>NC_133377.1:2956015-3322383 GCF_049309525.1 Garra rufa | reverse complement strand
ATAACTCTGCTTTATTGTGTTGACAAAAGTCTGTTTTCAGTTCGACTCTGAAAACAACTTTTTGACATTTTCTTTTCCCCCGGGTGCCATAATCCAAACTCGTATCAACTGAAGAACCATCTCTCTTTTTTTTTTTTTTTTTGCATTAGATAGGGTAGTTTTTCATTTTAGAGTACTTTTTCCTTTACAGTGCCAGACTGTGTTCTACAGAACACATCCGGACTCTTCTCAGGTCCGTATTATCTGATCGGGTCCAGACTGAATTTCACCATTTTGTCAGCACGTAAGTTTTTCCTGCCAGCTCTTCTTTCAGTTCACCTTGCTGGGTCGTCCTTGGACTGACTGCTAAAGCGTCATGTAGTGCGTCTCCTGGCAGTTTCAGAAGTAGGTTGGACCCATTTTCACACTAGGAGCTGCTAGATTTCACTGATTGCCGTTTTTCACCTTAATGGGAGGGAGATATAAGGATGTTGTAATAGGGAATGTAAAAGCAAGAGAATTGTAAGTAAAGAATAGTAATCATATTATATATCCATATAAAAAATTGGACAGAAATGCAAATTTTAGGTATGAAACTGATTTTATTTATTTATTTTTTAAAGAAAATGCAGGAATATTTTAAATATTTTTATCTCATTTTAAATAGTTTGTAATAATGTATTTTATAAAATATTTTTTTTGGTAACACTTTACAACAAGTTTCATTAGTTAACCACATTAGTTAACCTGAACTAAGAATGAACAAAACTACAGAATTTATTAATCTTAGTTAATTTCAGCATTTACTTATGCATTATTATAATCACAAGTTGTGTTTGTTAACATTAGTTAATGCACTGTGAACTAACCTGAACAATGAACGACTATTTTTATTAACTAACATTAACAAAGATTAGTTAATACATTAACTCATGTTAACAAATGACACCTTATTGCAAAGTTTTATTTAAAAAAATTTTTTTATTACATTAATTTATGTATTATATTTAAAAATGTCTGGGTCTGTAAGACATTTACTCTACCAGTCAAAAGTTTAAGATTTTTTCTGTTTTTTAAATAAGTCTCTTCTGCTTACCAAGCCTGCATTTATTTGATCTAAAGTACAGCAAAAACAGTAAAAAAATATTTTTACTATTTAAATATATAACTGTTTTCTATTTTAATATATATATATATATATATATATATATATATATATATATATATATATATATATATATATATGTGTGTGTGTGTGTAATTTATTCCTGATTTCAAAGCTGAATTTTTATTATCATTACTCCAGTCACATGATCCTTTAGAAATCATTCTAATAATCTCTTTTGCTGCTCAAAAAAAAATTAAAAATACTAACTTTGAATTTTTTTTGTTACAAAAGCTTTCTGTTCATCAAAGAATCCTGAAAAACATTTACTCAACTGTTTTAAATATTGATGATAATAATAATAAATGTTTGTTGAACAGCAAATCACCGTATTAGATTTTGATTTCTGAAGGATAAAAAAAATTCATTCCTGTGATCAAAGCAAAATTCCCAACAAAATTACGTCATCGTCACATCCTTCAGAGTCATTCTAATATTCTGATTTGCTGTTTAATAAACATTTTTTATTAACAGTTCAGTACATTTTTTTTAAAATAAAAACCTTTTGTAACATCATACACTAAATGTTTTTTGAGCAGCAAGTATAGTATATATATATATATATATATATATATATATATTTGAGCTCTATATGTTTCAAACTTTTACTGTTTTTGCTGTACTTTAGATCAAATAAATGCAGGCTAAGTGAGCAGAAGAGACTTCTTTAAAAAAAAAAAACATTACAAATCTCACCGAAGACTGGAGTAATGATGCTGAAAATGTAGTTTTGATCACAGGAATAAATTACATTTTAAAATATATTCAAATAAAAAAGCAGTTATTTTAAATAGTAAAAATATTTGACAATATTACTGTTTTTACTGTATTTTGGATCAAATAAATGCAGGCTTGGTGAGCAAAAGAGACTTCTTTAAAAACATTAAAAATCTTAACCTTTGTCTGGTAGAGTATAATGTTACAAAATGTTTCAGTTTTAAACAAATGCTATTAATTTGAACATTTTCTTTCTCATCAAAACATGTTCATGCAACTGTTTTCTGTATAACAGATATAAATGCCATTTTTTGGGTGAACTCTTCATTTAATAAACTGATTTTTATGAACAAAGACATCTACATAGTACATGGTACATCTAAAAACGGGGCATTACTATGATACTTTGTATTTTTAGCACTTTTTAAAAGCATTTTGATTATCTGTACATTCTGAATTACAATTTTGTCACCAACCCGTCTCTTTCATACCTGTGGGATTTACATACCTGTGATAAAAATGGAAATGCCTTGCTCTGACTTTGTTCGATATCTGAGGAAGACTCTCGAGAGATTCTCTGTCTTTGCTGGAAGGTGCCTTACGATGTCATTAACCTCACTTTAAGCAATTTGGGCCAGAGTGGCTGCGTTCCCCTGGTGTGGTCACGCGTGAGGGGTAGGGCTACTCTGATACCAGATGAAACAGGAAGGCTATTTTCAGTGTTTGTGATGGATGTGGTGTTCAAGGCATGGAAGCATTCTTTCTCTCTTTCTCACATACACACCATTCCTGATCTCTCCTCCTCATTTTCTCTTCTTAACGCACTGTGTGCTCTTGTGTCTCTTTTGCAGCAAGAAAGCCGAAGTGGGAGAGCTGAAGGTGACCTGTGGCTGGGCCGGGGGCTGCAACACAGGACATGGGAGCTGCCTCTCACTCCCGCTCGTGTCTTGTGTTGCAGCCAGTGGAACTGCTGCACTGTCCACATCAGAGACGGAACATTACACCATCTTACAATGGCTGCCTGTGAAATCATCTCTCTTCTCATCTTCTTCTGAAAGGAAAACACAGAGCTGATAATGATGTGTAAGTTTCTGAATAAAAAACATAAAAGCTTTTAGAATTATTATGATAAGTGCAAATGAATAGCAGTAAGTACGTGTTTGTAATTGGGTAAGTGATGTAACACTCATTTTTTGTGAGTGGATATATATTCATTTATTCAAAGAAACATTAAAAATGCAATGTGTAACTTGAAAAGTTGTAATAATAGCCCAACATTTACATAGTGAAAAATACTTTGGCACAAGTTTTTATTGTTGTTTCTTAAAAAAATGTTAGTTTTAATTAGTAGTAATATTTTAAATATCACATTTTACATATCATGATATTTGATATATTTTACAGTATTGATTAAAGAAAAAAATCATATTAGTATATGATTAAAAGTTTGGGGACAGTAAGATTTTTTTCTTTGGAAAAAAATTAATACTTTTATTTATCAAGAATACATTAAATTAATCAAAAGTAGTTTTAAAAAAAGATCTCTGTTTGAAATATATTGTTCTTCTATTAATCAAACAATCCTGATGAAAGTACCAAGGTTTCGATAAAAAAAATTGGATTGATTGATTTATACAACAGTTTTTTTCTGGTTCTCAAATCTTAGTGGCTGAGAGGAGAGCGAAATTCTAGTGATATCAGAACTCCAACCATTTCAATGTTGGAGAATGTATTTGTTAGACTTCAAATATGTATTTCCAAACTTGTGCCGTCATACTGTTGTATAAATGCAATATCACACTCGTAGCCATGCGATACACAGCCATATCGCACAGCTACTTGTGTGATATTGCTCATTATATTATAAAATATAAATGTTTCTTCAGCATATTAGACTGATTTCTAAAGGATCACTTCATACTGAAAACTATTTACAGCCACAAGAAAACCATGTCAAATACTAATGATTAAAAAAACCAAACAAACAACTTTTTAAACTTTTTTAATGATGTATTTAAACAAGCCCTAACTAATTCCTTTTTATCATTTTATACACTTTTATTTGTCCCAAGTGGAATTGGCAATTTTGTCCCTTGTTGTAAGTGCAAACATTTCAGAGAGACAGAGTGAGACCATGTCAATACTGATGCGACCTGTGTTTAGTTTAGAAAAGCGTAAAAATGCACACTCTGGCTGTCTGGTGTTTTATTAATGGTCTTTTATCTCCTTTTATCTAAATATTCGGATCATGTTGCCACTCTGCCAACTGAGACCCGCCAGAGCTGAAGAAAGGCAAGCGGCACTGCCCATTTAAACTTGTGAAATGAAGTAGTTTTCTGTCAGGGTTGTCACTTGATTGGAATTTAAATCCAACAGTAGCTCAAAGAGAATTGTTTGTGTCAAACGCATTGTGATGGGCTGCATTCTGAATGCAGCATGATAGGACTGACTGTGCTTTTATGTGGGAAAGGACAAAACTGCATTACAATGCAAACAAATCATGATTTAAGAGTGAAACCTGACAGAAAAATACATCTAAAAGCAATGCAGTTTAACCGTAGACTATGCACGCAGATATCCATGCCCGTGCGCGTCTGTGTATTTAACTGCAACGCGCACGTTGCGCAGCCTTTGGCGCAGAAGTACTTGGTTACACAAGTTTGTATAGTTAATTGTGTTGTAAATGCAGTTTTCAAGCAGTTTGTGATGCATTTTGGAAACAGGAGATGAGCGCCTGGTCTAATGCGCCACCTGGCTTGAGAAACCCGTTCTGAAAGACTTACTTTTAGTCATTATTTGGGTAGCACACATATTCTGAATGCCTTCAGCAGAATTCAAATTAGCCATTTTAATCTAGATTCATCTAGATTAATTCCAAGATTACAGTGAGATTAATCTAGATTAAAAAAATAATATATATATATATATATATATATATATATATATATTGTCATTTTGACTGCATTTATTTATCTGTCTGTCTGTCTGCATCAGGCATTGCTTGGAGAATGTAAGATATTTAACACCAGACAAACCATCAGCCACAGCCGAGACAAAAGCCACATGTGACAAGCAGTGATCTGCATATCAAAGACTTTTCTGCTCGGTGTGAATCGTGAATGTGCGGCTTTGCACCTGGCGGTTGACAGTACATTGGGTCAGAATGCTTTACTGTGACAGACCGTGTAAGTAATGGGTACATCGGTTGGTTTTGTCATGCGCATTCTGTTGATTACCCTTGCAGCATGGACTAGAAAACGCAGTGCTCTCATTGGTAGAGTCAGGTAGCTGGCTCGCTGCCATGCCCTTTAGATTTGTACTTAACCTGAGTCTGTAGCTGCATTTCATCAAACCGCGTCCAGGTGCTGGTGTGAATGCACAAAACGAAGTCTCCGCTCAGCGGATCTATAAATCAACCTCTTTATCAGCGATATTCCTTCGTATCTATTTACCCATTCAAGGTCAATATTGCATATTAAGTTAGGGGACTTTAGAAGCAGCTTTGCTTTGTCAATATGTCTCAGCTTTATTAGGTAACCTAAAAATGTTTTATAGGTGTTAGCATCTAAGCTGGTGAAATTTTTTCATGATGACTGAATCAGCCTGACTACACTGCTCTAATGAAAGTCATTTTTAAAGGGATTGTTCACCAAAAAAAATTAAATTCCATCATTACTTGATTTTATGCTGTTCCAAAACTATAAAACCTAAAAATGCTGGGTTAAATACAAACTAACGCTGGGTGAAATATGGACAAACCCAGCGACTAGGTTGTAGGTTGTAAATGTTTAACCCAACCTTGGATAGTTTTATTTAACTCACCTATTGTTTAAAAATGACTATATGGCTGGCTTAAAATGAACCCAAAATAGGACACATCTGACACATAATTACTAGAGACATCAAAAGGGTGAACATTTATTAATAAGCAACTTAAAAAAAAAATGAAACCCTATTGTAATTGTTAGAATGGTCATGGATCAGCGATCTCCATGTAAAACATGCAGACCAAACCGTAGTAGAGACTTGAAACTTGGAGGGATGGTAGTACTCACACCGTCAACAATGTGACCAAGGCTCGCCCCAATCGGCCTGACGGGGGTGCTACAGCAATCCAAAGTACTGAATCGCTCATAACTACTAAACCGTCGGTTGCAGTCTCAAGTGTCTTATGTTGTTGGCTCACAATGGACAAAATGCATGCCTCAGATTCGATCGTGAGCCTGGCTAAATTTTCGAGTGCTTTGGATTTTTTGCAAAACCGAACTAGTCTTAGGTTTTTCGGCTGAACGGAACCAAACCAGTGCTGAGAGATTCTCTGGAGAGCAAATTTTCGACTCTTTCATATGGGTTGAAATGTTTTAAAGTGCTTGAACCCTGGTAATCGCTGCTTGTATTTATTAAATTGTCTTTTTTAATTAATTAATTTTAACTTAATAATAAATGTTTGTTTATTAAGTATATTACTAAATGTTAAATTATTAAATTTTATGTTGGGTTCATTTTAAGCAAGAATTATAGTCATTTTTAAGTAATAGTTGAGTTAAATAAAACTAACCAGAAGGGTCAAACAACCCAGTCGCTGGGTTTGTCCACATTTCATTGTTTTTAACCCAGAATTTTTAAGAGTGTACGATTTAAACAAAAGAAGATATTTTATATTTATATATAATGTCTTTTCTAAAAATGAAGATATTAAAAAATAATTAAATAAATCTTAATAGAAGTCAATAATAAACAAAATGGTTTGTTTACCAGCATAAAATTAAATATAAAATAATAAAAAAAAAAAAAATCATACAGGTTTGGAATTACATGAGGGTGTTAAGCTAGTTTCCACCATGGAATAAAAATGGGAAAAAAAGGTAATTGTGCTTTTTTTTATCACATAATTCTAACTTTATTACTCAAGTTTATATCTCACAATTTTGAGTTAAAATCTCACAATTCTGAAATTTGAGTGTATATATTTAATTTTTTTTCTTTCTTTTTTTTTGCAAATTGTAAGTTTTTATTTTTATATATATTTTTTAAATTCTGATTTTATATCTATTTTAATCGCAACTCTTAGAAAATTCCCTTTTGCGTTGCATGGCTAATTTTTGGATGATCTATTCTTTTTAGGGTAGAAACTGCTTGTTAAAGGACAGTTCACCAAAAAAATGAAAATTCTGTCATCATTTACTCACCCTTGTGAGTAAATGATGACAGAATGAAAAATGTTGGGTTAAAAATAGTCTCGCGTAGCCAGACCTTCAGACTGACGACTGAAGGTCTGGAATCCATGGTAGCTTTCATTGGCCAAGGCCCGCCTTAAGACCGTTTGATCGACATGTCAAACAACCAATCACAGTTCGTTTCGTTCAGCGTCACGTTTCGGTGCGTGGAAATGCCCCGTGCAACAAGTCAGTCATTGAAATAACCAGCATTGAAAGTTAACGAAGAAGAGGGAGAACAAGCAGTAAGTCATTAATTTGTTTGCGAACGTCTAAATGTGTATAACAACAATGGCGTCTACATAAGCACCAGTCTGCGTTTTTTTTCCCGGCGGACCGAAAATAAACGCGACACTCGCGTCTCCCGGAATTCCGGTCAAATTCAACTAATCAGATGACGACTTCGACATTCCTGAAGTGGTTCCAGTTAAGTGTACAACATGCATCAGACGTTTAGCCAACGTTCCGTGGGCATGACGTCTGAGGCTGAGACTAGGTTAAAAACAACCCAGTGCTGGGTTGTTTTGACCCAACCTTCTGGGTAGTTTTATTTAACTCAACTACTGCTTAAAAATTACTATAATTCTTGCTTAAAATGAACCCAGGTTAGAAATTGACATTTATTAATATGTTCAATAAATTAACATTTATTAATAAGTTGAATAAATAATAATTAAATAATAAAAAATAGTATTGCTGTTTAATAAATGTTCACTTTTTGATTATTGCTGATTTCTCTAGTAATTTTTATTTTATATTTTGGGTTAATTTTAGGCCATATAGTCATTTTTAAACAATAGTTGAGTTAAATAAAACTACCCAGAAGGTTGGGTTAAACATTTATCCCATTTTTTAGAGTGCATGGTCCCAGATTTACATACAGTCGCAATGAATGTGAGTGAAAAGTGAGCAGAATATTTAGATATTTTTGGCTGAACTGTTTCTTTAAGGAAATAACTGCATGTTTATAGCAGTTTAACCGCCTGGAAAACTAATAGTTTCAAATAACAGTGAGAAAGAGCGATGTGGGTTATTAAAAAGAGATCTCTACTCCATTTGTTTCTATGATAGCTACCTCTTGTCAGAGTGGTAAGACCTTCTGGTGCAGTAAAAAGACTAAAGCATGAGAGAAAATGGGAAGAATGACTGGATGTCCTTGACAAAGCGCTGAGCATTTCAGATGTGTGGGTGAGTCTCTGTTAAAGCATTCAGCTGTGACACAGTGCACAGACTGAGAGAGTTTTATTGCTACCTCTGCACGCCGAAGCCGAGCGCTTGAGTCAGCCTTTGATAACACAAACATCGCCCTGCGGTCGCCTCTGTGGGGCTTACGCCTATGATGGGAAACATAATGGCCATTGATTTAGCCAAACAGCCCGCTATTGTACGGTATAATTTTGGCACACAAATTCTGTTAGAAAACCCAGATGCTGTGAGCTTATCAAGGACGGACAAGGACTGTCTTGCTCATATCAGCAAAGCCATTAACGTGGTCACCAATACAAATAACTATAGACAGTGTCTGTGTGAGAAAATATAGAAAATAAAGGAATCAAGCAATAAAGGCTGTGTTGTTTATGTGAGGTGTAATGAAGTGACTTTGTTGTACTAAACGTTGCAAACAGGCTTTCATATCGACTGATCGTCCCAGTTGTCATCGTAAAATATTTAACACGTTCGGAGTGGAAAGACGACGGCGAGAGGTGAAATGGAGGACAGGGAAACCAGACAAGGTGACTATCTGTGCCAGTCTCTTTCAGACTGCTGACTAGATAACTCTCTCTCTCTCTCTTTCTCTCTTCTCCGTCATGGTTTATTCATTTGTCACCCCAGGGCATG
This sequence comes from Garra rufa, assembly GCF_049309525.1. NCBI lineage: Eukaryota > Metazoa > Chordata > Actinopteri > Cypriniformes > Cyprinidae > Garra > Garra rufa. Next base: position 3,313,467 of record NC_133377.1, on the reverse strand, counting down.
GGGAAACGTACAGCTGCTAACAGCCATGTCACAAAGTAAATATGCTTAGTGGCAAAAATTATTTATTTTAATGGAGCCAAAGAAGCGGGGTGGATGTAGTTAAACTGATAGGCCAGTGGATTGTAAAATATTCTGCTCTTCTATCTAACTTTATCATTGTGCTACAGACAGGATGAATAAATGTGAATAAAAAAAGAAAATTTAAAATAAAATGGGTTTTTGATTTATGTCAGTGACTCTTCATTCAACAAAAATGTTTCCAGATTTGATTGTGTACAAATACTACATCATAACCTTCCAGAAGTGACAACAAATTGACAAATCAGATTATATGTTCTTCTTAATTTTTTTCTGCTGCTGATCTGCTACTGGAAATGACAACTAATAGATAAAAGTCTGTGTAAAGCAAAAGCAATATTACATAAGTGTTACATAAGAGTTTGTTACACCACAGAAAAATGTGTTATACCACTCAGCTAAATTTGAAAGATTAAAAACACCAAGTAAATAAATAAGGTATCGAAATCTTACTAAAATAAGCAGAGTTCTCTGATCTCAAAGGCTGGGGGCGTGTCCGCTGTCAGCGCTGAAACCACGCCCACTCACGGGAAAGCTCAGCTGCCATCGAGACAGGGCACATTTAGGCCACGCCCACACCGGGGGAAAAACAATTCAACACTCTCGATTGACTTTATATTGTGGGAAGCGGACTCCTTGTCATTTCTGACTTATAACAAAAAAAACTGAACAATGTTTAAACGCTGCTATGAGACAATGGCCTGGTTTCACAGACAGGGCTTAGACTAAGCCAGGATTAGGCCATAGATCAATTAGGACATTTAAGTAATTTTTATAAACATGCTTAGAAAAAAAAACATTACTGGTGTGCATCTTAAAACAAAAAAGGCACTGATGTATTTTTAAGATCAGTCAGTGCAAGTTTATTTCAGTTGAAACAGCTCAGACTTACATTTTAGTCTAGGAATAGGCTTAAGTCCTGTCTGTGAAACCGGGAGAATGTGTACAGACAACAAGCTAAAAAACACATAACTACGTTTTTATAAGCTGTCGACCCAAAAAATGAGTGTTTAAGGACACAAATAGTTGTAGATGTCAGAGTATTTCACGTTGGGCCATTCAGTTGGATCATTTCTCCAACAAAAGAAGGTAAGGAAAAGAAGCACTGACATAGACCAATAAAATGTAGGTTCTCGATATATCTCCTCCTTTCAGGGTGGTGAAATAATCCTTTGACATGTTTAAATAATGAATGTTTACTGGCGCTGTTAAATTTCCCTCCAGCGGGCGTAGCTCTCAGATCAATAAGACACGTTGCGCTCTACTTTTGTGTTGTTAAACACTTGATTTTTTAGGTTGATAGCTTATAAAAATGTAGTTCTGTGTTTTTTAGCTTGTTTACTGTACACCGTGTCACATAGCAGCTTTTAGGCATTGTTCTGATTTTTGTTATAAGTCAGAAATGACAAGGAGGTCAGGGTCATACAGAGGTTTTCCAAGATGGGTTACATTCGGAACAGGCCTTGCAAGGGTTGATCAACAAGGTTGAGCACTCGTTCTGTGTGTCAGGTGCAGAACCTGGCTTCAAAAAACAGATGCATGAGTGCTGCCAGCATTGCTTTAAAGGTTGCAGAAGTAGAAGTTCAGCTTGTCAGTTGCTCAGACCACACGCCGCACACTGCAACAAGTCAGTTTGCATGGGTGTCAATCCAGAAAGAAGCCTCATCTGAAGCTGGCTCACAAGAAAGCCTGCAAACAGTTTGCTGAAGACAACCTATCCAAAAGCATGAATTACTGGAATCATGTCCTGTGGTCTGATGAGACTATAAGATAAACTTGTTTTGCTTAGATGGTGTCCAGCATGTGTGGCGATGCCCTGGTGAGGAGTACCAAGAAAACTGTGTCTTGCCTACAGTCAAGCATGGTGGTGGTAGCATTATAGTCTGGGGCTGCATGAGTGCTGCTGGTACTGGAGAACTGCAGTTCATTGAGGGAAACATGGATTCCATTATGTACTGTACATTCTGAAGCAGAACATGAAGCCTTCCCTCCAGAAACTAGGCCGAACGGCAGTTTTCCAAGATGATAATGATCCTAAACACACCACCGAGATGACAACTGCCTTGCTGAGGAAGCTGAAGGTGAAGGTAATGGGGTGGCCAAGTATGTCTCCAGATCTGAACCCTATTAAGCACCTGTGGGGCATCCTCAAGCAAAAGGTGGACGTGGATCCTGGAGTGGAAGAGGATGCAGCACAACCTGTGCAGCTCTGGTCAATTCCATGCCCAGGCAGTGCCAGGTAACAATGCTGCTAACACAATTAGGGATGGGAATTGATAAGATTTTTACGATTCCAATTCCATTTTCGATTCTGCTTAACGATTCGATTCTTTATCGATTACCTTATCGATTCTCATCTGGAAGAAAAGGGACAACAAATTGTTGATTAGCATAGTTAAACTGTCTCTGTTTGGGGCTTTGTACTTAGGGCTGAGAATCTTTGTCATCTCCCTAGAAAATATATAATGGGAATGAATGAGTCCTGCAGCTTTATTAGCCGAGGACATGCTAACGTTGTTGCTGCTGCTGCCGCTGCTGGGTTGAGAACTGTTACGGTGCGTTCACACTGGCACGTAGCGAGCGGGGCGAAGCGAGCGTTTTCAATTCATTCATGTGGAAGTTGAGCGTAAACGGTCGCGTGGTGCATTTTGGGATTGGAAGCGTTGCGGAGAAAGCGTTGAGAGCGGCTGAGAGCGTCAAAAGGTTGGGCATTCCTCAACTTTATGCAAATTTCGAGCGCAAAACGCCGGCGACAACCAATCGCTGTGAGAAGTAGGCAAGGAAAGACTATGACGCGTGTTTCCGAAACTGGTGGATTAACTGAGCTGAAATCACATATTATTGAAAAAGTCATGCAAAAGTAAATGTACTTTGCATGTTGTTAGTATACGTTACAGTTTAGTTTGCGAACCGCCGTTAAAAGAAGACAATGGAACGTAAATAGGGTGTGAACATTGTTTTTCAGAGGCGTGCTCTGCCCTAAATTTGACACACCCCAAAGCAGTGGCGTTGTAGCGTTGCCAGCGGCACTGAGCGCGGATTTGACGCTGTAGTGTGAACGCACCGTTAGTCCGGAGCGGATCGAAAACGCAACATTCTTTTATTGTTATTGCATGCTGCGTGCGCAAATGTTTTAGCATGTTAGTGGTATTTCCTCCCTTTGAGGAAATATCTACGCTGCGAGTATTGCAAGTTGCCCTATTTTCATCTTTTTTGGTGAAATACTACCAGACTTTTGAGCGTTTGTTCCGCTTAGGCGCCAGTGCTTATTGACTGAGCGTAAGCTACGCAATGCGCGTGATGACGTCATTCGTGCCCACTGGAATCGTTAAGGGAATCGTTTGCAAATTTTGCAAACGATTCGATGGAATTGAAACACTGGGAACCGGTTCTCAACAAGAACCGGTTTTCGATTCCCATCTCTAAACACAATATATTGACACTAAGTTCACTTAGGGTGTATTCACTTTTGTTGCCAGCTATTTTGACAGTAATGGCTGTATGTTGAATAATTTTCAGGGGACAATACATCTATACTGCTATACAAGCTGCACATTGACTACTTTGGGGGCAGCCATGGCCATGGCCTAATGGTTAGAGAGTCGGACTTGTAACCCAAAGGTTGCGGGTTCGAGTCTCAGGTCCGGCAGGGATTGTAGGTGGGGGGAGTGAATGTACAGCACCCTCTCCACCCTCAATACCACGACTGAGGTGAGTCCCTTGAGCAAGGCACCGAACCCCCAATGCAATGGCTGCCCACTGCTCTGGGTGTGTGTTCACTACCGTGTGTGTGCATTTGGATGGGTTAAATGCAGAGCACAAATTCCTAGTATGGGTCGCCATACTTGGCCTCACATCACCTCCTTTCCTTTCCTTCCTTAAAATATATCCAAGTTTAATTTCTATAGTATTGTCCCTTGAGAAGGTATATTAAAATGGTTGCTGAAATGTGAGGGGTATACTCACTTTTGTGACATACTGTAACTGTGACTGGAGCGTAAGCATAAAACAAAAGTGTATGAATGACATTTTATGATTTCATAGAAATGAGTTCATTCACTAACATAAAAACACCAGAATTTCTTCTTAGAAGTGAGCTTTTGGATTTAGCAACACTTTAACAACCACTCAGAACAGCTTAGCTAGCACTGCAAAGTCATGACAAACACCAAGATAAAAAAGTGTTACAATCATTTTGCTGGTGAAACAACGTTTTAAGTCCAATGTTGTTGTCTCATGTAAACTCATAACATTTTCCAGACTGATATTTGTGCGAGCGCAGAGGATGTTCGTTTGATGGCCAACAGCCATGAAAGCACCTCAGCGTGCAGCAGCACTGAAGGATGTCATTGTGCTCGCTTTTGATAAATGTGAGGGGGAGTGAAGCAAGGAACAATTCCAGCAGTGTTATCAGGAGCAAACAGGCAGAGTCATGGGGCCCCATCTGCAGGAACGAGATCACAGCCGTGTTGCTCGCCTTCCTTCGCGAGCGTGGACAGGCCGTGACTCATTTAGCTGGCAGAGGGATGGCGATTCTCCAAAGCATCTTCTAGACTGCCATCTTATTTATTGATAAAGACAAGTGACACTATGTAATCAGGCAGCATCCTCTTTTCTTATTATCACCCCATAAATCCAACAGATGTTTACGCTCATTTAAATATATTTTATTTCATAAATAGATACACTACCAGTCGAAAGTTTTTTCATGTAATATTGTGAAATATTTGTACTATTTAAAATAACTGTTTTCTATTTAAATATATTTTAAAATGTAATTTATTCCTGTGATCAAAGTTCAATTTTCAGCATCATTACTCCAGTCTTCAGTGTCACATGATCCTTCAGAAATCATTCTAATATATTGATTTGCTGTTAAAGAAACATTATTATTATTATTATTATTATTATTATCAATATTTAAAGCAGTTGAGTACATTTTTTCAGGATTCTTTGATGAACAGAAAGATCCAAAGATCTGCATTATCTGAAATAAAAAGCTTTTGTAACATTACACACTATACCATTAAAACCTTGGAGTCAGTATAATCTATAAGATGTTTTCAACATAACAACTCAATTAGAATGATTTCTGAAGGATCATGTGACTGGAGTAATGATACTAAAATCAGCTTTGAAATCATAGGAATAAATGAGATTTTAAACTATATTCAAATAAAAAACAGTTATTTTAAATAGTAAAACTATTTAAAAATGTTACAGTTTTTGCTGTACTTTGAATCAAATAAATGCAGGCTTGGTGAGCAGAAGAGACTTCTTTAAAAAAAACATTAAAAATCTTACTGTTCAAACACTTTTGACTGGTAGTGTATATATTTAAAAGATTGTTTATGAAGTTTCATTTTACACTTTACACTGCTATAACTGCTTCTAATTTTAATCACCTATTTCGTCTCACGTGGTTACCACTTTTTTCATCTCACAGCCTTTTTTGGATGAAAAAAAGGCTTGTGACTATTATTAATAAAATGAATGTGACAGCTGAGCAACTCTGGAGCCTTTTATAGACTCTCAGTAGAACAAGATGGCCTCCTTCATTCACAGAGGACACCTAGCAAGGCTTCCTCTTAGCGTCATGCTTCATCCCATCTACATTTTCACCCTTTGTCTGTAATTCAGCACAAACAAACAGTTCTGCCTGTTGCCAGGATGCCGAGTTCAAGTTTCTGAGGTATTTGATAGGGGTTTAGAAGGGTCAATGGTTGAGGCGAACACCCTGAGAAGACTGTTTTTGTAGTGGCCTCCCCATTTGTTCCCATCTACGACCCATTCTGTGGCTTCCCTAACAAGAAGAAAGTAAGAAATTAGGTAAATGCTGATCCTACGTACAATTTCTACTCTGCTGAAAAACACAATAATCAGTGCAGACCACTCTACACAAGCTGCAGAAGATTGTTGTGCATTACTGTTATCCTGGCCAGAGAATGACTGCATGGCACGCTTTCTGTAACCCTGGAGCTACTATGCCTGCTTGAGATTATGAGCACCACAGCGACCTCAACGACCCTTTCTTTAGAAGCAGAACACAGAGCACTCACTGCGATTAGCAAACGTTCCGTTTTGCCTAAAAAAATAAAAGTATTGTACAATGAGTGTTGACTATTAATATGCAAATACCTTAGTGTGTGAATATCTGCTCCCCTGGGAAATTCATATCAGAGACCTTCACCCTGACTGTGTCCTTCTCCAAATAACCGTGGCGAGTCGAGTCAAGTCGAGTCGTCGGGACTTTCTTGGGTATGAATCTTTTCAGACTCTGCAAAGTCACAACTTGTGTTGTTATTCTTGGGAAGTAGAGCCAAACTCTGTATGAGATGGTTCAAACAAACACAGTAAATCTTCAATAAGTTCATCAGCCGGAGACATTGTTTTGAAGTCTGGCTATGATTTATTAAGCTTTTAAATGCTTGAGGCCTTACATTTCTCAGCATATCTGATGTTAGGTCAGTGCCTGGCGGGAAAAGTGAAATATCCTCAATCAAACTTGATGCAATTTTGCAGATCTATCCACCTTTTTTTCTTCTTGTAAGAGTGGGCGCATCCATTTTATGGGTTTGGCTTCCAGTATCAACTGCGTCCATCTATTTTTAGTTGTACAAAACAGCTTGATTTGCTGCTTGATATTGCAAATTGGTGTGTCTTACCATATTATTGCAATGTATTATCATAATTATGAATAGTTTGTTTGTAGTGCAGTTTTTCCATTTACTGTTGTCCTTCTAGTAATTTCTGACCATACTCAAATGAATTGCATAGTTAATGCACTACTGAATACGTTGGTCTGCTAATTTATGCTGTCTAAACCATGTAAAATACATGTGGAAGATGCTAAATCATATGGAGAATGACTTAGTAAGCAAGAAAGGGTGCAAAATTTTGACAAACTAACGTTAATAGGTGGTAAAGATACGTACAAGCACTATTAATTAAGATATTAGCCTAATATTTCACCTACCTGACAGGAAATGATAAGCACAAACACAAATGTTGTGAAGATTCTTGACCTGGAAATCCTGGTTCAGTTTGGTCAACGCCAAATGCCTTTAGTTCCTCAAGACAGTTTTTTGCACTCTTCTCCTTGATTTGCTATAATTTTTGGCACTCTAGTACTCCAAATGTTTTAGCTAGGTCTGACCGATTAGTACACCCCAAAACATGACAATAATTGATCATTTTCACCAGCAATAATCAGCAAAATATGTGAGCTTTGTTCATTTCAGTGCCATTGTTTACGTTCAGTGCCGCCAATATCAGTCGATTGATGATACCTCGTGAAAACGCGGCTAATAAACCGGAAGTCCTATAAGCTTTCTTCTGCGTTGAAGAAAAATATGTATAGAGTAGCCTAAATGCACGCCTTGGGGTTTTGATTAAAGAATATTCGAATATTGAATTTTCCTTTTACTCTGTTTTGTTATAGAGACGTCAAATTCTCCCAGTCAAATATGCTAATTGCATATTTAGTCAAAGGAAAACGGCGTTGGTCTACTATATATAGGCTAAATCTGTTAAATGTCATGAGTTTCATACAATAACCACTAGGTGACAGCCTTCACTTCATCAAGATATCATGGCAGAGAGACACTTTCTGCAGACATACAGTAGGCTATGTATGGCAATACAAATTGAAAATTTAATTTGCTGTAAATTGCTGATGGTTTAATGTAATAGTTTTTTTATTATCAACACTGCAAAATGATTTCTTACTTAGTAGTTTTTGTCTTGTCTTACAGTTTAAATATCTAAACATTCTTGAGAAGCAAAATGTCAAAATTAATATGTAAAAAATGAAAAATATCCACCAATGGGGTAAGAAATCATTTTGATTTTCAAATGAATCTTGATTTAGGAATGTTTGGAAATTTGTACTGGAAAACAAGACAAAATTATTGAGTAAGAAAACCAGCTGTTTCTGTTTGAAGATACAAGGCAACATGCAGGATGTAGAACTACACAGTGGTCTAAATGAATAGAAAACAGTGGGGGGAAACATTAAGCATTTGCCATCGCACGGGAAATGCACACACAACATTTGATATAGAAGATTACAGGTTTTAGTACAATGCTGTTGCCCTTTATATTCAGAAAACAGCACACCTCAAGGTCTAGCACAACTTTGCAAAGGCTTATTAAGTTTGTGCACTGAAGAAAAGCGGTAATGTAAGACACATACTGTACAATGTGTGCGCCTATCTAGTAAAGGTTGCTGCAGATCTTATCGTGGAAATATAACTCCTTCTCTTGAAACAAGTTCCCTCGAGACCAAAAAGGAAAATCAATTGGTTTTGGCATGGAAAAGACAGCAATTGGCAAAATATCAAGCTCTACAGGTTCTTGGCAAGCATTATACCTCAAGGTGCAAACCAAAATCTAAAGTGAAAGGACTGAACATGTAGACACACATTATAGCTTTAACACCACTATAATAATTACATATGCAGATATTGGTTTTGTATTTTGAGTTGGAGTGAGTTAAACTTAAGCTTAATATGATCAGATATATGTGATAGTTGACACTTACTCAACTGTTCAGTTGCATCTGTGATTGTGTGTTACACAGGAACTCATGTGGCATTTCCTTTAGTGCTGTATGACACAGCAGCTCTGAAATGAAGGGTTGTGTCTTTAAAAGCTGTCATGCTTCACATGCACCAGATGGAGTCCGGCACTAGCAGGACATGATGGGAAGGACACGCCAATCCTTTCCAAAGAAAACAAACTGGGTGTGGAACGTGTACAGAAATGTCATGGTTCGTTAAAGGTAAGGATCTTACAATTGCCTTTGTCACTGTAAGGGCATTGCCATACATGAGAGAGACCAAAGTTCTCTTTAAATGCACCTTTTGATCTTGCACTTCAGAAAAAAAAAATAATAATAATAAAATAGTTAATTGTTTATTGTTTATATACAAAAAAATACTTATTTTTTTGTGACAATATCGCTTTACGCACAGCTCTCAATTTGTGCACTGCAAAATAAAATAAAATAAAAATTGTTCCACAAGTTTTACAGTAAAAATATAGTAAGAGAAAAAATTATTCTCTTTACACACAGCTCTCAAATCTTGCACTGCAAAACAGAATAAAAAAAGAATAAAATAAAATAAAAATTGGTTTACTAATTTTCCGGTAAAAATATGGTAATTTATAAAAAAACATATTCTCTTTAAACACAGCTCTCAATTCTTGGACTGCAAAATAAAATAGCATAATAAAATAAAAGAAAATAACAATTATTTTACAAATTTTCCAGTAAAAATATAATTATAGTAAAAACATATTCTCTTTACACACAGCTCTCAATTCTTGAACTGCAAAATAAAATAAAATAAACAATAGAATAAAATAAAATAAAAATAGTTCTACTAGTTTTCCAGTAAAAATATACTTATAGTAAAAACATATTCTCTTTACACCCAGCTCTCAGTTCTTCTTACACTGCAAAATAAAATAAAATAAAATAGAAAAATAGTATAAAATAAAATAAAATAATTTTTTTCTAGTTTTCCAGTAAAAATATACTTATAGTAAAAACATATTCTCTTTACACACAGCTCTCAATTCTTGCAATGCAAAATAAAATAATATAGAAAGTAGTATCAAAAATAATATATTGTTCTACTAGTTTTCAGTAAAAATATACTTATAGTAAAAACATATTCTCTTTACACACAGCTCTCAGTTCCTACACTGCAAAATAAAATAAAACAAAATAGAAAAATAATATAAAATAAAATAAAATAAAAATTGGTCTAGTTTTCCAGTAAAAATATACTTATAGTAAAAACATATTCTCTTTACACCCTGCTCTCAATTCTTGCACTGCAAAACAAAATAACATAATAAAAAAATAGTTTCACCAATTTTCCAGTAAAAATATGGTAATAGTACAAATATATTTTCTTTACACACAGCTCTCAAAATAAAATACAATAGAATAAAATAAAAATTGTTCTAATAGTTTTTCAGTAAAAATATGGTAATATTAAAAAATATATTCTCTTAACACATAGCTCTCAATTCTTGCACTGCAAAATAAAATAAAATAAAATAATTAATAAAATAAAATAAAAATTGTTCTACTAGTTTTTCAGTAAAAATATGGTAATATTAAAAATATATTCTCTTAACACACAGCTCTCAATTCTTGCACTGCAAAATAAAATAAAAAAAATTCTACTAGTTTTCCAGTAAAAATATACTTATAGTAAAAACATATTCTCTTTACATACAGCTCTCAATACTTGCACTGCAAAACAAAATAACATAATAAAAAAAGTTTTACTTTTTTAGTACAAATATATTTTCTTTAAACACAGCTCTAAAAAAAAATAAAATAGAATAAAATAAAATAAAATAAAATAAAAATTGTTCTTGTAGTTTTTCAGTAAAAATATGGTAATATTAAAAATATATTCTCTTAACACAGCTCTCAATTCTTGCACTGCAAAATAAAATAAAATAAAAAAATTGAATAAAATAAAATAAAACTTGTTCTACTAGTTTTCCAGTAAAAATATACTTATAGTAAAAACATATTCTCTTTACACACAGCTCTCAATACTTGTACTGCAAATCAAAATAACATAATAAAAAAAGTTTTACTAATTTTCCAGTAAAATATGGTAATAGTACAAATATATTTTCTTTAAGCACAGCTCTAAAAAAAATAAAATAGAATAAAATAAAATAAAAATTGTTCTTATAGTTTTTCAGTAAAAATATGGTAATATTAAAAATATATTCTCTTAACACACAGCTCTCAATTCTTGCACTGCAAAATAAAATAAAATAAAATAATTGAATAAAATAAAATAAAAATTCTACTAGTTTTCCAGTAAAAATATGGTAATATTAAAAATATATTCTCTTAACACACAGATCTCAAAATAAAATAAAATAAAATAAAACAAAACAAAATAAAAAGTGTTCTAATAGTTTTTCAGTAAAAATATGGTAATATTAAAAATATATTCTCTTAACACACAGATCTCAATTCATGCACTGCAAAATAAAATAAAATAAAAAATAGAATAAAATAAAATAAAAAATTCTACTAGTTTTCCAGTAAAAATATGGTAATAGTACAAATACATTTTCTTTACACACATCTCTCAAAATAAAATAAAATAAAAAGTGTTCTAATAGTTTTTCAGTAAAAATATGGTAATATTAAAAAATATATTCTCTTAACACACAGCTCTCAATTCATGCACTGCAAAATAAAATAAAATAAAAATGGTTCTGTTTTCAAGTAAAAACAGTAATAGTAAAAAATGTTCTCTTTACACACAGCTCTCAATTCATGCACAACAAAATAAAATAAAATAAAATAAAATAAAATACAGTAAAATAAAATAAAATAAAAACATTTCTACTAGTTTTTCAGTAAATATATGGTAATAATAAAAATATATTGTCTTAAAGGGGTCATCCGGTGCCACATGCACTTTTACAAGCTGTTTGAACTGACATGTGTGTTAGGAGTGTGTGCACACAACCACCCTAGAATGACAAAGAAGTAGTTTTCCTACAACAAATGATAGACAGTAGTGTTTTAGTATAAACCCGCCTCGAGTGAGAAGTAAACTGTCAGCCATTGTTTCGACGCTGGAGCAGAATGTCGCCTAAGCGAGTGTGGTGTACAGTTGATGGCTGTAACAGCAAACACAGCAGTCATTTACTACCGACATCTGAGCCGCTGAGGACACAGTGGCTGAATTTTATTTTTGAAGGGAATGTGCCGCCGATCTACCTAAATAGGTTTATGTTTACGCAAATCATTTCTCACTAGTATATGAGAAGCTGCTGCTGAAAAATATTCCTGTCTCATCTTCACCAGTGTAATTTCTTTTTCTATAAATCTTTGCTAGTCTTTTTCTAATAATGTGCTAAAGTTAGCGTGTTTCAAGATGAATGAAAGTGTAACTTACAATCTCAGAGAACATGGTTATGTCATTTTCTCTATGTAAATCCGTCTCAATATAATTCATAATAGCACGTTTATAATGAACAATGCATTAAGGTGATTGTTTATTTACAAACTGTGTACGTTGTAGTAAAACTACATTAAGCTTAGCTTTGTAACGCTATATGGTTTAAAACGGTGTCTGTTAAGGATCATGAAGTCATGTACAATTATTTTAAATCGTTTTGGATCAGTTATAACTGCATTAAGAATGGTAACTTTAACGCAATACATGTGTCAATACAGTGTTTACAGCCAGCAACCGCATATGAGTAAAGATAACACTCACATTTATGTATTTCAGTATTACGATGGCGTGGACTTTCGCTCCGCCTCCCTCACATCCCAGCACCAGTACGAAAGTCCACAACACCAAACCCCTGACGCTGATTGGTTGGAACACTGTTTGTTTATCTGTGGAAAGGTTGGTAGCACCGAATGTTTTTTTGGCATATCTCGGACCCTAGGTTGACCACAGAGACGCGTTTTTTTTTTCAGACAATTTATGGGGCAGGCAGCGAGCGGATCGTGAAGAAAGGTCAGCTGAAAGTGACACTTTATGTTTCAGGCTTGAAATCGCTGATACAACCTCTAAAGGGCCAGGTACTGATATCACTTGCTGAGAACAGAGCCATTTTTTACCAGATAAAATAAGTGTTTTTTACACTACCATTGAGAATTTTTAATCAAAGTATATTACAAACTTTTCATTAGGACCCTAATGCATTAACTTGTGGAAAATGGGCATCGGATGACCCCTTTAAAGACAAAATACTAAATAATAATTACGAAAATGAGAAACTTTTATTGCCATATAAAACCAAAACATTGTACTTGGTTGTTTAAATAAGCTACAGTGTCAACATCTTACCTGTAAACGTAGTGTCTCATTGTCCATTTGAATTATGGAGCATATAAAACTAGCCGAGACATAGTTCTTAGTTTGATAGCTGCCTTGGGACAGATGAGAATGAGCATAAATGTTTCAGACAAGAGTCATGCAGTGCATTGGCAGGGCAGCGCAGCTCAGCTTTCTGTTCAACATGCAGCTCTACACTGGCCAGCATGCAGTTCATGTTCCATTCTTGTCAATAATTACTTTTGATCTAGATATTGCAGTAACAGTAGCGATCAGGTGCAAAGAAAAACTGGTTATTTCAACATACTGTGTCAAGGAAATGAATGACTAAATAAAGTATCTGCCTACATGAGTCTGCTTTGGGCTTAAGCTGTTCAATATAATGTATTTAGTATATTTATATTTGTTGGTAGTAACAATGGTAATAGGATTGTGGCTTGTGTGCAGAGCTGGGAATGAATTACATCAGCATCCAGATATACCTGTTTCACCTGTACGACAGAAAGGTAATAGTAAAGCACACTTAACCCTATTGTGTCCAGATTCAGAGGGTCGTTTACAGTCTAACCTTGAATATAAAAGTCTTGCCACGTTGCAGAATGGGAGGTTCTCTAAAAGTTGAGGGCGTTGTTTGGTCAACATCTGAAGGATTACAACATGCTGACACATATTCTGAGCATCTTGCAATAACAAAACCGTCAATGCCAAGACTACAATATTATAGATATTCAGAATTTTTTAATAATAAAAACCTGCAATATTCCCTTTGGCGAGCACTGTTGTTATTTGTAAATTATCTTCATAAAAAGTTCTCTTAAAAAATGTCTTTTTTGTATTCTCTACAGAGGCTGAGGTTTAATAAGAGCATTTTTATCTGTGTTTTTGATGATGTCAAATAAATAAAAAACTATATGTCATATATTCTGATATTTAAAGAACAATCAATCAAAAAACATAGTAATTGTATTTTATCTGGTGTGATCTTTGCTGAATTCATTCTTGAATTCTTTAACAGAACTAAAATGAATTTTCATGCCATTTATATGTAGTTTTATAACTAATGATCTGCTGCATGACAGAAAATAATAAAGTTGCACAAGTTGCATTGGTCAAACACTTAAGGCTTGATTCCCAGAAACAAAAATTGCATGATTTGATATAAAAACAAACACATAATGATTGATTCTTAGAAATTTTAATACATACATTTTTGTTTATGTTAAAGATATAGTGAAAATGGTGGGTTCTCAAAAATATAATGAAGTTGCATAATTTGACAAACAAACAAAAACAAAGTAAATAAAGCAAGTAATGGGTGATTCTATGAAAAATAGCAAATAAATAATTTAATTGCATTATTTGGTCAAACAAACAAACAAACAAATAATAGTTTATATGTAAAAAAAAGAAGAAGCATGATTTGACAAGCAAAAACAAAAACAAAAAACAAGTAATTGCATGACTAAAAATAAACAAACAAATAAAAAAGCAAAAACAAAAAAGTAAACAATCAGTGATTCTAAAAAATAAAATTTAATTACCAAACAAGCAAACAAATAATGTTTGATTTCCCCCCAAAATTGCAGGATTAGACAAACAAAGAAATAATGGTTTATTCTAAAAAATGAAAAACAACAACAACAACAACAACAAAAACAGGCTTGGACAAGATAAAACAAACAAACAAATAAATTATTAATTAAAAAATTGCATGATTGGACAAGCAAACAAATAGTCGCATGATTGAACAAACAAACAAAAACATAGAAGTAAACAATTTAATTAAAGTTGATTTGCATAGTGCTTTTCATGGTACAAATCATTGCAAAGCAGCTTTACGGTCCGTGTACCTATGTATAATTGGTTTTCTCGTTTTTGTTTTCAAAACAAACAAACGAATAAATGATTGGTTTATGCAATATTTACATTTTCTCGGGAACACAAAAACGAATTTCATTCATATTTTCAATTTTGTTTTCATTACACGTCGTTCAAATGCAGATATTAAAAAGTCAACAAAACCAAATCGAAAAATTAGAGTTTTTTTTAACAAAGCGCATTTTAGTACACCGGAAGCTTGCTGCTGCCGCTGAAGGTTTTCACTTGAGACGGGCGTAAACATACGGAGCCCGCTGTGTCACCTGCAGGAGAAAAATAATCAATCCGTGGCGAAGGTTTTGCAATTCCTCCCGAGTTTATAAACCGTTTCTGAAAAATTATAGAGTTTGGAGAGGAGAAGGTAAAAAGCAATACAAAACTGTACCGGTTATGTTAATTATTTTGCTTTCAAACTGAATGCAATGTAATAATATATATTTAATAATAACATTAACAGCATGCATCTATCTCTGGGTGAAAAGCTTATAATAAAATCACCAAAATATGTCTTCATAGAATGAATAGTTCACAAACACATTTCTAGGTTATTTAAAAATAGAACATTCATGAATTATTGTATTAGAAACATTTTACTGTCTTAAGTGCTCTCATTTATTAGCCTATAAATTAAAATAATAATAATAATTACTATTAGTAGTAGTATTATTTATTTACGGTGATGCAAACAGCTTATATACTGTTTCAGCTATTAAAATAGTTCAGTAAAGTGGTTGCTTCATTTCGTTTTTTTATTAAGTTAATTTAGAAAAATGTTTAGAGCATTTTATTGTTCGTTCAATATATATATATTTTTTTAAGTAACGACCAAGCAGCCAGCGGCAGACAGTGAGTTGATCATAGCTTGTGTTTGATCAGTTTTGCCTTCTCAAATCATCATGACTTGCCTACAATAAAATCTATATGCCTAAAAGTGTTCAAGTATAAAACAATCTTAATTTCAACATTAAACTAATATAAAAGTGTTTATATTCACCTCCTGTGTTTTATCCCATTGGCAAGTAGGCTATTGTAAAATAAACGCTAAAACGCTTGTGTTTTCTGAGTCAGTGTCTCACAAGGATGAAGTTGCCGATCGCCATTTCCTCTTTGGACGCGCCTTTAGAGAGAAATTAATCTTTACAGACTACATAATGAAATAGTTTTTGTTTTTGATTTGTTCTCTTTCGTTAAGTAATAATTTAAAGCTTTCTATAAATATCTTGTCTGTGAGTTAATTCGCTGAGTTTTGCTGAGAAGAACTCCTGTTGAGATGACATGAGGGGATCATGTTTGTTTTCAATGTTTCAAGCACCGTTTGCAACATTTTGTTGATATTGTGAGTGCACACAAATAAAAGTAGACCATTTACAGTTCCGAATAATGTATTACTCGTACCTTTATGAGCAAAAATAACGGAATATTTTAACTGCAAAAATGCAAGTGATTGCGCTGGCTCCTCTATGTCCTGCAAAGCGGCTCTCAGCACAAACGATTGCATTTGTGCCTAATACCGCACATTTATATTATTTTAACGTTGAAATTAACATTGTTTTATATTTTAACTCTTTTAGGCCTAGATCTATATTTATTTTAGGCAAGTTGTGATTATCTGAGAAGGCAAAATTGATCAAACACAATATGATCAACTCATTCTCTGCCGCTTGGTCGTTACTTTAAAAATCAAAAACTTATATTTAACGAACAAAAAAATGCTCCAAATGTTTTTTCTAAATTAACTTAATAAAAACGAAACAAAATATAATCACTTTGCGTTACATACAAAACTGGACTATTTTAATAGCTGAAACAGTAGTATACGCTGTTTTGTGAGAAGAGGGGGAAAAGACGGGTTTGGTCGGATTGGGGCCCATATTACTGAATTCTGATAAACTCGGGCCAGCATCTAGGGCCTATAGATTTGAGGCCTGTGCAGGGTTCTTATGTCTGTGACAGCAATGCTCACCGTAAATAATACTAATAATTGTAATTATTAGCCTATTTTAAAGACAGTAAACTGTTTATTATAATGAATGCTTTATTTTTAAATAACCTTTTACAGCTTTGGAAATTATACTCATTCTTAACACGTAGACGAATGCATGCTTCACTGTTAATGTTATTATTAATTAAGGCCTCTTATTACATTGCATTCAGTTTGAGAGCAAAGGAATGACAACATAACCTGTAAATTATTTGTTTTGTATTGCTTTTTACCTTCTCTCCAAACGTTTTTTTTTTTACAAAATTCAGGCGATTTTATATTTTGAAAAATAAGGCAAAGCCGTTTGAAGCCGCTCTTCAATTATTATTTTATTTTGGTGCGTTAAAGTAGCATGATTCGCACTTACAAAATAGTCCTCTTTTTAGCGTTTATTTTACATTAATCATCATTAGGATAAAACACAGATGTGGTGTTTTAGCAGCTATTCTATTGGTTATTAATGTAAAATAAACGCTAAAAACATTGTTTTGTCAGTTGCATGGTCTCATATAGCCTACTATGAAAAATAAAGTTTAATAAAGGCAATACAATGCACCCAGCACCTATAAACAGGTAGCCTTATTGAATCTGGGGGCGGGGCCACAAATCCGTGAGTACAGTTTACAAACCCGTGGGAACTGATTGCGAAAGCGTGCGCACAGATTATGAATTTGTGGGTAGGCCTACGGATTCAAAATCCGAGGGAACGGTTTACAAAATCTGAGCTCCAGGATTGTTAATCCGTGGGCACGATTTATCAAACCGAGTGAACAGTTTAAGAATTCGTGAGTACGGTTTATAAACTGAGGGGACGAATTGCAAAACCGTCGCCATGGATTGATTATTTTTCTCCTGCAGGTGACACAGCGGGCTCCGTATGTTTACGTGTAAGTACGGGGCTCCGTAGTGCTCCGTATTTATGTTTTATGTCTCAAGTGAAAACCTTCAGCGGCAGCAGCGAGCTTCCGGTGTACTAAAACGCGCTTTGTTCAAAAAAACTTTAATTTTTCGATTTGGTTTTGTTGACTTTTTAATATCTGCATTTGAACGACGTGTAATGAAAACAAAATAGAAAATATGAATGAAATTCGTTTTTGTGTTCCGGAGAAAATGTAAATATTGCATAAACCAATCATTTATTCGTTTGTTTGTTTTGAAAACAAAAACGAGAAAACCAATTATACGTAGGTACACGGACCGTCGACAAACTAACAATCTTTGAATTGACCAGAATTGCATGATTAGACAAACAAACAAACAAATCACATGATTGGACTAGCAAAAGCAAACAAACAAATAATTGCATGATTGGACAAACAGACAAACAAACAAACAAATAAATAATAATTGATTCTTAAAAAATAATAATTTAATCTACAAAAAAAATGTTTGTTTTCCCCCCAAATTGCATGAATGGACAAACAAACACAAATAATGGTTTATTCTCTAAACAAACAAACAAACAAACAAACAAACAAACAAACAAACAAACAAACAAACAAACAAACAAACAAACAAATAAATAGCATGTTTGGACAAGCAAAAACAAACAAACAAGTAATTGCATGATTGGACAAAAACAAACAAACAAACATATAAATAAATAGCGTGATTGATCAAAATAAACAATTTTTGACTTCCCCAGATTTGCCTCATTGGACAAACGAACAAATAAAAAATAGTTCATTCTTTTTTAAAAAAAGTGATTGCACAAGCAAAAACAAACAGACAATGGCATGACTGGACAAACAAGCAAACAAATAAATCATGGTTGATTCTTTTAAAAAAAAATTAATTGACAAACAAACAAACAAACTAATAATGTTTGATTTAATCAAAATTCCATGATTAGACAAACAAACAAATAAATAATTGTTTATTCTAAAAAAAAATTGCATGATTGGACAAGCATAACCAAAACAAAAAAGTGATTCATAAATAATAAATAAATTCGTAAATAAATAATGTTTGATTTTTAAAAAAAGAGTTTATGCTAGCAAAATCTTTTAAACCTATTGGAATCACAGTGTGAATATTAAATGACACAGAGGCTCTGGAGTGTGCAGCTGTAATGCACGCACATTGAACTCCCAGACTTCCCATAATGCTCCAGTCACGTGGCTCACTTTATGAAGCCAGACTGTCAAATCTGAAACTTCCTGGGGTGCGATGCATTACATGCAAGCCCATGACATTTACTTCAGCCATGTAACTCGTCAAAGGATCGTGCGTTTGTAAAGAGTCAAGCTACTTAAAGCGATTAGCGCCGTGGGCAGTTGAGGGTTTGGTTGCGGAGCGGAGCGGGGTTTGTTGTTTGAGGAGGATGTGTGTGTGCTGACAGCGGCACAAGAGCGGCAAACAGCAGCTCCTTATATCTGTGGAGGAGCACGGCATGAAGAGATCAGGTAAGATCATCAGGTATTTAGTTACACGACTGTCGCGTGTGTGTGTGTGTGTGTGTGTGTGTGTGTGTATGTGTGTGCGCGCGCGATATAAAGTTGTTTTGCATGTTAACGAGCCGTCAGTCAAAACACTGATACATTCGATGACTGTTGTGTTTTGGCTCGTTATCTATTCACTCTCTTGCCTTGTTTCTATTCAGAAAGTCATTGTTGATCTTAGTATTAGGGATTATACGTGTTCATATGTTATGTACAGTTCATGTGTTATGAGTTAGCCTACTTATATTAATAGTTTGATGAAGTCATTTGCTTCTGCTGCATCTTTTCGAAAAGACCTCGATCTCAGATTACAGTGGGTCTGTCTTCTTATTGAAAAAAAGTGCTGTGATGGTACCATGGTATAGTGATATCGATACCATGGTGCTTTGATATAAATCATGCTTTGGATGATTACCATATGTAAACATAGTAATTCAAACTTCAAAAGAATGGCTTACACTATCCTGGTACCATCATGGTACCATCATGTTTTCAACTCTACCGTGGTACTTTTTAGTACTTTGGTATGTTCTTGCACGTGTCTGGTCTGATTATGTCAAAATGATGTTGAGAGAGTCCAAATCCAGTACTTATTTTGCACATCTGCTTATTATTTTGGAATTTTCCACTGTGAATCTTCAGCTGCTAACATTTTCTCACAAAATGCGTTTTCTAGCGTAAACCAGCTAAACCAGTTGAGGACCAGTTCAACAAGGCTGGGTGGACAGCTTAAATGGCTAAGACTGTGAACCATATATGGCTGTTTTTCAGCAGGGTAAAAAAAAAATCAAAGTGAAATATTTTTTAAATATTATTTTTCAAAATCCACACTGTATATTTACAGTTTGTGCTTTGAATGGACATACGGATGTGAAACTGAAAAAATTTGCAGAGTGACCTAAAATTGAAAAACTGTTAATAGAACTTTAAATATAAATAAATAAATGTAATAACTTTTTAACTATTTTCCAAAGTTTAATGTATTTTAATCTATATGTTACGTAGGTACGTAAGTGTGTTATGGTTTGAGGACAAGTGGTTTTACGGGGAATGAGTGGAACTGTAGAAAAAAAGAGAAAATAGATGAAAATGGGATTTTCTGTTAAGAACAAGCTAGTGATTATCACAAATTAATTAAATTGTTTTATTAATTAAGTTGTGGGGCATGGTTTAAAAAAATCATACAAATAAAAGGGAGCAAGCTGCAAATGGAGAGCACTTGTCAGACGAGTAAATCTGGATGTTTGAGACATTCTGGGCTGGCACTAACCTAATTTAAGTCATTAAAGTCCTTTGGAAATGTTCAGTATGAGCAATTATTGCATTCAGCAGTAACCGTAACACAGCTGTAGTCTAATACACAGATGTTCTGACTGCTGATCCACATGTAGCAGCAACATCGATCTTACTGTAAACAGCATTATGACAATGTTCTGACTAAATTCTTCCATAATGACTGGACGCACTGTTCTGGTTGCCTCATTTTCTCCTGCTTATTGATACAGCACAAAAATGACTGATCTGTCATCCTTTACTCATCCTTAGTTCAAAAGCTGTATGACTTCCCTCTCTCTGTGGGGAAGTTTAGCAGAATTACTCAACATCTCTCCCACACAATAAAAGTTTTTAAAATTTACTTTTACATGTTGTTTACAAATAAATGTGTCCTCCCTACAATTATAAAAATCCATTTACTTTTTTTTTAATCCCCAAAAAACCTAAACAGTCTCAATTATCAAGCCAATTTGATATTCTGAGCAGTATTATGTCATACTGCTCAGGCCCCGCCCACGACCACTGACAGACTGTCCTGTGTTAGCATATTTCCACTCATTTGTGCCATTTGTGCTCTGTCTGCCATTTTCTTCGCGCTTAAGCAGAAGTGAAAGTGAACATAAGAGTCTTCATTTTCTCCCTACATCAGAGCCACTGAGGACGCAGTAGATTAGTTCTGTTTTTGATGCTAACGCAGCACTGAAAACATACAAAAAAATAAGAAGGGAGGAGTGGGGCTCATTATCATTTAAAGAGACATTGCTGAAAACTGCTGCGTGTGACTAGGGATGCTCATATTGACCGTTTAACCGTTAACCGACAGTAAGAATTTTAACCGATTATTACTATCAGTTGAACGGTTTAAAAGGGTTTTTTTCTATTATTATTTTTTTTTACGTTTGCTGCATGGTGAAAGAAATAATGCTATTTGTAAGTTATCTGTTTACTCACGCGCACGTGTCGACACGTGCAGTGTGGCTGTACAGACATATTTCGCTTCACCTTTACTTAGTAAACAGATGTAGTATATGCAACTCAATGGCAAGTGGCGTTATTGGGTTATCAGTGAATCCGTGAGTGAATGTATTCAAATTCTGAATGAATTATAGTCTAGAAAGTGCGCAATAGGCGCTCCCGTTACAATCACTGGAAAGCTGTCACTCATCCTAGAGTAGTTCATCGCAATCTCATAAACTTATTAAAAAGTAATAAAATAACCTTTAGACTGCACAATTAATCTCTTATTTATATAATGCCTACACTTTCTTTGTTTTAATGAGAGAGTTCGCGAAAGTGTAGAAATCAGCAAAACTGAAACCGGCACTTTGAGTGGTGAGTGGATTGTAACATAGCCTCCTCTGATTGGCCACAGTGATAATCAAATCAACATACATGTCTGTGATTGGCTATTGCTGAACGCTGTAAAACACGCGCTTCTCCACACGCATATGACAGTGGATGGAAGTCCCGAACCGCAAATTGAAAGGGTTTTTGTGATGGTGTTTTTTTCGCGGATCTAAGAGTTAACAGGCAGCGGTCCTGCCTATCCGTACAGCATGTGGACATGTTAAAAACTAGGCACACTGAGGTATTGGCTGGCCTGCTCTATATTTTTATGTCCGACGAGAAGAATAAGACCGGTACAGTTCTTCAAAGCGCATAAAAGGATTCAGTGTGTTTTAGTTTTGTCATCTTAATTAGGTAGTTAATTTATACATTTAGTGTAGGCCTATTTATATTATTCTTTTTTTTTTTCATTCAGATTTTCTCTGTTCTCAGAACCGCTGCTGATGCGTGATAATTTGAGTATATGTCAATACAGTCTTTGTTGTTGCTCTGTATGCTGCTGTTTGCACGTTAAAAAAAAAAAAAACATTTGCTTGTATTTTTAATGTCATCACAGATACTCGTGCATTCTATTTTTATTTTAAACTAATTTATTATTCTAATTTTATCAGTTAACGGTTAATGTTCGGATAACGAGCAGCGGTTGTCGGTCAGGAAAATTAACCGAAATGAGCATCCCTACGTGTGACACTGAGAAAATATTAAGGAGCACCAGTGCGACTGACCTGATTAGCATATCTGTGTTTGCGCTGAGGGGAGGTTTAAATGTTTCCACGTGTTTTTGCAACGTTAAGTAATGTATCACAGTCATATCTCACAAATCCTTTTATAAACAAAGTGTAGAAAGAGAGTTTCATTGTGCAGTGTAGAGAGCTTTGTTGATTATAATGGAACAATGTGAGATTGTGATGAACTAAGATGAGTGACAGCTTTTAATAATTTTAAGGGAGTTTGTAAATGTGATATTGATTTAATACAAAAATTCTTCTAAAAGTGACTTCTGTTGTCTGACTATAACACTGTTGCCTGATTTTGCTCTATTTTGTTGTCAAAAATAGTTTGAAACTAATCACAACTGAGCCGCTGCGCATCTTCATTCAAACACAGCGGTGTTTCGTTTATGAATGAACGTGCGTTTTTAAACGAATCTAGTGAGTCAATGTTTCAATTTCCCATTTATAAGGACAGTCACTTGCTTTATTCTAGGGCTGGTCCGAATACCATGTTTTGAGCTTCGAAGCTTCGGTGGGAGGGGCTGAACATATTCTTCTCTCTAATAAAGGCAGGAATCTCTATATGTCTTTCTGTTTGCATTTTTATTATGTCAAGAACAGTTCATCCAAACAATTTTTGCTGTGGACCCAAGGGAGTGCAGTGTTGCATTTTGTTGCAATATGGACACAACACGTTCAGAATTAATAAATTGTAATAGAACATTGCCAGTTGGAAGCGGCGCGCCTCACGCAGGCAGAGCTTATATGCTTTGAGAACGGACAGTACTTTTAATAAGGTAGCCTAACATTTTTTAACAAACAAATCACTCCCAAATCAGAAATTAGCAGCACAGTAATTATGGCGCAGTGTTTATATATAAATAAATTATTTATATCTAAATTATTTATAAATAACTATATATACATTATATATAACGTTTGTGTATATAAGCCTATATATAAAATACAATATAAAATACAAAATAAATGAGGCTCAAACATTATTAACAAATTTTCGTTTATTTAGGTTATAAAGTTAATTTAGAAATATATTTGGAACACTTTTTATTTGTTAAATTTAGGTTTTTGTTTTTTAAAGTAACGACCAAGCTGCTGCAAACAGATCAATTTAGCCCTCTCAAGTCATCACGATTTCAATTAAAATCCATAGATATAAAAAAAAACTTAAAGCATATCACAATATTAGTTGAATCGTTTAACCTAGATAAAAGTGTGCTATTAGGCACATATCCAATCGTTTGTGCGGAGAGTAAAGCTGAAGCGCGCTATGCAGAACATGGAAGCGCCAGCGCTATGTGAAACTTCATTTTTGCTCATAAAGGTAAGACTAATATATCATCCGGAACTGTAAAAAAATAATTTAAATAATTCAAATCGAAAACAAAACTCTTTCATTAGCTTTCAGGATTCATCAACTTCATCTTTGTTTCAAATACTAGTTCTTCTACAGTACTTCTTCATTCATATTTAAGCGCGAATTAGAACCGTTTTGAGGGGGATGCAAAGTGTATGAAAACCCCCCCCCCGAATATTCGAATCTCAAAATTTAAACTCGAATGCCAACGCACCGAACGAATATTCGAATAATCGAATATTCTGGTCCAGCCCTACTTTATTCCTGAATGAATCGGTCGTTTGAACGAATCAAATGAAAGAATGATTCAGTAATTAAATCAGTGACGTGCCGCCACCTACTGGCAGTTTTAGTTTAATTTTTAAAGTATCTTTTCAGTTACTTAAAGGGATAGTTCACCCAAAAATGAAAATTTGATGTTTATCTGCTTAGCCCCAGGGCATCCAAGATGTAGGTGACTTTGTTTCCTCAGTAGAACACAAACAAAGATTTTTAACAAAAACCAGTGCAGTCTGCCAGCCAAATAATAGAGGTGGATGGGCACCAAACCTTTAAAAGTAAACAAAAACATGCACAGACAAATCCAAATTACACCCTGCGTCTCGTGACGATACATTGATGTCCTAAGACATGAAACGATCATTTTTTGTGAGAAACTGAACAGTATTTATATCATTTTTTTTTACCTTTGATACACAGCCTTGGATGCCCTGGGGCTAAGCGAATAAATATCAAATTATCATTTTTGGGTGAACTATCCCTTTAAGTAATTTTATATTTCTATATTTAAAAATGAATCTCAACATAAATGTATGAATTTGATTGCACTCATGCCACCTCTGAGCCTCATTAAACATACGAAAATACAACTACAAGCCACTTTTGTGTTCTTCTGTGCCACCTCTAATTTTGTTAATACTGATTTCATTTGATTGGTAACTTATTCTTATTCTA
Source organism: Garra rufa (assembly GCF_049309525.1). Classification (NCBI taxonomy): domain Eukaryota; kingdom Metazoa; phylum Chordata; class Actinopteri; order Cypriniformes; family Cyprinidae; genus Garra; species Garra rufa. The sequence goes on along the minus strand of NC_133377.1, from coordinate 3,288,577 downwards.
CTTGTTCTTATTCTGTTGTTTTAATTAGAAATTTAAAAAGCTTATAAAATATAGTTAAAAATTGACATAAAAGATAGAAAAATGACATTACAAAGGTAAAAACTAAATTCCCTTGTAAATTACTTTAAGGAGTCAAATATCACTTTGTGATGGGAAGGCTAATTTGTGATCAGATTTTTTTTATTATTGATTGGAAGGTGCTCCTAAAATTTTGACTGTGCTCATAAATTTTAAGTTAGGACCACAAGTGCTCCTAAAAAGAAAAGTAAGCGTAGAGCCCTGAAAAGGTTATTGTTTTACATGACCATTGAGGAATTTTAACCAAAGTATGTTGCAGACATTTCATGAAGACCCTAAAGAATCATATCAGCTTGTGGAAAATAGGCATCTGATGTCCCCTTTATGTACAAAGTATTACATTCAAATCATCATTCACTGAAAATCTTGTTTTGACAGCCTTAGTTACCATTCACATTTATTGAAAGATTTAAAACGAGTTTCGAAAGACGTATACCTGTTGTTTTCGAACGCTTTTGTGCACAAAGCCACATTTGGAACCTTATAATTTACGGGTAATAATGCCACAAAGGTGATACTCAAGCCTCTCAACCCTGAAGTTCCTCAGCTTTCCCACATCCATCCAACCTATCAGGTTTAATACGGAAGTTTTTATGGGTGCCCAGTCAAAGGTTGCTTTCAAAGAGCTCTGCATTTTGTAAGCCCAGAAAGCTTTTGTCCCTTGGCTTGTGACCAGTCTTTTGGAAAGGGGCAGCTACATCTTCCAAAGATCTAAGCAGCAGGAGAAAATACCCTTTAATAAAGCTCTTTTCATAATTTTTGGTATCTTTCATAAAGGATAAAGAAATAAATCGATGCAGCAGTCTTTAATATATAAATATCAATACACTACCAGTCAGTTTTTTTTTAAAGAAGTCTCTTCTGCTCACCAAGCTTGCTTTTATTTGATCCAAAATACAGCAAAAGGAGTAAAATTTTGAAATATTTTTTTTAATTTAAAAAACTGCTTTCTATTGGAATATATTTTAAAATGTAATTTATTCCTGTGATTTTAAAGCTGAATTTTTTTAGCTTTAATGATCCTTCAGAAATCATTCTAATATATTAATTTGCTGCTCAAAAAAACATTTTTAATATTATCATGTTGAAAACAGTGGAGTAGACTTTTTTTCAGGGTTCTTTGATGAATAGAAAGTTCATAAGAACAGCATTTAATCTGAAATAGAAATCTTTTGTAACATTATAAATGTCTTTATCATCATGTTTGATCAATTTAAAGCATCCTTGCTAAATAAAAGTTCAATTCTATAATTTCTTCCCTCCCCTTCAAAAAACAAACAAACAAAAAAGTTATACTGACTCCAGGCTTTTGAATGGTAAAGTGTATAATGTTACAAAAGCTTTTTATTAAAAGCTCAGATAAATGCTGAAAATGTAGCTTTGATCACAGGTAAACATTGCATTTTAAAATATAATCAAGTAGAAAACAGTTGTTTTAAATAGTAAAAATATACTGAACTGTTTTTGCTGTACTTTGGATATAAGTAAAAAAAATCTTTGTTAAAATAAGTACACTTTTATGTGTGTTGAAACCTTTTTGGGGCCACTTTAGTGTTTTGTGAGAGTTAAACATTTTTTTTATTTATAATTTCTCTTCTAATGGTGCATAGGATTAATAAACTGAAATTAACAATTACATTTTTGTATTTCTGACAAAGTTTTGGAACATTTTTCTGAGTAGATGTTTCATACCAAGCATATGGTTTCAACATAAGGTGTACAGTTAAACCTATACATGTGTTACTATTTTTAAAGAGCAGGGAAAGCAATTTAAAAAAGGCCAATAGATATTTATAGCATCTGGTTGGATCTCAGAATGTTCTGAGTTTGTTTTCAAAGATCTCTTCCCTTCTTTTTGCTTGCTCTTGCCAACGTTCAGTTCAGTTTGGTTAAGTCCTCATCTGTCACACTGCCAAACATAATAATCACAGACGCCCAAAATATTTAAAGTGCATTGATGGTCCAATTACATTATTTACTGTACGGTTTTGTTGCATGTATATGTGTGCGTAAGCGACATTCATCATTCAATAAGGTTAAAAGGTTGAGGTGTTGTGATTGAGGAATGGGATTACTGTCTGAGACTGTTTGTCTGTCACGACCACTGTTCAGCTAAATCCCTGCCTGCTGAAATATTAATGCAGCTCAATTATGTGATTACTCCGTTACCCTCAGCTGATGATGGATCGTCTGTATTCAACCCCGCAAATGCAGCTTCAGTGATTGGAGATGGCGGTTAGCATTAGCCCTCAGTGGTTAAAAAGTAGAAAGGGTGCATCTGAATAATTGTGTCAATTTTTTGTCGATACTGTTTAACTGTTTAACACTGTAAAGCTGCTTTGGCACAATCTGTATTGTAAAAAGCGCTATATAAATAAAGCTGACTTGACTTGACTTGACTTGATATACTATATATGATTCAACTGCTTTGTAGATCTCAATCTTGGGTGTGCTAGGAAGATTAATGTTTGAGAATCTTAGAACTAAAGCCTAAAACCAAAGCGTAAATAAGATATTTGTTGAAAATATAGCTAAATTGCATTAAATAAAGCAAGACGTCTCATACAAGTTTTTTTATTTTTATTTTTTTAATTAAGTCTCTTCTGCTCAGCAAGGTTGCATTTTTTTTTTTAATACAGTAATGCAGGACTATTGTGGAATAAAATTACAATAAAAAAAACTGTTTGCTTTTTAAATATATATTACAATGTAATTCATTGCTGTGAGGGCACAGCTGAATTTTCAGCATCATTACTTTTAGTCTTCAGTGTCACATGATCCTTCAGAAATCATTCTAAAATGCTGATTTGCTGCTTAAGAAATGTTTATTATTATCAATGTTAAAAACACTTGAGCTGCTTAATGTACACTGCTGATTTATAATCAATGTTGAAAACAATTGTGCTGCTCAATATTTTTTTTGTAACCTTTGATACTTTTTTCTTTGATCAATAAAAGGTTAAAAACGACAGCATTTATTTAAAATAGAAATGTTTTCTATCAATATACACTACTGTTCAAAAGTTTAGGGTCAGTAAATTTGTATTCTTTCTTTTTTTGAAAAAATGTAATACTTTTATTCACCAAGGATGTGTTAAATTAATAAAAAGTGATAGCATAGATTTACTTTGTAAGAGAAGATTTATATTTTGAATAAATGCAGTTTTTTAAAAATCTGTTATTAATCAAAGAATCCTGAAAAAAAGAATCACAGGTTAAAAAAAAAAATTGGCTGCACAACTTTTCTCATTTCCAGCATTGATAATAAATCGGCATATTAGAATGATTTCTGAAGGATCATGTGACATTTAAGACTGGAGTAACAGCTGATGAAAATACAGCTTTGCGTCGTAGGAATAAATTATATTTTAATGTATATTAAAATAAAAACCATTATTTTATATTGTAATAACATTTCACAATATTACTGTTTTTTTCTGTATTTTTGATCAAATAAATGCAGCCTTGATGAGCATGAGAGACGTCTTTAAAAGGCATTACTCATCAGTAAGTCTGACTGATACCGAACTTTTGAGCAGCAGTGTATTTCTGGAAATAGTGATACTTTTTTTTTTTGTATTTATTGATACTGAAGGAAAAGGTTCAGCAGAAGAGCATTTATTCAAAACAGAAATATTTTATGACATTGTAAACACCTTTACTGTCACTTGATGAATTTAATATATCCTTGCTGAATAAGTAATTTCTTTCTTTCAAAATCTGTCTGAGATTAAGAAAAGATAGACCGCGTGACTAATTTGGCAAATGTTTTTATTTCAAGTAATATTTGAACAGAAACACTCTTTTTCTCAAGAAATACAATTAACGGACTATGCTTTTTTCAGTAATTTACTTGTTTTAAAGGGATAGTTCATCCTAAAAATTCTCTCATTAATTACTCACCCTCATGTTGGTCCAAATCCGTAAGACCTTCATTCATTCTCAGAACACAAATTAAGATATTTTTGATTAAATCGAGAGCTTTCTGTCCCTGTATAGACAGCAACGCAACTGACACCTTCAAGGCCCAGAAAGGTAGCAAGGACATCCTTAAAATAGTCCATGTGACGAAAGAAGAAATTGTTAGATAAAGTCATTATTTTTGTTATATTTGCACACAAAATGTATTCTCGTCGCTTCATAATATTACGGTTGAACCAGTGATGTCACATGGACTATTTAGCAATGTTCTTTCTACCTTTCCGGGCATTGAACATGTCAGTTGCATTGCTGTCAATGCAGGGTCAGAAAGCTCTAGGATTTAATCAAAAATAATTGATTTTGTGTTCCAAAGATGAACGAAAGTCTTACGGGTTTGGAATGACATGAGAGTGAGTAATAATGACAGCAATGAACTAACCCCTTAATAAAACTCAATAAATAAGCTTCAGTGACCCAGGAGGTCCTATAAGGAAGCTTCATTTTATGACAGAAACTGCAGTAATTATTGACAAGGCTGTCAGTACATTAGTTGAGCCTATGTATCAGTCTGTTACTAATCTGCACTTCTCTTTCTTCTCTCATCCCTCAGTAAGTTGGGAGTCTGTGGCTCTTTGACTGGTGCTGTTATTGGTGCTGGCTGCCAGGTCATGAAGATCCGCTGGTCGAAGAAGGTGGCTCTCCTGGCCAAGGTCTGCTTCCTCTTTTCTCTGCTGTGGCTCTTCTACCTTCTTATAGTGCGTTCGTCCCCCCCATCTCTTTCTGATAAAGATGGTGAACGCGGCATCGTGGTCCGTGACCTTCCGCCCATTGAGAAGGTGGAGGAGGACTCCGAAAGCCTCCTTCGGCCTGTTTATGAGAAGCAACCGGCAGACCCCAACTCTCCCGGAGAATATGGCCGAGCCACTCGATTGACCCTCAGCCCTGAGGAGAAGAAAGAGGAGGAGGCCAGTATTGAGCGCTATGCCATCAACATCTTCATAAGCGACAAGATATCTCTCCATCGCCATATTCAAGACAACAGGATGCATGAGTATGTCTGGCACACTTTATGTCACACTGTTGGGCTAATTACACATCATACCACATAGCAATGCCTTAGAAACCACATAGTAACATGCTAAAAACACTGTAGTAACTGTATAGGAAAGCCTTGGCAATTACCTAGCAATAATGATCCAGAACATGATCCACCTAGCAACTATTTAGGACTATCCAGAACATCCCAGCAACTGCATAGCAACATGCAACTTAGTAACTGCATAGAAAAGCCCTGGAAACCTCCTAGCAACACCTTAGCAACCATTTAGAAGACCCTTGTAACCGGACAGCAACATGCTTCTTAGTAACTGTATATTAAAGCCTTGGCAACCACCTAGCAATGCCTTAGAAACCATTCAGATCACCCTAGCAAACACAACTGCATAACAACATTCAGAACACCTTAATAACTGTATTGCAACTACATATTAATGCCATAGCAACCACTCAGAACACCCTAGCAACTGCACAGAAACATGCTTCATTGTAACTGTATATTTAAGCCCTGGAAACCACCTTGCAATGCCTTAGCAACCATTCAGCACTTAACGACTGCATAGCGACATTCTAAGAAAACTCAGAACATCTTGATTACTATAGAAAAGCACATAGTAACCACCCAGAACACCCTACCAACCATACAGCAACATGCACCTTAGTAACCGTATGAAAAAAAAAAACACCTAACAAGGCCATAGCAACCATCCTGAACACCTTAGCAACCGCACAGCAATATGCACTCTAGTGACTGTGTGGAAAAGCCCTGGCAACCACTTAATAAAGCCATAGCAACCATCCTGAACACCTTAGCAACCGCACAGCAACATGCACTCTAGTGACTGTATGGAAAATCCCTGACAACCACTAAACAGAGCCATAGCAACCATCCTGAACACCTTAGCAACCGCACAGCAATATGCACTCTAGTGACTGTATGGAAAAGCCTTGACAACCACTAAACAGAGCTATAGAAACCATCCTGAACACCTTAGCAACTGCACAGCAATATGCACTCTAGTGACTGTGTGGAAAAGCCCTGGCAACCACTTAATAAAGCCATAGCAACCATCCTGAACACCTTAGCAACCGCACAGCAACATGCACTCTAGTGACTGTATGGAAAAGCCCTGACAACCACTAAACAGAGCCATAGCAACCATCCTGAACACCTTAGCAACCGCACAGCAATATGCACTCTAGTGACTGTATGGAAAAGCCTTGACAACCACTAAACAGAGCTATAGAAACCATCCTGAACACCTTAGCAACTGCACAGCAATATGCACTCTAGTGACTGTATGGAAAAGCCCTGGCAACCACTAAACAGAGCCATAGCAAACCATCCTGAACACCTTAGCAACCGCACAGCAATATGCACTCTAGTGACTGTATGGAAAAGCCCTGGCAACCACTTAATAAAGCCATAGCAACCATCCTGAACACCTTAGCAACCGCACAGCAACATGCACTCTAGTGACTGTATGGAAAAGCCCTGGCAACCACTAAACAGAGCCATAGCAAACCATCCTGAACACCTTAGCAACCGCACAGCAATATGCACTCTAGTGACTGTATGGAAAAGCCCTGGCAACCACTTAATAAAGCCATAGCAACCATCCTGAACACCTTAGCAACCGCACAGCAACATGCACTCTAGTGACTGTATGGAAAAGCCCTGGCAACCACTAAACAGAGCCATAGCAAACCATCCTGAACACCTTAGCAACCGCACAGCAATATGCACTCTAGTGACTGTATGGAAAAGCCCTGGCAACCACTTAATAAAGCCATAGCAACCATCCTGAACACCTTAGCAACCGCACAGCAACATGCACTCTAGTGACTATGTGGAAAAGCCCTGGCAACCACTAAACAGAGCCATAGCAACCATCCTGAACACCTTAGCAACCGCACAGCAATATGCACTCTAGTGACTGTATGGAAAAGCCCTGGCAGCTACCTATTAAGCCATAGCAACTATCCTGAACACCTTAGCAACCAAGCAGCTCATGCACCTTAATAACGGTATATAAAAGACCTGACAGCCACCTAACAAAACCATAGCAACCATTCTGAACACCTTAGCAACCGCACAGCAACATGCACCTTAGTGACTGTATAGAAAAGCCATGGCAACCACCTAACAAAGCCATATAGCAACTATCCTGAACACCTTAGCAACCACGCAGCTCATGCACCTTAATAACGGTATAGAAAAGCCCTGACAGCCACCTAACAAAACCATAGCAAATATCCTGAACACCCTAGCAACCGCACAGGATCATGCATCTAAGTAACGGTATAGAAAAGCCCTGACAACCACCTAGCAATGCCTTAGCAACCATACAGAACACCCTAGTAACTAGGGATGTGCAACAACGATCTCTCTCTCTCTTTAACTATAGCGCATAACTTAAATTTCACTGGCATTTCATAAACATTGCATTTTAATTAGAACTTTATAGAATGTAAAATCTATAGTAAATTCTATTTGCTTTCCATTGCAAGTCATGAAAGTGCAACAGGGAGCGCACTCTCTCTCTCTAAAGCGCGTAACAGAAAGTTCACTGGCATTTTTTGTGCAGATAGTTGTAATGTTATGTCTATATTATGTATCGAAGTTACCTGATTAATATCATATTATGTGTCATGTAACAGGCTTCAGTTTATTGGTATAAAGTCACTCTCTTGGGATGCGTTGGGATATTAACATTTATTACATGCTGAATGCGCTGCTTATCAGTGATTAGTTTCATGCTCGAATGCAATGCAATATTTGAGACGGTCATACTGCTTTTAGACGTGTCTTTCTTTTTTTAAATACTGATGTTATAATAATGCAGCAATGTTTTTTTCGTCATATTTGTTCAACAATAGGCATAATTCAGTTTGTATGGCTTTGAAAATGCGCAGACGATTTTCACAGCCGGATCTTGCTCGCTCTCTCTCTCTCTCTAGCGCGTAACTTTAAAGTTCACTGGCATTTGCATCCTTTTGTGCAGATACAAGTTGTAATGTTACTAAGTTATCTGATTAATATCATGGGATGTGTCATAGAATTTGATTCAGTTTATTGGCATGAAGTCTTAACCTCAGGCAGCTATTCCTCTTCCTTTTCAGATGCTTTCTTTGTTAATAACATTGCTGCATCATAATCATACTCTAACAGTGTCCTAATCATGTGTTCATGTTTTCATAGACAGGTTTTCATGTCATGCCCACACAATCCCCGCCCCCGATTACTTGATTTAATCGTTTTTGAAACCTTTCGATGATCTAAATGAGAAATTTCCCAAAATGCCTATTCCTACTAGTAACCACACTAGGGTTGTGCCGATAGACGATAGTATCGTGTATCGACGATAGTCAGAGATATGGCCTGTTGCTGATGCCTTTGACGATAGTAAGATGATTATTATCATTATCCGTCAAAAAGGCACCTAACTTTAGCAATGCAGCGCAGAGAGTCGGTTCTAGGATGCCTCAGAAACTTGCCGCGGTATAAACACAAGCATAGAGTAGAGAGCGCCGCAGATGTGTACAGAGAAAATGGGTAAGAGATTTATTCCTCATACAGTGTACATAGATTAAGTGTAGACTTAAGTGTAGACAGTCATTAGGATAACAGAGGTAGTAAAATGTGGTTTAGGCTGAAATAAATATGATATATCAGAATCCATCTGTATATAGTAAACATAAACATTCACCTCAGTAACATCTGTATGCGTTAACTAGAATTATGATGCGATAAAATAGCGCTAAACATATGCACGTGAATTACACACACAACGCTTCTCCACATTCTATATGAACTTATCTACAGCATGAACTGATGACAAAGATCAGACATATAGCGGAAGCATTATCGCAATATGACGGGTATAGAAAGATACATTCATTTACATTCAGGCACGCACATTTACCGCTCCATGAAGATAGCAGAGAATGAAACCGAAAGTAAACTTGAACAGAACTACCGTCAGCGTTCTGTACACGCACAACTGTGTCACAAGTCACATGCACTACCCTTACAAAACGAATAAGGAATTTATTACATATTGACACATTTACATATTATTAAATAAATTAGCACGATAGTATCGTGTATCGGCGATCTCAGAGGCTGACGATAGGACGGTATGAAAATTGAGCATATCGCCCGACACTAAACCACACAGCAACATGTGTCTTAGTAACTGTATTGAAAAGTCCTGGCATCCACCTAACAAAGCTGTAGCAACTATCCTGAACACCCTAGCAACCACACACGAGCATGCGCCTTGGTAACGGTATATAAAAGCCCTGACAACCACCTAACAAAACCATAGCAACTATCCTGAACACCCTAGCAACCACACAGCAACATGCACCCTAGTGACTGTATAGAAAAGCCTTGGCAACCACCTAGCAATGCCATAGCAACCATTCCAAACACCTTAGCGACTGCACAGCAAAATGCACCTTAGTAACGGTGTAGAAAAGCTCTGACAACCACCTAGCAATGCCATAGCAACTATCTTGAACACCCTAGCAGGAGCATGCACCTTTGTAACAGTATAGAAAAGCCCTGACAACCACATTGCAAAGCCATAGTAACCATCCTGAATATCTTAGCAACTGCACAGCAACATGTGCCTTAGTGACTGTATATAAAAGCCCTGACAGCCACCTAACAGTGCCTTACCAACTATCTTGAACACCCTAGCAACCGCACAGGAACATGCACCTTAGTAATGCTATAGAAAAGCCCTGACAACCACCCAGCAATGCCTTAGCAACCATTCAGAACGCCCAAGTAACCACACAGCAGCATGAACGTTAGTAACTGTATAGAAAAGCCCTGGCAACCACCTAGCAAAGTTGTAGCAACTATCCTGAACACCCTAGCAACTGCACAGGAATATGCACCTTAGTAACTTTGTATTAAAGCCCTGACAACTACCTAGCAACACCTTAGCAACCATTCAGAACATACCATAGTAACCACACAGCAACATGAACCTTAGTAACGGTATATAAAAGCCCTGACAACCACCTCAAAATGCCGTAGCAACTATCTTGAACACCCTAGCAACCACACAGCAACATGCACATTAGTAACTTTATAGAAGAGCCCTGACAATCACCTAGCAATGCCTTTGCAACCACCCAGAATGCCCTAGTAACCACACAGCAACATGTGTCTTAGTAACTGTATTGAAAAGTCCTGGTGTCCACCTAACACAGCTGTATTAACTATCCTGAACACCCTAGCAACCACACAGCAATGTGCACCTTAGTAACTGTATAGAAAAGCACTGGCAACCACCTAATAAAGCTGTAGCAACTATCCTGAACACCCTAGCAACCACACACAAACCAAGAACAATAACAACTCTCATTTACTTGAGCCAATCCTCTGTTCTTACCATTGCAATTATGTTTATAGAGGCAAATACATGCAAATGATTACAAATAAGCATGAAAAATAAATAGGAAAGAATTGAAATGATGTTCTGAATAGTGATTCCTTCAGGTGATTTCTAGGATTCAGTCCACCTCACCTGTTTACAAATGTTGTCTTGTTGTCTGAAATGAACCCATTGCCTGCAGCCAGACAACATGATTAAAAAACCAACAACAATAGAAAACGGAGCTGGGAGGGTTTCTCCAAACAGCGGTGCTTTTGTATGAGAATAATTGTTTCATGGCTCTTGTCACACAATAACGAGTAGGGTTCAAGCTGCTGCTCTGAAAAGAGAAAGTGTCCCCTTGGAAGACGAGAAGTGAGACAAATTGGATGCGTTTTTTTTCCCCCGCAGTCTTTCAACTGCGCTCCGGTTGCCACATCACAGGCTCTTCTGGAGATCACACACGGCAGTAGCACATTTTTTGGCATCAGCAGGGATTTTTATCTGTTGATGTGAAGTTCTTTTGCTTGCTTTCTGAAATAACTTTCAGGCAAGTTAGTTCTTGTCAAAGACTTAAGCATTACTGCCAGAAATGTTATGCTGAGGGTTTTTTTCCTCTGTCTTTGTAGGGATAATTATTGAACATTTACTCAAATGTAATTGCTGTCAGTGAGTGTGGAGTCTCTAAATATTTGTGGTGAGTTTGAAGAGAGTTCAAGAACCTTCTCGGGAACATGATGACTCACTTTATTCAGAATCCCTGCTGAATTTATTTTTCAACACCCCATCTTTATACTTTCTTTCATGAACTAAAAGTAACAATTCAACCAACATTACTGTATTTTTCTGTAGCATCACCGTAGTTCAGCTGTTTTCAAAACAGTGTAGCTTTTCTAGAATAGCAAGTTATGTTGTTCAGGAATTATTGGTGTAGTGAGGCTAAATGCTAAATTGCTGTTTTTTTTGTCAAATTGTATTGTAAAGACAGTCTTAAAGTGAATCAATAATACAACATGCTGAGAGGTCTGATTCATTTAAGTGAATGTATTTATTTTAATATTTTATTAATGAACTGTTAAAAAATGATTTACTGAAATATGAGTCACTTTGTCTTTTTTCATCAAAATTGTTTTTTAAAATCCTTTCTGAATTGTGAGTTTATATCACACAGTTGTAACTTTTTTTTTCTCAGAATTGCGAGTTTGTATCTTTCAATTATGACTTTCTCAGAATTGTGAGTTTATCTTGCAGGTGTGACTTTCTCAGAACTGCAAGTTTATATCGCAATTATGGCTTTCTTTCTCAGAATTGCGAGTTTATATTTTGCAGATGTGACTTTTTTCTCAGAACTGTGTGTTTATATCTTGCAATTATGACTTTTTTTAGAATAGTGAGTTTATATCTCAGAATTCACTTTTTTCTCAGAATTGCGAGTTTAATTTTGAGGAAAAAAAACTCACAATTGCGAGATATAAACTTGCAATTTTGAGAAAAAAAAGTTACAACTGTGTGATTTATAAAATCACAAATCAGAAATGATTTAAAAAAACAATTGATGAAAATGTAACATATTTTGCTACCAAAAAGAAGACAAAGTGACTCATTTTTTAACAGTTCATTAATAAAATATTAAAATAAATACATTCGCTAAAATTAATCAGACCTCTCTCGCAATTGTGAGTTTTTTTTCTCAAAATTATGAATTTATATCTTGCAATAATAACTTTATCAGATGTGACTTTTTTCTCAAATTGCAAGTTTAACTTTTACCTTGCAATTGTAACTTTTTCTCAGAATTGTGAGTTTATATCTTGCAATTATGACTTTCTCAGAATTGTGAGTTTATGCTTCAGTTGTCTTTTTTTCTCAGAATTGCATTTTTTTCTCTTGCAATTGTGACTTTTTTTTCAGAATTCCAAGTTTATATCTTGCAATTGTGACTTTTTCTCAGAATTGTGAGTTTATATCACACAGTTGTAACCTTTTTTTCTAAGATTTGCAAGTTTATATCACACAGTTGTGACTTTCTCAGAGCTGTGAGTTTATATCATGCAGTTGTGACTTTTTTTCTCCGAATTTTGAGTTTATATCATGCAATTGTGACTTTTTTTTCTCAGAATTACGTTTATACGTTTACGTTTATATCACACAGTTGTGATTTTTTTTTTCCTCAGAATTGTGAGTTTATATCACGCAGTTGTGACTTTTTCTCAGAATTGCGAGTTAAGCCTGAATTGTGACATAAACTTGCAATACTGAGAACATAGCAGTCTTATTTTTCCTTCAAAATTGGGGGAAAATTCTGACTATACTTCTCAGATTTGCGACTTAATTTCTCAGAATTGTCAGTTTATTCTTAGAATTGCTAGTTACTGTATACCCTACAATTCTGACTTTATAGCACGCAATTGTGAGTTTATATCCCACAGTTCTGAGAAAAAAAATCTAAATTGCGAGGTAAAAAGTTGCAATTATCTTTTTTTTTTTAATTTTCAGTCTTCCATACGTTATGCTTTATGCATTTTATAAAAAAATATGGTAAATACAGTAATTTTGTGAAATATTGCAATTTAAAGTAGCTTTCTGTTTTAAAATATTTTATAATGTATTTGAACATAAATTTGAATAACAATTACTCCAGTAAAGAAATATTTCCAACATTTTTGTAAAAAATGCGTAACTTTTTTTTTTTTTTCAGCATTCTTTGCTTAATATGAAGATCAAAAGAACAGTGTTTCTTTGAATTAGTAATATTTTGTAGCATCATAAATGCTTTGTCACGTTTAATCAGTTTAATGCCAAATAAAAGTATTAATGTCTTTCAATTTTGAATGGCAGTGTACGTTAAATGATGAGTACCTGCAATTTCAAAGTACAGTTCACTATCCTTCTATCTTAGTCTTAAAGGGTCTAAAGCTGTTTCTCAGAATGCTGGCATGTCTGTTCATCTCCCATCTCCTATTCAACTCAAACAATGTTTGTTTACAGAGAATCTGTCTCTGAACCAGAAATTGTCTCTTACAAGTTTTGAATGTGAGGAATGAAGGCCAAAAAAAAGAGAGGACAAAGCTGTCTTGTTTTATGAATTGAATGTGACTTTTATTAATGGACTCCACATGCATCTTGCTTTGAGTCAGATTCCTTCTTCACACCATAATAATTAATAATTGTCATGTGAAACATTATAAGCAGTCATTTAGAATACTGTAGGTTGAGCATATGGTGTCAGGTTCACACAGTGTCAAGTTCCTCTATGTTTCAGATGTTCACATTTGCACATTGTCATGTGTAGTGTATAACTGTCAGGAAACTGTTTGTCTAAACCACATGTTTTGAATACATAGTATTTGCTTAACCGTCTGGTTAGTTCTTACTCTCTTTTTTTCAATGCCAGATGCAAAGCTAAGAAGTACAACATCCGTCATCTGCCAACAACATCAGTGGTAATAGCATTTTACAATGAGGCCTGGTCCACTTTACTCAGAACAATTCATAGTGTGCTGGAGACAACACCAGCCATCCTACTGAAGGACGTCATACTTGTGGATGACTTTAGTGACAGAGGTGAGAGAACACTTGCTAAGCTGTTTTCACGTTTGTAAATGTGTAATTCCACCCTAGAAGATTTGTCTTATCCTGATTGGTCAGCATTACCACAACCAAAGTTATTGAGTCTGTTAGGTGCTACGCTGATGAATCAATATTGATGAATAACAAAACCATATTACGATTAATGTACAATGTTGATTCATTCCTAAAAGAATAACAGTTTTAACGATTAACACACTTAAATTACTGATTTTGTAAGATAGACCCAGAAAAACTTACATTAAATTTTTTTTTAGTATTTAGTAATTAGTTTTATATGTATACGTGTTTCTTTTGTTTTGAATTTTCTAAAATGTTCATGTTTATTTACTTTTTGTGAAATGTGGGATGTAATAGCCTGTAAAGCTTTTATGTAAATATTTGTTTTATTTAATTATTACCAAATACAAACTTGTTTTAAAACATGCTCACACATTTGTTTGTGTTTGCATATTTCATGCTTTCTCCGCAAACCTCTGGATACTAAGTTAGCTATAGATATTATTCCATATCGGTTTTTATATTTGCTTAAATAAAAACTCATTTCAGATGTTTCTAGTAAACAGTGTTGGGAGTAACTAGTTACATGTAACACTGTTACGTAATTTAATTACAAAATGTAACAAGTCTGTTACAGTTACTGAGAAAAAAAAATGTGTGATTAAATTACAGTTAATTATGAAAATGTTAACAATTACAAAGAGGGGTTACATCTGAATATCCATCTGAATACTTCTTGTATTAATATTTACTATTTCTTGGTATGATTTGAAATCAGTATTTAACCTTAGAACGCTCTCAAAGTAAAAAGAGTTCAAAATTCAAAATTCATTTTATAATCAATTCAACTAATGAAGGATTTTGAAAGTTGACAGTAATTTGTGTTGAGTGCTGCTAACACTGCCTGGTTTAATGTTTCAAAACAATTAACCGTTTAAACATTTGTTAAAAATGTAGAAAAGTAATCAAAAATGTAATCAGTTACATTAATAAAGTAATTGAAATAGTTACACTACTTATTACATTTTAAATAGGGTAACTTGTAATCTGTAACCTGTTACATTTCCAAAGTAACCGTAAGTTACTTTTCCTGTGATCTTGACATTATCTGTTGGAAGGTTTTGATTATTTTCTGCATGAATTCCAGGCTATCTGAAGTCACAGCTGGCTCAGTATGTCAGTAACCTGGAGCGCGTTCGTCTCATTCGCACCAAAAAAAGAGAAGGTCTGGTACGGGCTCGGCTCATTGGCGCCACCTACGCTACAGGACATGTGCTCACCTTCCTTGACTGCCACTGCGAGTGTGTGCCTGGCTGGATCGAGCCACTGCTGGAAAGGTGTGCCTTTGTTTTTCTTTTAATTAAATTAAATTGTAACATAGAAACACTTCAATAATGCACAGCAACTCACATGTGTAAAGTGATGTTAATTTTAATTGTCTTTTCCCTTCAGAATTGCTGAGAATGAGAGCACCATCGTATGTCCAGTGATTGACACCATTGACTGGAACACATTTGAGTTCTACATGCAGACGGATGAGCCGATGGTGGGCGGCTTTGACTGGAGGCTGACATTCCAGTGGCATGCCGTGCCTGAAATCGATCGCAAGATACGCAAATCCAGAATTGACCCTATTAGGTTGGTTTCTGCTCAACTTGTCCAAATCCAGCTTTGCTATGTGATTTTCTTGGCCGTTTAAAAAAAAAAAAAAAAAACGTTTAGAAATGTTCAAAGGGATAGTCATGTTTCAATCCTGTTATTTATTCAGTAGAACACAAAAGGAGAAATTACAATATTACTTTATTTTACACTTATTCGTTATAATATAATATATTTTTTAAATGTATTGCTCCATGTTGCATAATATATAGTTGCAATCATAATTATTCAACCCGCTTGACCCTTTGAGTAATTCTGAAGAACGTAAGTTGATAAATAATTAAAAAAATCAAATTCATTCAAGTTCATGTTTAAAATTATTCAACCCCCAAAATCACATTTGGTGCAGAATCTTTTATTCTTTAAAACCACCAATAAATACTGCTTTGAAGTGCTTTTAGAGCACTTAGAGAAGAGTCACCTCTCTACTGCAATCTTGGCCCATTCCTCACCTGAAAATGCTTTCAGATCACTGATAATCTGTGGTTTTCATATTGCCACTGCTTTCTTCAAATTCAACCAGATATGTTCAATGAGAATTAAATCTGGAGACTAAACAGGCCACTTAAGAACATTTTATGATTGATCTCTGAACCAAGCGTAAGTAGATTTGGATGTATACTTTGGGATGATTGTCTTGTAGGAAAGTCCATTAATCATTAGCTTCAGTCTTTGCACCTAAAGCATCACAATTCTTTGCCAAAATGGCCTGATACTTCAAAGAATCCATAATGTCCTTCATAGAGTCATGGTTTTCACTTCCTGCAACAGTAACTGTAACAAGACTCGTCCACCTCCATGTTTGACTATGGAGATGGTGTTCTTCTGCTTATAAGTTTGAACCAGACATACCGCTGATCCATGGGTTAAAAAAAATTCAGTTTGGTCACATCATTCCATAAAACATTCTTCCAGAACTCCACAAGTCTATCTAAATAATTATGAGTAATTATGACTTAGCTGTATTATTTACAAATCCTAGAACTCAAAGATATTTCATTATATAGATGAGGTCAAAAGTTTACATCCCCACATATTTTACCAAAATAAGAGGGATCATACAAAATGCATGTTATTTTTTTATTTAGTACTGACCTAAGATATTTCACATAAAAGGCATTTACATATAGTTCATGAGAGAAAATAATAGTTGAATTTATAAAAATGACCCCGTTCAAATGTTTACATAAACTTGATTCTTAATACTGTGTTGTTACCTGAATGATCCACAGCTGTGTTTTAGTTTAGTGATAGTTGTTCTTGAGTTTCTGGTTTGTCCTGAACAGTGAAACTGCCTGCTGTTCTTCAGAAAAATCCTTCAGGTTCCACAAATTCTTTGGTTTTTCAGCCTTTTTGTGTATTTAACCCTTTCCAACAATGTCTGTATGAGTTTGAGATCCATCTTTTCACACTGAGGACAACTGAGGGACTCATATGCAACTATTACAGAAGGGTTAAACACTCACTGATGCTTCAGAAGGAAACACAATGCATTAAGAGCCGGGGGTGTATACATTGTATATATTGACATTGTCACATTATCCAAGTCCTGGATCTTCAGATAAGCTTGTATTTGTAAAGTACTGCAGTCTCTGGGGGGTTGAATAATTTCGATTGCAACTGTATATCGACTGGTATTGGATATTTATTTGTTAATGCTTATTTCCTCTATTTTTACAATTTGATTCACCTAAGACTTCATATTTAATATACCATTAATGTAATAACACTGTTAAATGTAATATTTAGCAAATCTTAAAAATGATATCCATTTTTCTTCCTGTATATTCTAATTTATCGCTTATCAGTCATAACTTAAAGGGATAGTGACTAATAAATAAATAAAAATTCTTTCATTAACTACTCACCCTCATGTCGTTCCGAACCCGTAAGACTCTTGTTCATCTTTGAAACACAAATGAAGATATTTTTGATGAAATCTATGAGCTTCTGACCCTATATAGACAGCAACACAACTGACACGTTCAAGGCCCAGAAAGATAGTAAGGACATCGATAAAATAGTCCATGTGAAATCAGTGGTTCAACCATAATTTTACGAAGCTACGAGAATACGTTTTGTGTGCAACGAAAACAAAATAATGACTAAGCAGGGTCAGAAAGGTTTCAGATTTCATCAAAAATGTCTTCTATAGGGTGAACTATCCCTATAATCATAAAATAATTATCATCTAAAATTTACATTTTGGAGCATTTCTAAATTAATTTCATAAGAGAGGGATAGTTAATTCACGTCATTCCAAACTAATACATTTGGGTATCTCTTTCTTCCAGTAAAAACTTTCAAAAGGTTATCTTCATAAAGAAAATGGACTGCAATAGGATTGCAGTGATATCATGTTGATTAAATTCAGATGCAGTGCAGTGAATAGACTACATGTTAATGCTCAGACCCAGGGGTACTTTCAAATACTGTCCAGTTCTGCGCTAGATTTCTCTCTAGGCTTGTCCAAGGGCAGACCCAGAGGCGCTCAGTGGAAACTAAGAAGCACTTACCTGCTAGAAAATTGGTGCTAGGGAATATCTCTGATGAATTGCCAATGCTCTGCTGCTTTTCATTTCACAGGTCTCCCACAATGGCAGGAGGCCTATTTGCCGTCAGCAAGGCCTACTTTGAGTATCTGGGCACTTACGATATGGGCATGGAGGTCTGGGGAGGAGAGAATCTGGAACTTTCTTTCAGGGTAAGACTCCTGTATTCTGTATTCACATTACCTTTTGTACTGGTAATTTGCATAGGCTTCCCATCGGAGCGTGTCGACGTGAAAGACTGAGAGCCACTGTTTATAATTAGACACATCTCTCATATTGGATTTCTTTTTTTAGCCTATACCTAGAAATGAAGATTGATAGTGTGTATACCATGGAGTAATCTTTTATGCATATGGAAACAGAATACGTTCATGTATAATTGATGTGCTGTGAATTGGTATACAAAAGCATGCAGGAATTAAAGTCAGAAAATGGATAAAAAGGAATTTTGTTGGTGTCCCAACAGATCTAAAGCACTGTTTTCATGTCATGTTTAATTTCTGACAGACAGTACATTCCAATATAATCAGACAATCCAACTTTGTACACTGAAAATGTTATGCAAGATGAATCAGATCTCATTAAATAAACTATGACGCTCTAGAAGAATGCTGTGGGGTTATTAGCTATAATTTAAAAAAAAGATTTTCAATGTTAAAATTACTTTTTTGTATCCTGTTTTAATATAAGTCAGTGATACTGTAGGTTGTTTTTTTCTCAAAAAAGCATTTGCCGTCTTGAATAGCCAGATGTAGCCTGTTTGAAAACAATATTTATTGTTGTATTATTTATAATTATTAATGAATATTTAATTAACAAATGTGCACAAGGCCTATTTTTTATTTATTAATAATTTATTTTTTAAATATGTGACACTGGACCACAAAACCAGACTTAAGTAGCACAGGTTTATTTCTAGCAATAGCCAAAAATACATTGTATGGGTCAAAATCATCGATTTTTCTTTTATGCCAAAAGTGATTAGGTTAGTAAGTAAAGATCATGTTCCATAAGGATATTTTGTACGTTTCCTATCATAAATATATCAAAACTTAATCTTTGATTAGTAATATGCATTGCTAAGAACTTAATTTGGACAACTTTAAAGGTGATTTTCTCAGTATTTAGATTTTTTTGCACCCTCAGATTCCAGATTTTGAAATAGTTGTAGCAAAAATTGTCCTGTCTTAACAAACCATACATCAATGGAAAGCTTATTTATTTGGCTTCAGATGATGTTTAAATCTCAATTTCAAAAATATTACCCTTATGACTGGTTTTGTGGTCCAGGGACGCACTAGTGGTACAGAAATGTATTTATTTAACTTTTTATTACAATTATTATTAATGCAATGTGTAATAAATGTAATATGAAATGCATAATTAATCATTTTCCATTATTGTCTTTTATTATTACTTTTTAAAAAGCATATTTGTACTACTTCATCTTAAATGGGAAAAAAACCCCATAACGTCTTATTTTTTGTTCTGTCAAACGATTAATCGCGATTAATCACGATTAATCGCATCCAAAATGAAAGTTTTTGTCTACATAATATGTGTGTACAGTGTGTATTTAATTTGTGTATATAAATACATACACATGTATGTATGTATATATTTAAGAAAAATGTTTATATATTAAAAATATTTGTCTAATATAAATTATATAAATGTAAATATTTACAAAATATGCTGTATGTGTATGTATTTATATATACATAATAAATATACACAGTACACACATGTAAACAAACTTTTATTTTGAATGTGATTAATCGCGATTAATCGTTTGACAGCACTACTTGTTTTTTTTCTTCTTTTAAATCAGAAATTTACATAATCTCTCTTAGGATTCGATCAGCTGTTTTCTTGGGTGATTCTGGCTTCATTTGAAACATTTTGTTTGTTTTTTAAACAATGTTTTGTTACTTGCAGGTGTGGCAGTGTGGAGGGTCTTTAGAAATTCACCCATGCTCCCACGTGGGCCACGTGTTCCCCAAGAAAGCGCCATACTCCCGATCCAACTTCCTTCAGAACACTGTCCGTGCTGCTGAGGTTTGGATGGACTCTTACAAGCAGCATTTCTACAACCGAAACCCTCCAGCACGCAAGGTACTCCTCCTTTCACCACGAATTGTCGTTGGACAGCACCTCTTTAATATCCTGTGCCGTTGCATAATCTGAGTTGTACAGCCGTTGTATCATTTCCTCATTTAACTGCTTCAGCGTTTATCTAGAAAAGCGCTGTTCTTAAAATTGCTTACGCACACCTGAAGGGGGAAAAACCTGTGAAAGAGATAAATGACGGTCTGGTTTTGCTTGAATGCTTTCCGTTCTATCGGTTTACAGTGTTTGTTCTTCCTTTGGCTGTCTATGAAAAGCTTATTAGCGGGTAAAGATAATAAAACTAGGCCAAACATATATTATATCAACCTGGCTGACATGAATCTGGCATGTAACTCCATATTACTTTGCGGAGAATTTACATTATTAATGACACGGAGCTGCGATCAAATAATAAATCACTCTCTAGTAGCCACGACACTAGATGCCACGAGTAACAATATTTGACCTCTTTTTTTTTGCTGTAATGAGTTGTTCGTGTACACAAGGTCTGAATGAAAATGACCTTGAAAAGCCTAAGTTAATATTGTCTTGTTTACATGGCAAAGTTTCTTTGACACTTGGTTTATTGGAAGTGTGTCGTGGCAGTTCTTGTGTCAACATTACAGGACAACTACAAGGAAGTACGTACGTGGCATTCAGTTTGATAGAAATGTAGTCCAAGAAGTTTTAACTAGAGTAAATTTATAACAAAGTCAATGTCAATAAAATTAATGTCAATACAGTACAAACAAACACACATTAGCATTGATGGCATTCATAGACAGGACAATTAGAGTGCTAATTAATGCATATAGTGTAATAATATATAATTAATGAAATAATCATATAATTATGGACATATGTGACCCTGGACCACAAAACCAGTCATAGCAAGCAAGTAGAATGTTAAGTAGTATGTTAAGTAAAGATGTTCCATGAAGATATTTTGTACATTTCCTCCTGTAAATATATAAAACTTAATTTTTGATTAGCAGTATGCATGGCTATGAACTTCATTTGGACAACTTTAAAGGCGATTTTCTCAATATTTAGATTTTTTTTGCACCCTCAGATTCCAGACATAAAATAGTTGTATCTCGGCCAAATACTATCCTATACTAACAACCATACATCAATGGAAAGCTTATTTATTCAGCTTTCAGTGAATGTATAATGTATAAATCTCAATTGACCCTTATGACTGGTTTTGTGGTCCAGGGTCACATATGTTCCAGTAAATAGTCTGTCAGCTTTGCCTTGAGGCCTGATTTTGATTTGCTCCTGTAGGAGACTTATGGGGATATATCTGAAAGGATAGTGCTGCGAGACCGTCTTCAGTGTCAGAGTTTTGAATGGTACCTACAGAACGTCTACCCCGGACTGCATGTGCCAGAGGACAGGCCTGGCTGGCATGGTGCGGTAAGTGTCTAATGTAATCTAATTCCCTCCAGAGTACATTTTAATGTCATTCTCACTATTTTTCACTGGTTTGACATATGGTCTGATCTGGTTCCTGGTGTAGGTGCGTAGTGCCGGAGTCCACTCTGAATGTCTGGACTATAATGCTCCGGACCACAACCCTACAGGAGCTCATCTGTCCCTGTTCGGCTGTCATGGACAAGGCGGAAATCAGGTAAATAACATCAGTATTAAAGAGAGAGTTAAATTTCCGGATCATTTACTCACCCCCATTTCATCCAAGATGTTCATGTCTTTCTTTCTTCAGTCGAAAAGAAATTAAGGTTTTTGAAGAAAACATTCCAGGATTTTTCTCCGTATAGTAGACTTTCATGTTTTTTTTTATTTATTTTGTAAAGGCCATTTGACTTTCTTTGCACGTTCGCTTTAAAGGATTAGTTCACTTCCAGAACAAAAATTTACAGATAATGTACTCATCCTGTTGTCATCCTAAGATGTTCGTGTCTTTCTTCAGTCGTAATGAAATTATGTTTTTTGAGGAAAACATTTCAAGATTTCCTTGCATAAAATGGATATGTATTGTGCCCCCAAGTTTGAACTTTCAAAATGCAGTTTAAACGCAGCTTCAAAGTAATCCAAACGATCCCAGCTAAGAAAGAAGGGTCTTATCCAGTGAAACGATTGGTTATTTTTAAAACAAACTGACAATTTATATACTTTTAACCTCAAATGCTTGTCTTGTCTAATCTCTGCGATGCACATTCGTAGTCTGTGTAATCCAGTTCAATACAGTTAAGGTATGTTGAAAAACTCCCATCTCGTTTTCATCTTCAACTTCAAAATCGTCATACAACGCCGTTTCACTTTGTAAACACTGGGTCGGTACTTCTGCAGCGTTGTAGGACGATTTTGAAGTTGGGGAAGAAAACGAGATGGGGGTTTTTTGACATACCCTAACTGTATTGACCCGTATCACACAGACTACGCATGCGCATCGAGGTAAGACGAGCATTTGAGGTTAAAATGTATATAAATTGTCAATTTGTTTAGAGAATAACCAGTCGTTTCACTAGATTAAGACCCTTCTTCCTCGGCTGGGATCATTTAGAGTCATTTGAAGCTCCTTTTAAACTGCATTTTGAACGTTCAAACTTGGGGGCACCATAGAAGTCCATTATATGGAGAGAAATCCTGAAATGTTTTCCTCAAAAAACATCATTTCTTAACGACTGAAGAAAGAAAGACGTGAACATCTTGGATGACAAGGGGGTGGGTACATTATCTGTAAATTTTTGATCTAAAAGTGAACTAATCCTTTAAGTCATGGATGCAGAGCTAGTGCAAGATGAGCATTTGTGGTTAAAAAGTATTTACATTTTGTTTTTTTGGAAAATAACATATAATTTGAAGCTTAAACCTACTGATCCACATCAAACGGTGACACATTGCTGCCACACACATATTAATTTGTCCACTTCATTATGTCATAGTAACGAGATATGTCATTTTAACAACATCTTTTCTCGTAATAACAAGGTATTTTTTCTTGTTAAAATGGCATTTTTTTTCTTCATAAAAACAAGATGTTTTCTTGTTAAAACAACATCTTTTGTCGTAAGAACAAGATAGTTTCTTGTAAAAATGGCATGTTTTCTTGTAAAAATGAGATGTTATGTCATTAAAAAGATAACAACATTAAGGGCTTGGAATATTTCTTTATTTGAATGACTAAAGTTTGATTTAACAACAAATCGAAATACAAACAGAAAGTACTCAAGAGAAATGACAAAGGGTTTGATTTTATTATGTTGTTGAAACAAGATAATTATGTTATTTTAACAAGATAATTATGTAGTTTTAACGGCATTCCTTGTTTTTTTTTTACGAGAAAATATGTTTTAACGACAGTTATTTCCATTTATCTTTGGTTTATTACGAGATAATGAGATAATGTTTTAACAAGAAAATTGACGTTTTTCGTTTATCTTTCATTTATTACGTTTTTTTTTAACAAGATAATTATGTTCCTTTAACAAGATGGTTAAGTTGTTTTAACAACATCTCATTTTTACGAGAAAAGATGTTTTAACAAGATAATTATTGTTTTCACAATTAACATCTTGTTTTTTCGAAAAAAAGATGTAATTTTAATGACATAACATCTCGTCGTTATTATGAGAAAAGATGTTTTTTTAACGAGAAAAGATGATGTTAAAACGTCATAACATCTCTTTATTATGACATAATTGAGTGTAGAAAAAATAGTTTGTGTGTGGTAGCAATGCATTACTGTACCATTGAAGCCCACTAAATGGAGAAAAATCCTGGAATGTTTTCCTCAAAAACCTTACTTTATTTTCAACTGAAGACAAAAAGACCATCTTGGGTGACATGGGGTGAGTAAATTATCAGGAAATTTTAATTCTGCAGTGAACTAATAATGAGAAAACATTTTAGTCATGTTTTTCGTAACATTTGAATACCATTTAATTATAGTAATTGACTTTTGAAATATTTCAAATTAAATAAATGCATATATGTACTTAACATGTGCATAATATTTTGAAATGCATCATTCAGCCATAATTTATTTTTTCATCTGAGCACAAAAGAAGAAGGATGAAGGATCAAAGGATTGTGAATGTGACTGTCAAGCTTTAAGAAGTATATAACAGCACCATCAAAGTGTTTCTCATGACTTGTGCGATATATTTCTAGTCTTCCGAAGGCATATAAATAGCTTTGCGTGACAAATAGACTGAAAAATCGAATCAAATCTGACACTGTGCTACATGCTTATGTAAGTGCAATCCATATGAGCAGAATATAGGTGAGGACAACGAGTTAATTGGTTCCCACGCGTATCATTAATAGAGCAAATCTGAATTTGAGGAAGTGAATGAGATTTGAGAATAGTCTCCCACAGGGACTTCACTTCACACTTTAGAGGCTGATGCGTTACTCAACAGCCTGACGTCTCGAAAATGGATTAAAGGGGCCTTTCTATTAATGCCAGAGCTATCGGGTAACTTTAAAAATGAGCATGAGGTGCATTTCACTTTTAGTTATATAACACCTACGACGGCAAATGCAGGAGATCCTTCAGACCCTGTTTGTTGCATTTGCAGTGAAACAAAGCAAGCTTTATTTGTGCCGAAATATAATCCATCCTGAGATGGGCAGCCCTTCTGAGGGTACTATCACAGTTGGAGAAATGAACGAGTTGCAGGGGATGTATATTTAATGGAAAGGAAAGCCTGCACATGTGTCTGGTGGCTTATGTCACCGCTGTGCATCAAGGGACTCTGAAGTAGCGCCATGTGTGAGTGAAAATCAATGTTTCCACAGCCAAGGCTGAAAAGGAAACCTTAGCCACTTCTGCTCAAAGATAGATGTGTGTATGAAATATACATGTGGCCTGTGAGACTAATGATGACTGCAGTTTGAACCTGACAGAAGTTTTCTCTTCACCGAGGTCACATCTGTCCATCTGATAAACACTGGAGATGACTTATTTAAATAGCTCTAAATAGCTACACTTTTTAGTTTCTTTCAGCCAGCTTTCGAACTTTTACCCTCGAAGGATCTACTTCTGATCTTCTGCCCGGAGAAATGATTTGCTTATGAATTATTAACCCAAGTTGGATTGTTAACAACATCCGTATCTGTTGCTCATATGGCATTTGCTACAGAGCATGAGGTTTTCTAGAGGCATGTTTTTAATGAATTCCACATGCAACAAATTAATTTCTTAAGATTTTCCCAACCCTTTGTAGTTCAATATTCAGGCAGTTACTCTGGAATGGCCTAATGTATTTATAATATAAAAAGGTAAAAAAAAATCATAGATAGTTTGAGGTCAGTGTGTGTGTGAATGTATTATATATGGGCCATTCTACATAATTGGTGCAAACGGCTGTCCCACAACCAAAAACACATTTAAAAAGCATTTAAGTATTCAAATCTTAGATGTTTACTAAATCCTTTTATTATCTATTAAAGCCCTATTAAATCTATTAAATTAAATAATATTTAAAATATCAGTAATCTTAACATATATAAAATCATAATTTAGTGGGTACTTGCAATTGGAAGGTGGCTACATTTCAATTTATGAAAATTATATTTTTAATCATTTTTGCTATTTATTCTATCATTGTTTTTAAAAATATCTTAATAAAAAAAAAAAAAAAAAAAAATATATATATATATATATATATATATATATATATATATATAGTAAATTATGAAACTTTATGCAGTAAAATTCATTTTCATGTCACTTCCAAAACAGTGTATGTTTTAGTCCATTGGCTGAGACTCATTTTGAACTAGGTTACATTTATTTTTAAGACATTTCCTATACTTACTTTGGGCCAATATCAGTTAATTGTCATTTTGTATTTCCAGAAAGTTTTGGAATATTTGTCCTCTCCCCAAATTTCTCACTACTGAAACATAATATATAATTTATTATATAAGTAACCTGCAAGATTTTGCTTGCATATTCCTTGTAAATATATTTTTTCAATTTTATTAAAGTTTTTTAGAGGTAAATCAATAACAAGTACATTTTCAACAATATTTCAAGTGTGATTTACGAGATTTGTTATATTTTGAATCCCATTTTTCTTTGTAAAAGCCAAAAAGTTGATCATACTGATTTCAAAGTTAAGGATTCATTAATTTGAATATACATTGAACCAAAAACTATCATAACATCTTAGTTGATAATTCAGTATACTTTATTTTTGACAAAACATCCTATGTTTCATTAGTGACAGTAATGTTTTGGTGGCGACCAGCCGACCACATCACATTGCAGAATATTTACCTCACATACTAAGACACTACTAAAACAAATTCTAAAATACTCAAAATTTGCGTAACTGTGCTAAAATTTTGTTTATTTCCCCAAATATGGGGATCATGTGTCCCTTTTGTCATACTGAAACAATGATGACCAAATATTTCGGTAGTGACTGTTTCAGTAGTGACAATTTTAGATACTTTTGAAGCTAGCTCAAAGATGCTAATCAGCACATGGTTAGCTAGCACAGTTTTTTTGGAAGATATTCCAAAATATTTAGTTTCTATATGTGTACAACTGTTCAGAACTGTGCTAGAACAGTTGTACACATATAGAAACTAAATATTTTGGAATATCTTCCAAAAAAAGTGTTTAATTATAGACGAATGGTGTTCGGTAGTGACATTCTTTTAAGTTACACAGATTTTTCTTACTTTTGAACACATTTACCTCAAAATGATTGGGCCTATCTACTTAGCTTGTAGCTATGAGAGAGAGGGACACATAAATATTTCCTGATCATAAATGTACAGTTGTAGTTATAATACACTGTTTCGGTAGTGATATGAAAAATACATAAAGTTTTAGAATTTACAAAGAAATTGTAATATTTTTTTTTTAACTTCACTTCTTTTTAAAAAATCAAAAATATATTTTTAAAAACAACGATGGAATAAAATGCAAAGATTATTTCAATATCATTTTCATAATTTGAAATGTAGTACCCACTAAATGAAGATTTTATATAAATTAAACTTACTGGTATTTTAAATATTATTGTGGCTTTCAATAGATAATAGAAGGATCTTAGTAAACCTCTAAGATTTGAATACTTACATGCTTTTTAAATGTGTTTTTTGGCTGTGGGACAGCAGTTTGCACCAATTCTGTAGAATGGCCCATATATCCATTATCAATATGTATGAAGCAACAGAAAACGAATGTGACAAATTTCTTTTCAAACTAAATGTTATCTCTCTCTTTCTCTCTTAGTACTTCGAGTACACCTCTCAGAAGGAGATTCGTTTTAACTCGGTGACTGAGCTGTGTGCTGAGGTTCAGGATGGAATGACATACATCGGGATGAAGCATTGTCCGCAAGACGGTGCTCCCAGACCTCCCGGCATCATATGGGAGTTCAGAGACGTGAGTCTGCTCGCCTAGAGCTCACATTATCACTGAAGTGCCATCAGCCACCAGGATGAGATAAGAAACCAACAAAGTTATTGTATATCAGATCTGCTCTGTTGTTGCATCCCCATGCCAAAAATCCCTTATCTGGCATTTGTGTCTTTTCAGGATGGCAGCATATATCACCCTCACTCAAACATGTGTATCACTACATACCGCACAGAAGACGGCCGTGCAGATATCCAGATGAGAAGCTGCTCTCCTGGAGACAAACACCAGCGATGGAGCTTCGAGTGACTTAAACCCCATGTGAACTTGGATGTAAGTGCAATTAGCAAAAAGAACGACACTTCCGGCTTGGCATGAAAAAAAGGAGCAAAGAACGGGCATAAAAATAGCACCCATCCCTCCATATAGTGCCTTTGCAAACCAAAGTGGACATACATGTAGTGCCAATTCTCAAGTCCGAAGTGCATGTTAGAGCTATTAATTACACATTGTAGCAAATACATCCATCCGGCGTGTTGGAGCAGCAATTTTGTTTACATCGATGCACTATACAGTTAAGGTCAAAAGTTTACACCCCCCTTTCAGAATCTGCAAAATAGTAATTATTTCACCAAAATAAAAGAGATTATACAAAATTCATGTTATTGTTTATTTAGTACTGACCTGAATAAGATATTAAACTATGTTTACATATAGTCCACAAGAAAAGAAAATAGTTGAATTTATAAAAATGACCCGGTTTAAAAGTTTACATACGCTTGATTCTTAATACTATGTTCTTACGTGAATGATCCACAACTGTTTTTTTTATTTGTTTAATGATAGTTGTTCATGAGTCCCTTGTTTGTCCTGAACAGTGAAACTGCCTGCTGTTTTTCAGAAAAATCCTTCAGGTTTTTTTTTTCTAGCATTTTTGTGTATTTGAACCCAAACAGGAAAAACTATGCATTAAGATCTGGGGGTGAAAACTTTTTAAATTCGAATATCAGGGTAAATTTATCTTATTTTGTCTTCTGGAAAACATGTATTTAGCCTTTGAGGAGCAGTACTAAATGAAAAAATAAGATATTTGGCCAAAATAAGAAAAATGTACACATCTCCATTTTGTTCAAAACTTTACACCCCCCGGCTCTTAATGCATATTTTCTCCTTCGAGAGCATCAGTAAGTGTTTGAACCTTCTGTAATAGTTGCATATGATTCCCTCAGTTGTCCTCAATGTGAAAAGATGGATCTCAAAATCATACAGTCATGGTTGGAAAGGGTTCAAATACACAAAAATGCTGAAAAACCAAAGAATTTGTGGGACCTGAAGGATTTTTTTTTTGAAGAACAGTGGGCAGTTTAACTGTTCAGGACAAAAAAGGGGCTCATGAACAACTAAGAACACCACAGCAGTAAGAATGAAGGGGATGTAAACTTTTGAACGGGGTCATTTTTATTAATTAACTATTTTCCCCTATTTAGGTCAGTACTAAATAAACAAAAACATGCATTTTGTATGATCCCTTTTATTTTGGTAAAATGAACATTTTGCAGATTCTGAAAGGTGGTTGCAAACGTTTGACCTTAACTGTATGCTTTTAGTGAATCATTTTTAGACTCAGCAGTAACTAATCTTTAGATTTACTGCACAGCGATTTTATTTAATTGTACCAGAAGTGACTGATTTGAGGATGTTGTGAGTGGGTTTGTCTTGATTGTTGTTCTTATGTGGTCTTGAGGCTGTTTTATGTATTACTAGGGTATTTAGGGTCTTTCACCTTGTTTTGTGTAAGCTGCATGGACTGTTTTGACACACTGGTGTTGATGGAACTGTACCAGCATTGTAAGTCTCACTCACACTAACATCAGTGTTCAAATAGTTTGTTAGGATGTACACTTCAATTTGAAGTAGATTACAGAAACTGTACTTTAGAGTTGGTATAAAATGTACAGCAGTTGCGGACCAAATTTTTCAAATCTTAAACCGGTTTTTACCCACTTTTCTTATAAAAATGAATTGACTCACCAGAAAGTGCCTGACTTTTTAAAACGGTGCATTTTCCTTCACAATTCAAAGTGTTACAGTACTTTATCATGATACTGGCCAAAGTACAATTTAGAAAAGTGCCTTTATCATGGGTTCACATATTCAAAACTAAATCATGTATCAAGTTTTGGTAAATATTTTGAAAATGCTATATTGTACATACAAGGATAACACCTTTATTTTTGCACTAAAATCATTTGAAATGGCAAGGTAATTTTTTTATCTCTCGTCCTTTGTAATTGTCAGTGAATTTAATGGTTTAAAGGGATTGTTGGGAAGTGAACATGAAATTTGAATTACTACTGATAAAGCACAGTTTGTGGTGATCATGTGTTTTGCTGATCGACTGTAATGAAGTATTTTTGGAACGTGGAAAAAAGTACAAAGTATTTGTCTTTATAAATTAAATTAAAGTTCTGTATGTTACATTCATTGTGGTGGTTTGTTTATCTTGGCAAGTCCTTGACTCTCTGCTGCTGTGCCATCTAGTGGTGGGAAAATAAGATGGGAGATTTAAAAAAAAAAAAATTTTCATGTTATTGTAGCAGCGAAATGCATTTAGTCAAGATTTGATCAGGTAAAGTTCCCTTTAAAATAAGATGTTCCATTCACAGTTTTATATTTGTGAGCCTCTTATATAAACCAGACCACATGAGGTTCTGCCAAGTCAGGCTCAAAAGTTTAATGGCCTACTTTTCAGGTGTGCCACACAACTATATAAAGGTCACTGAACATGCTGTTTATATCTACAGTATGCAAAATTAAAGCTGTATTTTCCCCTATGACTTATTATTGGATTGTGGGCAGTAGGTGCGTAATGAATCCCCTTAAACTGATGCCAATTATGTTCGTTTCTTCTTGTTCCTCTGGGAAAATCGCAGCAATGACTAAGATGGCAATTAGACATGAAGGACTCATCACATTTCCCTTGAGGTCATGGAGTTGTAGTCCAAACAATTTGATTTCTTGGTCTAAAAGCAGTTGTGTTCATTAAGATAGACGGTGGTTTGCTATTAAAGGGGCGGCCTGTTACACAACCCTCATTAGATGTCCAAAACTCATCAGCAATCTCATAAAAACACAATGGAACTTATATAGGGTGTTATGAAGTCTATAATTTACACTGGTGTCTGACTGGACATGTTAGAAAAGCTGTTTGACACAGTTGTGTGTTCATACAGTATGTGGTAAATGACTGTGCAACATTGTGTTCAGTGTACCATAGATTATTACAACACACTTTGGATCTTTTACAATAAGAGTGTTCAATCAAAAAACTGCGGCACTCAAATTACCATCTCGCCTCTCTGACTGCCTAATCAATAATTTAAGCACATTAATTTGGATAAACATACATTTTGCTTGCTACATGGATCGTCTTACATATTTATAATAAAATATTGCTTGTAAGAGGTGAATGGGTGTTGAAATTCATGGTCTGGGGAGGACAATATTACAATGTTTCTGTGGGTTTAGATATGGGTATGGCTGTTTTGAAAGGTAAAGAAACTGCTGATTAATTCCTAACAATATTTCTAGCAACTGTATTGGCTAAATGTAAGTATAGTATCATGTTTTAATTCTTACAGTCATTTTTGTTATGTCTGTCTGATGTTAAACTGCTTTAAATTACTTTTTTCCACATCAATCTACAGTCGCGGCCAAAAGTTTTGAGAATTACATAAATATTGGAAATTGGAAAAGTTGCTGCTTACGTTTTTATAATAGCAATTTGCATATACTCCAGAATGTTATGAAGAGTGATCAGATGAATTGCATAGTCCTTTTTTGCCATGAAAATTAACTTAATCACGAAAAAACTTTCCACTGCATTGTTAAGAAGGCTTCAGGGCGTCCAAGAAAGTCCAGCAAGCGCCAGGATCGTCTCCTACAAAGGATTCAGCTGCGGGATCGGAGTGCCACCAGTGCAGAGCTTGCTCAGGAATGGCAGCAGGCAGGTGTGAGCGCATCTGCACGCACAGTGAAGTGAAGACTTTTGGAAGATGGCCTGGTGTCAAGAAGGGCAGCAAAGAAGCCACTTCTCTCCAAAAAAAACATCAAGGACAGATTGATCTTCTGCAAAAAGTATGGCGAATGGACTGCTGAGGACTGGGGCAAAGTCATATTCTCCGATGAAGCCTCTTTCCGATTGTTTGGGGCATCTGGAAAAAGGCTTGTCCGGAGAAGAAAAGGTGAGCGCTACCATCAGTCCTGTGTCATGCCAACAGTAAAGCATCCTGAGACCATTCATGTGTGGGGTTGCTTCTCATCCAAGGCAGTGGGCTCACTCACAATTTTGCCCAAAAACACAGCCATGAATAAAGAATGGTACCAAAACACCCTCCAGCAGCAACTTCTTCCAACAATCCAACAACAGTTTGGTGAAGAACAATGCATTTTCCAGCACGATGGAGCACCGTGGCATAAGGCAAAAGTGATAACTAAGTGGCTCGGGGAACAAAACATTGACATTTTGGGTCCATGGCCTGGAAACTCCCCAGATCTTAAAACTTGTGGTCAATCCTCAAGAGGCGGGTGGACAAACAAAAACCCACTAGTTCTGACAAACTCCAAGAAGTGATTATGAAAGAATGGGTTGCTATCAGTCAGGATTTGGCCCAGAAGTTGATTGAGAGCATGCCCAGTCGAATTGCAGAGGTCCTGAAAAAGAAGGGCCAACACTGCAAATACTGACTCTTTGCATAAATGTCATGTAATTGTCGATAAAAGCCTTTGAAACATATGAAGTGCTTGTAATTATATTTCAGTACATCACAGAAACAACTGAAACAAAGATCTAAAAGCAGTTTAGCAGCAAACTTTGTGAAAACTAATATTTGTGTCATTCTCAAAACTTTTGGCCACGACTGTACACTCCATACACCATAATGCCAAAGCATTTTTTGCAGTTTTTAACATATTTTCAAATTTATTAAACATAAATGATACAATTGCATAAGTATTCATACCCTTATCTGGGACAGCTGACAGAGCTTGAGAGGTGAAGAGGTGAGGCGAAGAATGGCAGACAATTGCCAAATGCTGATGTGCAAAGACTTGAGGCTATAAAAGTGCTTCATCTAAGTACTGAGTTAAGGGTATGCATACTTATGCAATGTACTTATTCCAGTTTTATTTTTAATACATTCACAATGAAGTTGTGACAATCCCGTTTTTTCTTTGCCATTATAGTGATTGAAGTGTAGACTGATGTGGGAAAAAAAGTCATTTAAAACAGTTTAACATAAGGCAGCAATATAAAACGTAAAATAAATTAAGGGATATGAATACTTATGCAAGGCATTGTATGCTATGGTAAATGATAAAAATGCAGTTAGGTTTATATGGTATAAAATGAAGCTGTACAGGCACCTGTATTTTTATCAACGTGATTAGTTTCTTAAGTCATATTTTTTTAAATCTTGTAATATTTATTTATCATCTTATGACATCAAAGAGAGCAGTCCTTTAAAATGGAAACTTTGGCATAATTGGCATACGTTCACATTAGTAAGTTTGATTTTATAACTCCAAAAATGCTGAAAACTAAACTTGCAATCTTACTAGAAACCGAAACTGGTTTGTCTGGTTCAGCAGAATGTATCAAAATGTGTTGAGTAAATATGGATGATAGTTATCTTAATACAACCCTCCACTTTTAATTTAACACAGAGATCCTGTATACTTTAAGTTCTTTCAAAATATAATTTCTACTTTTAATTTTGTTTTAGTTTATTGCATTTATTTATTTATCTTTGTGGTAATTTAGTATTATTTAGTTAATAATAGATAATATCTATTATAGTTCACTATATAACGTTTAGAATTGTATCATATTATAAACTAGAGACACACAAACTATGAACATGCTTTATTTAATAATTTATTTAACAACAATACCAAAAGTGATTATATAGATTTAATGTTAATTTCAATAAAGCTTTCAATAATTTAATGTAAATGCATTCAAATCAATTCAAAAGATACAATCGTGTAACTGCAAGAAAAGTGATGTCTACAGGAATGAACAAATATACAGTATACAGTATGACATCTAAACAACTAAAGTTGTGTACACAACAAATATTGGCTTTACAGAACTACATAGATATTTATACAACTTCGTCTGTGGTATTTCTCACAGCGAGTGTCATGGTGGACATCCAAAACCACTATAATTTTATAAATAATACTGTTTTTGTGTCATGGAATGTAGTTTAAAGAGCTTTTAGGTGAGAATGTACTTGTTTAGACTATAAACATGCAGCTTGGTAATAAAGATAACGTCTATTAGAAAATTTGCTTCAGTGTTTTAGGAGATGTGAGCTCCAGGTTGTCAGCGGCCATTCAGCACTTATAAACCCACTGAGAGCAGCCTTACCTTAGCCAGATCTTCTGGAATTTGCCGTTGTCTCTAATGTCTCTGTAGTGGTTAAACATGAGATGTAATTAGCTTGAGGTAAATCTAATGGGCATTGTTTGGTCTCATTAATCTGTTATATGTTCCAGATCAAATATTTTGGCCTGAGGGCAAAATCATGTTATTATGTAAACGTAATGCTGTATATCAGACTTAAAGGTCCACTGAAGTGCCTTGAAACACGCAGCGTTATTCTATGCGTTTACGTGCTTTTAACTGAAACAAAAACATATCGCCCAGCCCCGCCCACTTATTTTGAATAGCCAATAGCGTTCCATTTATATCTGCTCGGGCCAGAGCCGTTGAGCTCGGTAAAGCCGCATTTGTAAGCTTATGACCGCCACAGACTAATAAATTACCACACAGATTCAATATGAAACTTGCTAAAACGAAATAGTGATGATTATCATGCTGAGGCTGTGTAGTTTAATACATGCCGACCGTACATATGAGTGCTTATGATCTGCTCCGCGTCTCTGTGTAGGGGGCGGGACACTACGGACTCTAGAGAGCATTTGATTGGACAGAACGTTTGATGAGAAACTGAAGTGCACGGTGATATCATCCAAATCCTTGATTCATATTGGCGGAAGTGACGAGACTGTAAGTTTTGAATGCCCATATCTTGTAAACGCGAATTTTGTCGTTGTTTTGAAGCACACTAGACTATAGATAATCTTAAGGCTAATATATTCATACTAAAAGCCAAAAAACTTTCATTTTGATTTCAGGGGGACTTTAAGATTTGAATTTGTGGAGGAAGGAAGTAGTTCATACAAAAGAGACACTTCATTGTTGTTTCTTATGTATTTACACACTTGTGCTGTCAAACTGTTGGATAAACACGATATCACGATTGTAGCTGTATATATATATATATATATTTTTTTTTTTTACTCCAAAAAATAAAAAAGCTAATAAACTATTAAAATAAACTATTAAAAAGTTAGGCTGGTTGTGAAAATAAGTCAGTATTATATAAATCATAAATGATTTCACATGTACACAGGTTTGTATATCTTGGCATAATGGTGTTTATAATGCGGACATGCACTAAATGGATTTGGATTAGCGCTCCGTCACAGTGTGTGACCCCTAAAACTCTCTGTGATTTGACCTGGATTTCTTTCTTTATGCCTCTTCCAGTTCTGCTGGCCTTATCTGACAAACAAGCCTGCTAATCTGATCACGCAAATCCCTCTCTACATCAATCTACAGCCTTGCTCAGTGCTCAGACCTGTAGGACGTGCCACTATGGCTGTGGCTCAAAACCAGTAAATGTTGGGATTAAAGTATTCATAAAATAATATTTTAAACATGTTCATTGAAACTACTACTAAAAACTACTAAAAATTCAAATATGTATGAACCTGTAATTAGGTTTCTTCCTTGCGTTACTATTGGGGCACTGACATAAGGGATAAACCATTTTGTAACATATATTAAGATTGTAACAAACAAAAAAATTGTTTTTCAAATGTTTTTTTTTTTCTTTTCAACGTGAAAGCATTGAAACCTAATTTGTGGTAAGATATTAATTTCAGTAATTTCAAATGTCGTAGAAACACATTGCTTCAATGACTTCATTTGTTAGTTCAATGAAGAAGTTTCTCCATTATGTTGTCAAAACTGAGTCAGATACAATTTCAAATTCAACTGAACGGAAACAATGCCACTGAACTGAATGGAAGTTGCAAATTTCGCTGATTATTGCAGCTGAAAGTGGTCAGTTTTAGTCATGTTTTGAGCTGTGCTAATTGTTTGGACTGGGAAAACCATTTGGAGTACTACAGACTGAAAGTTATAACAAATCAAGGAGAACAGTACATAAAACTGTCTGAGGAGCAAAAGCCGTTTGTGCTTGGTCAAACTAAATCAGGATTTCAGGGCAAGAATCTTGACAACATTCGTGTTTGTTCTTATCATTTCCAGTCAGGTAGGTGAATGTTAGGCTAATATCTTAATACTGCTTGTACGTATCTTTACCACCTATTAACTTTAATTTGTCAAAATATTGCGCACTTTCCTTCTTACTAAGTCCTTCTCCATATGATTTAGCAGCTTCCACGTTTTTTCCGTGGTTTAGACAGCATAAATTAGCAGAACAACAGATTCAGTAGTACATTAACTGTGTAATCAATGCTTTTGTTTACATCCGAGTATCGCCAACATGGCCGGCGCATCCTGGTAACTGACCAAACTGTGACTTAAGTGCAAACCCTCTATTTGATCTTAAATTTTATCAACATTTTCAGTAGATTATTCAAATACCTGATGCAATGGTCTTGTTTATGGATTGTGATATGCCTACAGTTTATTGGAGATTGATGTAAAATGCATATTTTAGATTATAAATAGGACTATGTGGATGTATACTGTATGTCTTGTAACTCCTCAAACAGCATTTTGGCCATCATAGATGCATTTTTTTTTTTTTTCGTATTTGCGCCTCTAAGGCATTGACTCAGAACTACAACTGTGCTACCCACTGTTATATGTGACCCTGGACCACAAAACCAGTGTCAAACCAGGGTCAATTTTTTTTTTTTAAATTGAGATCTGAAAGCTGAAAAAGAATGAAAAATAAGCTTTCCATTGATGTCTGTTTTGTTAGGATAGGACAATATTTGAGGAGATACAGCTGTTTGAAAATCTAGAATCTGAGGGTGCAAAAAAAAATCTACATTTTGAGAAAATCACCTTTAAAGTTGTCCAATTGAAAGTCTTAGCAATGCATATTACAAATCGAAAATTAAGTTTTGATATATTTACGGGAGGAAATTTACAAAGTATCCTCATGGAACATGATTTTTTACTTAATATCCTAATGATTTTTGGCATAAAAGAAAAATCGATCATTTTGACCCATACAACTATTGCTACACATAGGCTATACCCGTGCTGTCTAAGATTGGTTTTGTGGTCCAGAGTGACATATTTCTGTGTATTAAGATTAGCCTACAGTTAAACATTGATCACAATATAATAGAAAATGACGGATCATGAAATTAACATGGAAACCTCTTCCGCCTTTAGGCTACTTTACAATGACTTACATTTTGACAAACACGTCAGTTCTTACATTATCCGATTTGATAACAAGATAACTGCGGTAAATCCCATTTAAATGAACATTTAATACCAAAAGGTACGATAATATATAGTTTCCCTCGTTTTGCACAAACTGTTACTTCTGTCGTCTGTAAATATGAATTTTGTTTACGTTCACTTGTCTCCCTTAGTTTCATGTAGTTTCTGTAAATATACGGAAGCAGAACTTGTTCGGCTTGACTGAACTCCTCCCCTGATTGCAACCCACTATTGTAGCCGATCAGCAAAGTGAAGCGCGTTTTATGTCGAACGCACTCCAGAAGTGTCCGCGTTAACGGATGTGCTTTCAACTCCTCCCCCGAGTCCGACCTCTTGACTGCAACCGGCTCGGCTCTGCCTGCCGTTCATGTCAATTACACCTCAACAGTTGGTTTCAGCCAGAGATTAAATGGCCAACTTTCAGCTTGCTTGGATATTTCCCCTTTCACTCTAGTCGAGTTTAAAATGAAATCTAGCACTTTGAAAACGAGATCCTCGTACCTTGCCGAACTTTTTTCGAACTCCAACTTTTCATGAGATTGAACTTCGGATGACAAACAGTTTGAGGGAACAAGAGCGGACAAGAAGGACACATTATGGCAATATGTGGTAGACGGAGTCGGCCCAAGTTCATTCTCTACATTCTCGGGGCTTTTGTACTGGGATATTTAGTATTTCATAGGAACACGCGGAGTGATGTCGGACTGGCGAGTCGAAGAGAAGTTCCAGTCGAGCAGCACACAAATGTGGACGAGGAATTTCTAAAGAAACCTGTTTACGAGAAGCCCCCTCTGGACGTAAATGCTTTGGGAGAGATGGGTAGAGCTGTTAAACTGGACCTGACTGGAGAAGAGAAGCGAGAGGAGGAGGAGAGCATCAAAAAACATCAGATAAACACTTATGTGAGCGATAGGATATCACTACACCGCAGGCTTCCTGAAAGATGGAACCCACTGTAAGTGCTGTACATGAAGCTTTGAAGTTTGATATTTGTGAGTTATACAGCCTTAAACTATGAGTAAATCTTTGGTGTAAAGGTATGAAATGGGTTTATTTGAATAGCATCAGAATGTAGAACAGGATGCACGTGATAGTTTATTAGTTTTAGTCCTTCGTGATTTATTGCAACCCACAGAAGTTGTAAATGTTATTGTAAACAGTCCCTATCTTGCCTCAATGTCTTGCGATTACAGATAGGGACCGTCTACAAAGTAACAAAGCAGGAGAAAAACGTTCAATGTAGGGCTGTCACATACTGTAGAGGTGCCGTTTGACGTTGGTCCTACTTTTATTAAATTATGTACATAATAAAAATCAAAAACGTATTAAATATCCACTAGGGTTGAACAGATGAATTTGTGGTGTGTTTTATTTCTATTTTTAAGTTA
This sequence comes from Garra rufa, assembly GCF_049309525.1. Lineage (NCBI taxonomy): Eukaryota > Metazoa > Chordata > Actinopteri > Cypriniformes > Cyprinidae > Garra > Garra rufa. The sequence continues at coordinate 3,249,923 of NC_133377.1, read as the reverse complement.
ATTAATTAATTCATTTGATATATTTTATCTGTTTTTTTTAAACTGTACAGTACTTTGTTGCGGTTCTGCTTTATATTTGATGTTGTGCTCTTTGGCTATTGAGATTAAAGAATCCTGTATAGACATTGTGGATCTTTAATTAGTGTATTGACTGAAACATGAATGCAGTCTGACAATGTAGCAAGCAAGGCATTGTCACAATAACAATTACAAGATCTGTCTATTTAGATGTAGAAACCTGAAATATGACTACCTGAACCTGCCCACAACATCAGTAGTGATAGCCTTCTACAATGAAGCCTGGTCCACACTATTACGGACAGTGCACAGCGTCCTGGAGACCTCGCCTGATGTGCTGCTAACTGAAGTCATACTGGTGGATGACTACAGCGACAGAGGTATCAGTCTGAATGAAAACATCTTACGCTACCTTTGAGCACACACTTTTCATAAGGTCATTGAAGGTATAGCTAGTAGTATCAATAAATGGTATCTTGAATTGTATGATACAATCTGTTTATGTAGAGATAATCAAAATAAAGTAAGAGGGAAAAGGTTGTATGTATTAAAACTAAATCATGTTAGGTTGAGCTTGGTTTGTTTTCGATTTGGGACACCTAGGAACCACCCACGACACTCTTACGACCGGATTAGCAAACAGCTATATAATTACTGCAACCATAGCTAACCAGGTAAATTAGACAGACACTGATTTAAAATATATACAGCTATGGAAAAATACCAAGAAAGATGCAATGTTTTCAGACATGTTTATATTCGTTTTTAGACAGCACAATACTAGTATTTTAAGTTCAGAAGAGTTAGGAAATCACTATTTAGCAGAATAACCATGAGTTATTTACTGATATATATACTGACATTCAAACCTTCGGGATCAGTGCGTTTTTTTTTTTTTTTTTTATTAAATAAGTCACTTAGGCTCATCAAGGCCTGCATTTATTTGATCAAAAATACAGAAGAAAACTGTAATATTGCGTTATTACAATATAAAATAATGGTTTCTATTTAAATATACTTTAAAATATAATTTATTCCTGTGATGCAAAGCTGCATTTTCATTAGCCATTAAAGTGACAAGTGTCTCATGATCCTTCAGAAATCATTTTAATATGATGATTTATTATTAGAATGATCTAGGTTGGCAGCAATTGTGCTGCCAATTTATTTTTTGGAACCTGTGATGCTTTTTCAGGATTCTTTGATGAATGTTATACAGTGATAAAAAGTTAAAAAGAAGAGCATTATTCAAAGTAGAAATCTTTTCTAACAATTTAAGTCTTTGCTATCACTTTTTTTTTATCAATTAGCACATCCTTGCTGAATAAAGGTATTTTTTTTTCAAAAAAGAAAGAATAAAAATGTACTGACCCCAAACTTTTGAACAGTAGTTTATGTTGTTAGAAAACATTTCTGTTTTAAATAAATGCTGTTGTTTTTAACGTTTTATTCATCAAAGAATCCTAAAAAAAAAAAAACAAGAAGCACAACTGTTTAAATAAATCAGCATATTAGAATGATTTCTGAAGGATCATGTGACACTTAAGACTGGAGTAATGATGCTTTGATCACAGGAATAAATTACATTTAAAAATATATTCAAATAAAAAGCAGTTATTTTAATTAGTAAAAATATTTTCAAAATTGTACTCCTTTTGCTATATTTTGCATCAAAAAAATACAGGCTTAGAAAGCAGAATTCTTTAAAAACATTTAAAATCTTACGGTTCAAAAACCTTTTTGAATGTATTAAAATAGAAAAACTTTAATTTACATTGTAATAATATTTCACAATATTATTGTTTTCTGTATTTATGATCAAATAAACGCAGCTTTGATGAGCAATAATACACAACAATAAAATATATAATATATACAACAAAAATAATGAAACTGTAATAATGAATGATAATATAAATTAAGTCTTTCAGCCTAATATTCATGGTTCCTCTGTAACTAATGTTCATGTTCCCACTATAACGTTCAGTTAAACTGTTGGAAACAGGTTCTTATCAATGAAATACCACAGCAATAACATCATCTCAGCTCCACCCTGTGGTGAAACCTCAAGTTGTCCCTTAATACAAAAGCCAATTAGCATACTTTATTTCTGGCCTAAGTTCTAGTTCCCTCTAGCTGTTACTGAACACTTCTCATCAATTTGACCCACAGATCATTTAAAGGAGCCTCTAGAGAACTACATCGCCGATATCAAAAAGGTGCGTCTGATCCGAGCAAGAAAGAGAGAGGGTTTGGTGCGTGCGCGGCTCCTGGGGGCTTCCATTGCCACAGGAGAAGTGCTGACCTTTCTCGATTGCCACTGTGAGTGCCATGAAGGCTGGTTGGAGCCTTTACTCCAGAGGTGAGACTGATAATGCATTATTTTCATAAATTTGTATATAAATTTGCTCTTTTTTTTTTTTTTTGCATAATGCTTTTTTCAGGTCACGACTGTTTGTTTTATGAGAATTAATATTTATCTCTTCTTTTTTAAAATCTCTACATTCTATAGAATAAAGGATGAGCCTTCGGCTGTGGTTTGTCCAGTGATAGATGTTATTGACTGGAACACCTTCCAGTACCTAGGAAACCCTGGAGAACCTCAGATTGGAGGATTTGACTGGAGATTGGTGTTCACGTGGCACGCTGTCCCAGAACATGAACAGAAACACAGAAGTTCTGCCACTGATGTCATCAGGTTTGTGCTTCATGGTTGCACCAAATCGAAGACAATTTATAATACTAAGGGAAATGTTTAATTTATGGTTTTAAAAAAACAATGCAGCAAAGCATAGACATGTTCCCTTTAAGATTTTGCTGATGTGTCAGTAGGTTTTGAGCATTGACTAAATCACAAGAGCGCATTCTACACCAAAAAGTTCAAAAGCACTCAGCAGAGTTTTTTGTGATTTATGTCCTCAATTTTCTGGACATGTTCTGCCGGAGAATTGTCTAAAATGTCAGATTTTTTGAGTTGTTTTGTCTGTTGTTTTCATTCACTACTAGTCAAAAGTTTTTGAATCGTAAGATTTTAAATTTTTGTTAAAGGCATCTCTTCTGCTCACCAAGCCTGCATTTATTTGTTCCAAAGTACAGCAGAAACAGTACAATTAAAGTAACTGTTTTTTAAAAATATATTTAAAAATTTAATTTATTCCTGAATTTTTAGCATCATTACTCCAGTCATATATATTCTAATTTTCTGCTCAAAAAACATTTGTTGTATGTTGAAAACAGTATGTTGAAAACAGCTGAGTAGATTTTTTTCAGGTTTCTTTGATGAATAGAAAGTTCAGAAGAATGATCAATGTCTTTATCATCACTTTTGATCAATTGAAAGCATCCTTGCTAAATAAAAGTATTAATTTCTATAATTTATTTTTACCCAAACAAACAAAAAAAAAAAAATACTGACTCCAAGCTTTTGAATGATATAGTGTGTAATGTTACAAAAGCTTTTTATTTCAGATAAATGATCATCTTTGGATCTTTCTATTCATCAAATAAACCTGAAACAAATGTAATTAACTGTTTTAAATATTGATGATAATAATAATAAAAACTTGAACAGCAAATCAGCATATCAGAATGATTTCTGAAGGATCATATGACACTGAAGATTGGAGTAATGATGCTGAAAATTAAAATAGCTTTGATCACAGGAATAAATTAAGAAGAGAATAAAAAAAAAAAATTAAAAAAAAATCAAAATCTTACTGTACTTGCTAAAGGTAATGACTGACAAGCAGGGTGCGATTTGCCGGGGGCTTTCCCCCCCTCTGGTCTATGCATCCCTGCCTGTAAAGTCCTGATGTAAATCAAATGATTCGCGATATGCGGTTTGAAGCCGAGTTCTGAATCAAATGATTTGCTATACTCGCTTTGAAGGCCAGTTATGAATCAAACGATTCTCGATACATGCTTTGAACTTGAAGTCCTGTTCTGAATCAAATAATTTGCGATACTCGTGTTCAAGCCGAAGCCCAGTTCTGAATCAAATGATTTGCGATAATTGATTTGAAGCCCAGTTCTGAATCAAAAATGATTCTCGATACACACTTTGAACTTGAAGTCCTGTTCTGAATCAAATGATTTGCGATACTCGCTTTGAAGCCTAGTTCTGAATCAAAAATGAGTCCCATTTTGAATCAAATGAATCGCGATACTTGCGTTAAAGCCTAGTTTTGAATCAAATTATTTGTGATACTCGTGTTGAAGCCGAAGCCCAGTTCTGAATCAAATGATTTGCGATACTTGATTTGAAGCCTAGTTCTGAATCAAAAATGATTCTCGATACACACTTTGAACTTGAAGTCCCGTTCTGAATCAAATGATTCGCAATACCGAAGCCCAGTTCTGAATCAAATGATTTGGGATACTTGATTTGAAGCCCAGTTCTGAATCAAAAATGATTCTCGATACACACTTTGAACTTGAAGTCCTGTTCTGAATCAAATGATTCGCAATACCGAAGCCCAGTTCTGAATCAAATGATTTGGGATACTTGATTTGAAGCCCAGTTCTGAATCAAAAATGATTCTCGATACACACTTTGAACTTGAAGTCCTGTTCTGAATCAAATGATTCGCAATACTCACATTGAAGCCGAAGCCCAGTTCTGAATCAAATGATTCGCAATACTCACATTGAAGCCGAAGCCCAGTTCTGAATCAAATGATTTGGGATACTTGATTTGAAGCCCAGTTCTGAATCAAAAATGATTCTCGATACACACTTTGAACTTGAAGTCCTGTTCTGAATCAAATGATACGCAATACCGAAGCCCAGTTCTGAATCAAATGATTCGCGATACGCAATCTGATTAGAGCGCTTTGAAACGGTGAATCATTATGTGATTCACAGGATTCACAGGTTCAAAAAGTTCAGTTGGTACTGTATTTTTTGCTTGCTTTCTCTGTATAATTTATTAATTGTTTGAATAATCGTCTAAATGAAGTCATCACAATTAATAGGCCTACTTAAAATGTTTTTATTCAATTGTGATCACGTTAAATACAGTTTCCATCGTATTAAAAACATGTCTTGACATGACACCCTTCATCTGGTACTTTTCTGAAAAAAGTTTCTTAAAAAAAGTTTTCTAAAAGCATCCTCCCCTCTGCATTTTTCACAAATCGCACCCTGCTGACAAGTAGTTTGACCAATAGCATGCAGGCAGTGTATATAATTGTCCAATTATGGCATGCAAGAAGATGGAATCTACAGAGAATGGTCAAAGCAATGCAAATACACATACATATAATGTATAATTCCAAAACAAAGCCAAAAGCTGGACATTTTACATTTAGAAATTCTGGGAAAAACATATGGTTACCCTGATTTACACCAACATATGTATCTCTGTTGCTTTGATCCAGGTCTCCTACTATGGCTGGGGGGTTGTTTGCAGTCAATAAGAAGTACTTCCTTTACCTGGGCACATATGACACAGGAATGGAGGTGTGGGGTGGAGAGAACCTAGAGTTCTCATTTAGAGTAAGTGCTTTTTGTTAAACTTTTTCTATAAATAGGTTCCTCTCGTTTCTCTCCAAGTTTTGGTTTCCTGAGGGGAGAAAGCCTTCGGGCAGATGGTTACAATCCTAGTTTGAAAACTGTGGGATGAGTCACACAAGGTTAGGAGGTCAGTCAGCGCCTTTATTAAATGTCTGCCAGCTAGCATGATGACTAACGCGACCTCCGCTGTTTATGCAGCATTTACTTGCTCATAATTTCTCTGATTACTCGGCTCATCCCCTGAAGGATTCTAGCACTGTTACATATACAGCAATGGTTCACTTGTTTTTGAGTGCCTTAAATGCCAGGAGCTGCATTTTAACCAGATTTTAGCAAGGAACATCACCGAGACCAGACAGCTACTCTGTCAATGCAATATGACAGACCAGCCTATTTATTCTCTGGAAACATCTATGGGCAGGAAAAACTGTGGAAGTTAGCATGTTAAAGGTATAGTTCACCCAACAAATTAAAATTCTGTCATTAATTATTCACCCTCATGTCATTCCAAACCCGCAAGACCTTCGTTCATCTTTGGAACACAAATTAAGATATTTTTGATGAAATCCGAGACTTTCTGACCTTGCATAGACAGCAACACAACTGACACATTCAAGGCCCAGAAAGGTACCTGTAGTAAGGACATTGTTAAAATAGTCCATTTGACATCAGTGGTTCAACTGTAATTTTATGAGGATTTGAGAATACTTTTGTGTACAAAGAAAACAAAATTAATGACTTTATTCAACTATTTCTTTTTTTCCGCATTAGACTTTGACACTATCAAGGTATCAATTAAATAAGTTACTATTTAATATGTAAATTTTATTAATTTAGCATAATAACTAAATTTGATACTATTACTGTTTCAAATGTTTAAAACTAGTTCAATTAACCATGCTTATGCTGTTTCATAGTTTTTAATAGTAAGAAATCAAAACCAAATCTGCATATAGTGAAAAATCTTTGTATTTGGAGTTTTTTTTCTTTCTCAGCACTGACCTTTAGCTTGCTTACTGTGTGGATGTTATGGCAATTTTGTATGAAAAGCTGCTTTGGAGCAATATTTACTCTTATTATTTCAGTGCTATACAACTAAATTTTAAGCTTCTCTTCAGCATTATGTCCTAAAATAGGAGAAAATATACACAGAAAAATTAAAACAAAGTATATATTTTACTGATTATAGTTAAAGCCAAAAGTTATACACCTTGCAGAATCTGCAAAATGTTAATTATTTTACCAAAATAACAGGGTTCATACAAAATGCATATTATTTTTTATTTAGTACTTGACTAAATAAGATAGAAGATATAAGATATTTCACATAAAAGATGTTTACATATAGTCCAAAAGAGAAAATAATGGTTGAATTTATAAAAATGACCCCGTTCAAAAGTTTACATACACTTGATTCTTAATGCTGTTTTGTTATCGAATTATCCACAGCTGTGTTTTTTGTTTAGTTTAGTGATAGTTGTTCACGAGTCCCCTGTTTGTCCTGACTAGTTAAACTGCCCAATGTTCTTTAGAAAAAATCTTTGAGGTCCCACAAGTTCTTTGTTGTTGTTTTTTAGCATTTTTGTGTATTTGAATGCATTAGGGGTGTAAACTTTTGAACAGAATGAAGATGTGTACATTTTTCCTATTTTGCCTAAATATCATTTTTTTTTTTAATTCAGTAGTTTCCCAGAAGACAAAATTAGTTAAATTTACCCTGAATTTAAAAGGCTTCCACCCCCTTGGCTTTTAATGCATTGTGTTTCCTTCTAAAGCATCAGCAAGCGTTTGAACATACTAAATAAAAATAAAAAAACATGCATTGTGTATGATCCCTTATATTTTGATAAAACAATCAATATTTTGCAGAATCTGCAAAGTGTATGTAAACTTTTGACTTTAACTGTATTTTAACAATAATTTGCTTTAGCTTTAGTATAGTGACAATACAAAAGCCATTTATGTAATCATTTCATTTTAATTATAACATCACAGAACATTTTATTCACATAGTATGAGTCTGCACAAGTAAATGTGCAGGAGAACCTAAAATGTTTGAAAACTATAGGAGGCAGCATTTGATCTGCCTAATGTACCCCTGATGCCTAAAATGCTGCCTATGTAGTTTTACTGTTGGCTAATCTATTTCCTATCTTGATGTTTTTCAGATCTGGCAGTGTGGAGGGAGTCTGGAAATCCATCCTTGCTCTCACGTGGGTCACGTCTTTCCGAAGAAAGCGCCATACTCGAGAAACAAGGCCTTGGCCAACAGCGTGCGGGCGGCAGAAGTCTGGATGGACGAATACAAAGAAGTGTATTACCATCGCAGCCCTCATGCTCGTCTGGTACGCCTACTTGTGCGGTCTGTTGCATAACTCTGTCTTTCTTTGCTTGTCTGCTTGTTTTCAAAGAATTGTTTATCACACTGTCTATCTTTGCAGATAGGCTCATGTAGCCTTTGTGAAAGACGCACATTTTCTTTGCACAAGTCTAGATACATCCTCACCCACTTTCACAGAATCTGTTGATATGCTCTGGAACTCCTCAAGTGACATTGGTGTGAAATTACTATAGTGAGAAGTGGCACCTCTTTCAGCCATGTTTGTCATTTAGCCGCCCTTGTGGCGGCTCCCCACCAAGCCCTGTAGTTAAATAGAGAGGTGCTCTCGGTGATAGATCGGGTAACCCTTCTCTTTTTGAACCTTGGAGATGTTGCCAGGTTGGCACCGCCAACTCGAAATCTATCTGATGTGATGCCAATAGATAAGGCTCTCTCTCTCATTTGGGTATAAACCACAGGCAAACACTAGCCTTGCCAATGTGGATCAGGTTTGACAACCTTCATACTCCATTTCCACGCAAATTCGTAAGAGGATCGCTCTCTCTTTCACCGTCTGAGTCTCACTCCATATTTTATTCATGGCCAAAATCTCTGTCGTTTGTGCCACAGTCCTAAAGATCAACAAAATGAGGCCCTGTGATGGATCTCGATGATCAGAAAGCTTAATTTGACAGCCGCTTGATTGAGCGTGTAGCTGGACGGTACGTGCCGCCACAGGACTTTGTTGAGACTGAAGCCTGATCACAGACGGACCATCAATGGGTGTGATGTTGTGCCACCCGGCTGGCACTCACAGCAGGGCCATACGTTATTGATGATTCGCTATCAAGTTGGTTAATTAGAAGTGCACTTCTTGTCATTCATCAGCGCAGATCTGATGAAACCCTTCGCCAGAGCTTTACCTTCAACAGATGTTCCTCATAAGAGAGAATATCTCTGGTACTGTGTGAACCATCACTCACCAGTCAGTCTCGCCTGATGGGCGAGGTACCACAGCCACAAACAGACACAGGAACTTGGCCTTGTTTGTTGAGATGGGTTTATAACATTGTTTTGTGACAGGATGTTGCAGCATGTAGCAATTTGTGGTGCACCGCTGCAGGGTAATTGCACCAGAGTGCTTAAAAAACTAGATGACAAAATCTGATTAGATGTTTGGTTTTATGCAATCATTTTATGAAAACAGTTGACGTGGTATGAAGAGAGAGTACTGTAAACGATCTGTTCATGTGGTATTTACTAAGACAAGAATTACCATTGCTTATTCTTGATGGATTCCCACAGGAAATTCACATTCCTTCCTATTCACATTGGGGATAAATATTTGTCATATCTGACGCGAAAATAAATCTCAAATATAAACTGAATGCAGATGATTGAAGCAGCCAATTGCGTCTATGTAAAGTTCAATTTTAAAATGGATGGCTGTTTACAAAGAAAAAATTGGCTGATGTATTTTCTGCAAAACCACATCTCTGTCATTGACCAATGTGAAAACCCAACCCAATATGTGTCAGATAGGCATTAGCTGCTGCCGCTGCACAATTTGCATGTTTGTGACGCAAAAGCTACTGTCAGTGTACGTATAGGTGTCGTTGTCTTTACGAACCTCTGAAAAATGGCATAATTTGCAGTTGCAGTTTATGAAAATAAATCTTCTCTTTAAAAATGTGCAAATAATAAGCTATTTCTGCATACATGATTAATGTGCATATATATAGACCTTAAAGGAACACTCCACTTTTTTTGGAAATAGGCTCATTCTCCAACTCCCCCCGAGTTAATAAGTTGAGTTTTACCGTTGTGAAATCCATTCAGTCGTTCTCCTGTTCTGGAAATATCACTTTTAGCATAGTTTAGCATAGATCATTGAATCCTATGAGACCAGTAGCATTGCGTTCAAAAATGACCAACGAGTTTCGATATTTGTCCTATTTAAAACTTGACTCTTCTGCAGTTATATCGTGTACTAAGACCAGCGGAAATGTAAAGCTGTGGTTTTCTAGGCCGATAAGATTAGGAACTACACTCCCATTCCGGCGTAATAGTCAAGGAAGTTTGCTGCCGTAACATGGCTGAAGCAGGCGGAGTAATATCACGCAGCACATGTGCAAATGCTAAGCTGGGAACTAATTTCAGGCGCTGTGTGATATTACTGCGCCTGCTGCGGCCATATTACGGCAGCAAACTTCCTTGACTATTACGCCGGAATGGGAGTGTAGTTCCTAATCTTATCAGCCTAGAAAATCGCAGCTTTACATTTTCCGCCGGTTTTAGTACACGATATAACTGCAGAAGAGTCAAGTTTTAAATAGGACAAATATCAAAACTCGTTGGTCATTTTTGAACGCAATGCTATTGGTCTAATAGGATTCAATGATCTATGCTAAGCTATGCTAAAAGTGATATCGCCAGAACAGGAGAACGGCTGAATGGATTTCACAACGGTAAAAAATCAACTTATTAACTCTGGGGGGAGTTGGAGAATGAGCCTATTAGCAAAAAAAGTGGAGTGTTCCTTTAAAACTGCATCAAAGCACAAAGGAAATGCAAATCTGCAGTATGTAAATCATTTAATAACTTACCTTAAACTTTATGGACTAACCATGGACTTTATGTTTTTAATAAGGGCTTTTATTTATTTGATCCAAAGTACAGCGAAAACAGTAAAACAGTAAAAATCATTTTTATAATCAATTATATTGACTCCAAGCTTTTGAGTAGTATAGTCTTGAAAAAGCTTTTTAGTTCAGATAAATGCTGATCTTTGGACCCATCTGTTCATCAAATAATCCTAAAAACTGTTTTAAATATTGATAATAATAATAAATGTTTCTTGAACAGAAATCAGCATATTGAATGATTTCTGAAGCATCATGTGACACTGAAGACTGAAGTAATGATGCTGAAAATTTAGCTTTGATCACAGGAATAAATTACATCTTTTAAATATATTCAAATAGAAAGCAGTTATGTTTAAATTAAAGTTAAAATACTACTTTTGCTGTGTTTTGGCTTAAATGCAGGCTTGGCGAGTGGAAGAGAATTCTTTAAAAAACAATAAAAATCTTACCGTTCAAAAACTTTTGACTGGTAGTGTATAACTGCTGTTTTATCTTAATGTAGATTTTTTTATAATGTAATGTGTACTGTATGTTTGTTTCAGGAGGCATATGGTGATGTGACAGACAGACGGAAACTCCGAATGCGTCTTGACTGTAAAGATTTTAAGTGGTTTTTGGAGAACATCTACCCTGACATTCAAGTCCCAGAGGACAGGCCTGGAATGTTTGGCATGGTGAGAAGAGACAAATGTCTTAAGTTTACACGCACAGCTTTGTAGCAGCAGAAATCAAGAAGTAAAAATACAGTTTTTTTAACAGCAGTTAGCAGGTTGTTTGGTTCAGAGTTTACACTGGAAGTCTATTGTGACATGATGTAATGAGGTCAGTTCCTCGGTAATCAATAATACTACACCGCAAGCGAGTGGCATAGTGTATTTTATTTAAAAGTTGAAATAAACAGAAAGTTTTCAGATTTAGAAATGGAAAATTAAAAAAAGAATGCTTAAAAAAAGAAATATATCTTAATTTCTTTTTGAAACCTTTTACTCGTATGCTGAAAGTGTAACTTCTGAATTTTTGAAAAGGGTTTTTTATTAAAATGTTTTATTAAATGGTTAGTTCACCCTAAAATGAACAAATTAAAATATTTTAAATCAAATCTGAGAGGTTTGGAGCAACATGAGAATGAGTAAATGACAGAGTTTTCGTTTTGATGTGAACTATCCCTTTAAATAAGGAAAATAAGACTTTTGTCTCTTTTCAATTGTAGCTGAAGAATAAAGGAATGGCCAACTACTGCTTTGACTACAACCCACCCGATGAGCATAATATGGCCGGTCACCGGGTCATTCTTTACCCTTGTCACGGCATGGGACAAAACCAGGTAACTGTTTTTTATTTACTGAACTGTAACGACAGACAGCCACACTGCTCAAATTAGTGTTCACTGGCACACAATTCACAGAGACTCTATGTGTCCTCAGGAACATGCATCAAAGTGTGTCTCACGACTCTAATGTATTATTAAGACCGCATCCCAGTGCAGCGCAGTAAATAGTGTGTTGTGTACTCCACAGCATGCTTGTTTTTTAAAGCGACTTCGGTCGCTTGGCACAGCAGCGTGACTTTATTCGTCTCCTCCCTCTCTGTGGGGAGGCAGATGAGCCCTGGAGACTCATCAGCGCACAATATCAGCCATATGTACAGCACAACAACACTCTTCTAATGGATTCTCTCTCTGAATACAAGAGAAATGCTCTTCTGTTTCTATCTGGTTTGGTACATTTGGGTCAATCCTGTTTGAGACAAAAAAAGATGCTTATGTTGTACTTTAAGAAAATATTTGTATAAAAGGGTATAGCAGACCTTTAGAAATGTGTTCTGGTGGAGATCAGGCTACTTTATTGAATAATAGTTTGATAGTTTACATGATATAAGGTGGGCGATATGACCATTTTTGCTTTAAATAAGGGCTTTATGATATCACAATTTTTTATCTTTTATTGTTTGATTAACATGAATGACAGACAGCAGGAATATTAGACTGCTGTCACTTTAAGAGCTGCCCTGATCCAATATGCTGTTACACGTTTTCTTTCGTCTGCTGAAGACCTAAAATTACTGTATTCATGAGGATACTTGCAAAAACAGGCATTTTGACACATACAAATGTGTGTATTTAACCATTTAAGGCCTATAAAGTGGCAAAAAATACTCTCTGCACTCTGAGTACCATCTTTACGTGCACACGTCTTTTTGATAGCGTGCATATCTAGCAAAATGATTTCAATGGCTTAAAACCAAATGTTTTAGAACCCTAATGCTTAAAAACGTTTGCAAAAGAAAGTTTTTGTGAACACGTAGCACAGCAATGTCATGTGAGCGTATCACCGCAATAATGACGATGATCCAAAATGTCTAACATTTGGCAAATATCTACCAGTTAATCATTTCTACCCATATATTCCCCACCCCTAGATTTTCTGTAATTTTATAGAATGAAATGTGACCAACTAATATCACAGAATTCATCCAGTCCATTAATAATATGCTTTGTGTTGATATTCTCTCACAAAAAACTCGGTTGCCAAAGGATAATGTGTTTGAGACCCTAGATTTTACAAAAGACTGACAGAATGTTAGTAGAAAAAGGAAAAACAATGAATTTATTAGTGCGTGTGTATATTAATATTTTAGGCATTATACGAAGGGCAAGTAATGAGCATTTGATAATGTGAATATTTTTTGAATAGTTCACCCAAAGAATTTAATTTTGGGGTAAACTATTCCTTTAATATGATGTGTTGAGCTTCTTGTGTGTATATATCTTCCTTTCTCTTTTTGTGACAGTTCTTTGAGTACTCCACACTCCAAGAGATCCGTTATAACACCAGGGAGCCTGCAGGCTGCGTAGTGGCTGATCCTGTCTCCACATTCCTTACCATGCATCACTGCAGCAAACCCAGGCAACCTGTGCCTGATGACCAGAAGTTTCTATTCAGAGAGGTGAGATCATTAAACATGTCAGTACAAACTGATTGTATGCAGATGAATGATTGTATGCAAATAGAATTTTATTCAAATTAATTGCATTAAAAAAATCAATCATAATCACACATACACTACTATTTAAAAGTTTGGGGTTAATACACTTTTTGTTAAAAGAAATTAATAGTTTTATTCAGCAAGGATGCATTAAATTGATCAAAGGTAACAGTAGAGACTTTTATAATGTTACAAATGATATCTATTTAAAACAAATGCAGTTCTTTTGAGCTTCCTATTCATTACAGAATCCTATAATAGAAACAAAAATATTAAAGAGCACAGCTGTTTTCGTTGAGCAGCAAAACAGCATGTAAAAATAATTTCCAAAGACACTGAAAACTTTGCATCTTTGCATCAAAGGAATAAATTACATTTTAAATGATATTAAAATATATTAAAATATAAAAAATGGTTGTTTTAAATTGTGATAATGTTTCACAATGTTACTGTTTTTACTATATTGTTAATCTAATAAAAGACAAAAACATTTAAAACTAAAATTTACTGTCCCCAGACCTTTAAACAGTATTTGCTAAGAAATGCCTGAACTTTGAGATCATTTGAAAGACATTTATGTGGCATTTGATTAAATCATTAATAGACATATGTTATTTATATTCATATAATTAAACAAAAGGCTATCCCCACCTTGTAGTCATCAGAAATTCACAGACGGCCCACTTAATATTAGGTGGCCTAAACTATGTACTTACATTTAATTCATAATTTGAGACAGTGCATTTATTATGTATGTACATGTTTTACATTGTAAAAAAACTACATATAATTGCATCTGTAATTATTTTCTGCAATTACATTTTTAATTACACTGTTGACACATCCATTACACCTTAACCTACCCATAACACCAAACCTGTTCTTAACCTTACCTGTATCCCGCCTCAATAGCAGCAAAAGTGTTTTGCAATACAGTATGAACACAATAAGTACATGGTACTTATTTTTATTGTAAGTCCATAGTAGTTAAAGTCACCTAATATAACGCAGGACTGTTGTATAATCTAACACGCATGCTTTGCAGCTCATCAAGTGTTCTCGGAAGCAAACGACAGTCCAAGAAAATGTCACATTAAAGCGTTACTTGAGAAAGTCACGCAGCATGGTAAGAGGTTTCAGTGTGGCTTGCAGTGAAATTTCAAGAGCAAGCCTTGGTGTGAACTCTTTGCCAGTACAGCGAGCACCTGAAGAGCAGCGTGACGTCAGTGTGATTCTCTCTAGACTGTAGGGTATTCGAGTAGGGAGGAGGTGCTGGGAGCAAATGAAACATTGGGGTTGACTGAGCATCTTGTTCTAGTGCGGCAAAGTTCTTTATAGTACTTGAACAAACCTCTGACCTGAAGTATTAAACTTGGATGTGTAACGCTTCTCATAATCATTGCATTGGCAGGATGGCTCTCTCTACCATGTTCAGACACAGAAGTGTGTTGAGGCAGTAGCCCGGATCGACAACGGAAGCCCTGGCCCTGCTATCCGGCCCTGCTCCGACTCAGCCTCCCAGAAGTGGCTCTTTGAAGAGAGAACATAGCGAAGGTTCTCTCTACACCCTTCACCTGCACTACAATTCAAAGGGCATTTCATATCAGCTGCTCTGACTTCACACCAGCTTATTGAGCATTCCAGATCCTCCGCTTAGGATTGATAGTGCCTTCCTGTTACACGACATGCACAGTTAGTAAGGGTTAGTTCACCCAAAAATGAAAAGTAGCACATTAATTACTCACCCTCCAGGCATCCTAGGTGTATATGACTTTCTTCTTTCAGAGTTACATTAAATGTTATCCTGGCAGTTTCAAACTTTAGAATGGCATGGGTGGGTGTTTCTCTTCATCAGTCCAAAACAAGTCCAATAAAGTGCATCATTCCATAATGAAGTGCCTCACACAGCTCCAGGGGGTGAAAAAAAGGCCTCCTGTAGCGAGTCAATGCATTTTTGTAAGAAAAAATCCATATTTAAAAAGTAATAATCACTTTAATCTAGCTTGTGCCAACTGGTCGTACACGGAAGCCTTTCCAGGCAGAAATTAGAAGTGCAAAACAAGGATTTGTGAAGAAAAAGGATTTTGTTTTAAGCCAGGAGGAGACTGGTTTTTCTTTGCTAAAGTAAGGAACCTTTGCTCCTGTAAACAAACATTGGTTTTTGCAAGACTCACTTTGTCATACGTCATGCACCTGGAGCTCCTTTCGTGTACGACCAGTTGGCGCAAGCTAAATTAAAGGTTCTAATTATGGATATTTTTCTTAGAAAATGCATCGATTCACTATTGGAGGCCTTTATTCACCCCCTGGAGCCATCTGAGGCACTTTTTCTTATGGATAGATGCACTTTATTGGACTTGTTTTGGACTGATGAAGAGAAACACTTCTGAGAAGTGCCAGGATAATTTTAAATATAACTCTGATTGGATTCGTCTGAAAAAAGGACGACATATACATCTAGGATGCCTGGAGGGTGAGTAAATAATGGGCTGTTTTCATTTTTGGGTGAACAACTAACACTTTAAATGGAAGAAAATATGGTATGATTGAATGATTTAACATTAGATTTGAACATTTTTGGGGAGTGTATTAAAATTTATCACACGTAATAGACCCCTGAAAAGAATAGCCACTTTTGTGCCATGAGTGTTTTCTAAAATGTTGAATCAGTTTTGGATTTCTGAGTAAAATAAGCTATGTGTGCTACAACATACACTAATATTAAAAATATATATATTTTCATTTAGCAAGGATGCATTAAATAGTTCATAAGTGATGTTTAAGATATTTTTAATGTTACAAAAGATTCTATTTCAGATCTATTTTCAACATGTTTAGAACATTAGAATGATTTCTGAAGGATCATGTGACACTGAAAACTGGAGGAATAATGCTGACTGAGCTTTGCATCACAGGAATAAATTACATTTAAAATATATTAAAATAGAAATCAGTTGTTTAAAATTGTAATATTATTCCACAATAATCCTGTTTTTACTGTACGGTCAACACAAAAGACTCCAAATGTTTGAACAGTAGTGTATGTTGTATTATGAAATGTGAAAGTCTCGAAACCACAGACCTTATTTTAATCATAAATCCAAAACTGCCATTCTCAAAGCCCACAGGAAGTTCCTAAGGGAACCCATGGTAAATGAGTCTTCCAGGCTGGCCTGCACATAGACGTCCTTACTAAACACCTTCATTTCTCTGCAAGATATAAACACTGTATTTAAGCGCTCATCATAACCTCTGGGTCTCTCTGTCGCAATTGACAATCATTACCATTTTACAAGATGGTAATTTGAGTTATTTTAATCAGCCAGTGCTGCCAGCTCCATCTGCTGGTGTCTCACCCGCCCCTGCTATTCTGCAAAGGAGCTTCTATTTATTTAAATTCTTGACATACTGACTTTTTTTGTGACTAGCATTTTTAAAAACTCCTTTGTCTTCTGGTACCTGATGCAGGTTATATCTCGCTTGCACTTAGAGCCTCTTGGCAGTCTGGTTGTGTTTGTGTTTTTGGTTGAGTATTGAGGTTAGACTCGTGCTGGCAATGGCATTGCTGCTGTTTGCTTTCCAACCACTAGATGGTGCCAAATTCTCCGTTTTACTCCATGTCCCTCTGTATCTTTCATGTTGTAACATCAGCTCGTATTTACATACGCAGTGATGCTAGGTTACAGTTTTTATACACAATTCCAGTTCTAAATGTACAGTGATTATTACTTATATCTGAAAGGGTATGGCAGCCTACCTCTAGTCATTTACCTGCTGTAGAGAATAGATGTCGGTCATTTGTAGGGGATGAAATGGAGCTGGATGTCACAGCAAGTATGATTGTAGTGGCCAAATTGCTGTGATTTTTGCTTCAAAATTGTAAAAAAAAAAGTGTGTGGATATAACCTCTTTAATTTCTGACCAACTGTGGGTCCATTTCCTATGCTGAATTTCCTTAATGAATTGATTTGATTAACTTAGCTTTCACGGTTATTTATTACTTCAGTAATTGCTGGTGTTCATAAAATTGCTGGAATGTTTAAAATAGAAAGTTTAGATTAGTTTAAAATAGATGTTTAGTCGTAAATGAACTTTGTCATCATTTACTCACCCTCATGTTGTTCCAAAACTGTGTGACTCTCTTCTGTGAAACACAAAAGAAGATATTTTGAAGAATGTGTATGCTTCTATTTTCCAAAAAGGCACTTTAAAAATATAAAAACATAAAAGTCATGAGCTATGTTCTATATGAGCCATACTACATTATTAGTCCAAACTGCTGTTCCACAACAGCAAAAAAAAAAAAAAATGTAAAAAGCATTTAAGGATTCAAATCTTAAAGGTTTATTAAAGGGATGGTTCGGAGTAGAATTGACTTCATTGCTATGCACTCCGAAGCCCATGTAAATACCCCATCCGAAGTTTTTTTTTACCTTAGTCGAACATTTATGAAGATATTAGAGTTTTTCGAATTGCTTGTTACAGGAGTGAATGGTACATGTGATGTATCTCGTAAATTGCACCACTAAACGTGCAAGTAATCTTACCAAACTTGTACAGTAGTGTAAATAGGTTATGTACTCACAAAACGCTGCATCAGAACATTTGTAAGTCCACCATGAGTGTTTTAAAATCACGTTTTAGCCGATCCCTATTGGTCTCAAAAACTACAAATGGCGACACGTCGACGTCACTTCCCTGGTTTGAAAAAAGCACGTAAAAGTCCTCCTACAAGTTGACATGCACACAGATGTAGTAGGAGGACTTTTACGTGCTTTTTTCAAACCAGGGAAGCGACGTCGACGTGTAGTTTCTGAGACTAGTAGTTCTCGGGTAAAACATGTTTTTAAAACACTCATGGTGGACTTACAAATGTTCTGATGCAGCGTTTTGTGAGTACATAACCTATTTACACTACTGTACAAGTTTGGTAAGATTACTTGCACGTTTAGTGGTGCAATTTACGAGATACATCACATGTACCATTCACCCCTGTAACAAGCAATTCGAAAAACTCATAATATCTCCATAAATGTTTGACTAAGGTAAAAAAAAACTTCGGATGGGGTATTTACATGGGCTTCGGAGTGCATAGCAATGAAGTCAATTCTACTCCGAACCATCCCTTTAAGATCCTTCTATTATCTATTGAAACCCACAATAATATTTAAAATATCAGTAAGCTTAATAAATGTGACCCTGGACCACAAAACCAGTCATAAGGTTAAATTTTACAAAACTTATGTACATCATAGCTCAATAAATAAGCTTTCTATTGATGTATGGTTTGTTAGGATAGGACAATATTCGGCTGAGATACATCTATTTGAAAATCTAGAACCTGAGGGTGCAAAAAAATCAATATATTGAGAAAATCACCTTTAAAGTTGTCCAAATTAAGTTCTTAACAATGCATATTACTAATCAAAAATGACATTTTGATAGGTTTACAGTAGGAATTTTACAAAAAATCTTAATGTAACATGATCTTTACTTAATTTCCTAATGATTTTTGACATAAAAGAAAAATCAATAATTTTGACCCATACAATGTATTTTTGGCTATTGCTACAAATATACCCCAGCGACTTAAGACTGGTTTTGTGGTCCAGGGTCACATATATAAACTCATAATTTATTGGGTACTTTCAATCCGGAGGTGGCTGTTTCGAGCCCTAGCCCCTAAATTTCAACTTATAAAAATATAGAAATTTTTTTTGGATTTAGTTTTTTCCCATTGTTGTTTTTAAAAATATCTTTTTGATTGAAAAGTTTCATTTTGAGGTAAATGTGTTCAAAAGTCTGAAAAAATCTGTGTAACTTTAAGGAATGTCACAACCGAACACCTTTTTTCTGCAATTAAGCACACTTATTATTCTATAACATTTAACAAAAACATGTGCTTATTAGCATATTTGAGCTAGCATCAAAAGCTTCTAAAATTATCACTACCGAAACTGTCACGACTGAAACATTTGGTGGAGTTTCGGTAGTGTTATCTTTGTTTTTTTTTGGGTGTTGTCCCATAAAATTGTGACTATTCCAAAACAGCCCTGACCGAAAAATGTCACCATTGTTTCGGTAGTGACAAAAAGGAACACACAATCCTCATATTTAGGGGAAATAAACAACATTTTTTTGCAGTTATAGATTTTTTTGTGTATTTTAGTATGTTTTAGTAGTGTTTTAGTGCAAGTTAAAATTGTGTAATGTGGTCGCCACCAAAGCATTACTGTCAGTACCGAAAATGTAAAGTCACTACCGAAACATGTTTTGTCAAAAATAAAGTATACTGAATTATCAAGATGTTATGACAATTTTTGGTTCAGTGTATATTCAAACTAATGAATCCTTAACTTTGAAATCAATATGATCAGCTTTTTGCCTTTTACAAAGAAAAATTGAATTCAAAATACAACAAATCTCATAAATCGCTTGGAATATTGTTAAAAATGCAATTGTTATTGATTTACCTCTGAAATAAATGTTAATAAAATAGCAAAAAAATATTTTTACAATGTAGATGTAAGTAAAATCTTACTAGGTCAATATAACCTTTCTAATTAAATTAATATTACTGTTTCGTTTGGGGAGAGAAACAAATATTCCAAAACCTTCTGAAAATCCAATATGAGAATTAACTGCACAGTTACTAGAAATGTGTACCTTGGATATTATACAGTTTGCATACATACAAATGTTTTGGAAAAATACTTTCTGTATTTGGACCAGTTATGTAGAATGTCCCATATAGCTATATAGTTCTAAAACCATAATTTACTTTACTTTTTTTATTCCATGAAAAAAGCAGCTATGGCATGCTTCAATAAATATATTTTTTGTTTCACAAAGAAAAATATCTTTGAAAGAGATTTAAGTGCCTTACACAGTGTTCAAAGAAGGACATTTTATCCTAAAATATAGGTGCAAGGGACGTTTTCCTTTTTGGTTTACGGAACATATTTTTTTGTATTAATCTATAAGGTGACGGACCAACTGAACATTGTCTTGGGGAGAATTGGTTTACTGATGTGATTCTCTGAGAGCATGTGACATGAGCTCAATACTGGACAGATGTTTTCAGGGCTTCTATAGATAAGAAAGTGATCGAAATATTGATAATATTATGAGAACCCATTGTGGTTGCAATGGTAGGGCTTTTGCTCTCTGTCAAAGCCTCAGAATTGACAATGGACTTCTTGAAGAGGTCAAAAAAGAGGATATTCTGTATGGATGGCCTTGAGTCCTATTTAGATCACTGGTCGTTTTATCCTAAAATACAATAGAAGTATAAAACACACTATAGATTCATGCATTCATACAGATTCATATAGATACATTCTATAGATAAATCTGAACCTGGACTGCAAAACCAGTCATAAGAAGCATTGGTATATTTATAGCAATAGCCAAAAATACATTGGATGGGTCAAAATGATCAATTTTTCTTTTATGCCAAAAATCATTTGGAAATTAAGTAAATGTCATGTTTCATGAAGATATTTAGTTAATTTCCTACTGTAAATATATCGAAACATAATTTTTGATCAGTAATATGCATTGCTAAGAACTTCATTTGGACAACTTTAAAGTTGATTTTCTCAATTTTTAGGTTTTGCTGTATCTCGGCCAAATATTGTTCTATCCTTACAAACCATGCATCAACGTAAGCTTATTTATTCATTAAAATTTGACCTTTATGACTGGTTTTGTGGTCCAGGGCCACAAATGTGGTTTAAACATGCCCAGTACTGATGCACAGGACCAACCTAGAAAAATGAACGGCCAAAATGTTGTGGTTGGTTACAGCAGCAGTGAGTATGCACTTTTCTTGGAATAATGAATGATTTTTTATTTAATTTTGTGTTTAATTTGGCTGAAGGTAGAATGTTGAAAATACACATTTTGAAATGGTATCAATGCTGGAAGAAAATTCAGGTAACTGTATATTGTCATGTAAGTGACCTTACCATCGGAAATGAAGGTATTCTTTTTTTTTTGTAATTAAAAATGCATTAATTATGAATAATAATGTATTTTTATCTAACTTAAAGGTGCACTCAGTATTTTTTATGTCATTTGCAATCAGCAGCAATTAATTTATTAATACACAAGGTTTGAGAAATAAGGTTTGTAGTATTTAACATGAGCCACTCCATGTAATATAAAACAGTGATTTCAGTCGATTGCAGTCTTCATCTCTTTTATTTTTCTGTGTAAAACTTTTTATTTAGGAAAAAAAATTATTGAGGGCACCTTTTAATTGTAATTCTAGATCTGAAGAATGAAAGTTGCTTTAACTTAAAATTGATTTCATGTTTGACTTGTTACACATTAAAGCCATTGAATAACATCCCAATGTGTGCCTATGTTTCTTTACCAACAGCTGACAACACCTGACAATTTTTTTCCCCCGCCGTATTACACTCTCGCATCTTTCCAGCAAGTGCTTGGTTTTGTATTCTGCTACTTGACTGGGGTGTTACAGTTGAACATAATACAGTGCCTTGCAAAAGTATTCATACCCCTTCATTTTTTCACATTTTGGTATGTTGCTGCCTTATGTTAAACTACTTTAAATTACTTTTCCCCACATCAATCTACACCCCCTACTCCATAATGGCAAAGCAAAAAATAGTTTTTTAACATTTGTGCAAATTTATTAAAAATAAAAAACTGAAAAGATCCCGTTGCATAAGTATTCATACCCTTTTCTGGGACACTCGAAATTTAGCTCGCGAGCATTCATATTGCTTCTAGATGTTACTACACTTCGAGTGGAGTTAAACTGTGGCAAATTCATTTAAGTGAGTATGATTTAGAAACGCACACACCTCTCAGAAAAGGTCTAACAGCTGAAAATGCATATCAGAGCATGAGGTCAAGATAACTGCCTGTAGAGCTCAGTGACAGACTTGCGTTAAGGCAATGATCTAGGGAAGAATTCAGAAAAAGATCTGCTGCACTGAAGGTTCACAGAAGCATGTAGCCTCCATTACGCATAATGTTAGACGATTGGAACAACTAGGACTCTAGGAAATGTCTGCCAGCCCCCATCCAAGCTGACAGAGCTTGAGAGGTGAAAAGGTGAGGCAAAGAATGGCAGATCATTGCCAAATGCAGATGTGCAAAGCTTGTCACATCACACCCAAAAAGACTTGAGGCTGTAAAGGTGCTTCAACTATGTACTGAGTTAAGGGTATGAATACTTATGCAATGTACTTATTTCAGTGTTTTATTTTTAATAAATTTGTAAAATTTGCAAATCTGGTTTTTGCGTTGTCATTATTATGGTGTATGGAGTGTAAATTGATGTGGGGAAAAACTAATTCAAAGCAGTTTAACAATGCTGCAACAAAACAAAACGTGAAAAAAAATGAAGGGGTATGAATACTTTTGCAAGGCACTGTAAATGCAAACTTTTTTCTCATTTATAAAGGACCAATCTCGTTCACCCTCTGAATGCGTGTTTGTTCTTTGCATCCATGTCGGAGTGGCAGCGAGACGATGGAGGTGGCGTTGGCAGCCTATCGGATTGGCTTGAAGATGTGCAGCTGAGTATGAGGAAGCGCTCATGCCAAGATGCTCCTCACTATGCGCTCTGCCCCGCAGTCATTCTCAATTACTCATTCATGATGTGCGTCTGTTTGATATTTCATACTGTTTGTGGGCTTCTTTTGTATGGTGTCATCTGCCTCGCTCTCCGGGTGCAGGATGGGATTAGTTTGGAACACTCCGGCAGGCTTTAGGAAAACAGGGTCATGGAATGAAGCTCTGGAAGCCGTCAGATCACACCGGCTCTGCTGCCAGAGAGCCGTTAGATGTGCCTTCTGCATGAATCACTGTGGAGAACCTTATTTTCGACTCGGCGCATCCGCACAACTTCTTTCTCTTCGGCAGCGGCGTCAGCGTCGCTGCGCCGTAGTCATCTGCAAATGGGATTACGACCACGTCACTTTTTAGCTGTAGAAAAGGGCATTAAATATTGAAATGATCTCTGTGGTGAAAACGGCTCTCACCTCCTTGTGATGCGTTTGGGATCTTGGATATGAAGGCAGCTTGCTCGCCTACATCCCATGTGTCGCTTGACAAGGTCTCTCTGTGTGCCGAGCTTCTCTTTTCAGAGATGAAAATAAGCTTGATTTGGCAAAGCGAGATGAGAGAGACACTGACAGATACACGCTATCGTTCTCGACACTGTCTGTTCAACTGGCTCGTGTTGTCGAAAAAATGACTGCACAGCCTTCACAGTGAACTGATTTCACCCCATTTTCATTACACCTGGTTTCCAGATCATTCCAAAAGATCCTGATGCATTTGCATTGTGAAGTCAGATGTTCAACATGAAGCTAAACAGCATGTGAACCTCTTTCAACATTTCTGGTGGGAAATATCAACCGTTCAGGGGTTGAAAGTGACCTTAACCCAGGGTTAAAGCGTGTAGTGTTTTTAAAGGTTGATTGACGGGCGATCTGACCAGTCATAACGTTTGATCCACTATATTGTCCAACAAACAAATCAGACAGGTGAGTAGATTCATTTCGGTAGACTTAAAGGGGTCATCGGATGCAAAACTAACTTTTACGTGTTGTTTGAACATTAATGTGTGTTGGCCAGTGTTGTTTTTGACAACCATCTTAGATTTAGTCTTAGTCTTAGTCTTTTGGACTAAAATGGTTATTAGTTTTAGTCAAATTTTAGTCACTTATAAATGTGATAGTTTTAGTCCAATTTTAGTCGACGAAAAGTCAAAAAGGTTTTAGTCTAGTTTTAGTCAAAAAAAGGGGAAAAAGTAGTCTTTTAACAAATTAATGTAGGTCAGTAAGTATTTTGCTGTTGGGTAGTGTCACTTATAAGTTGTGAAAATAGCAGATCTATAGTTCAACACAATGTGAGCTTCCGGATCGACTATTTTCACCAATAATTACAATAATGAAGGAATGTTTTAAAACATAAAATACAAACAAGGATGGAATGCTAAAGCGGCTTGCCATACTAGTATGGCAAGGAGTTTTTAATGCTAAACGGCTTGCCATAGCGGCAGATATTTTCCGGTTTTAATTGGCATGCACAATAAGCAGAAATGTCATGCATTTTAAACGTCTGACGGACCACCCGCTAACATTTTCGTCTATTCTCGTCTCGTCAACGAAAACTCACACACGTCTCGTCATGTTTTAGTCATCAACGAGCCATTTTTATCTCGTCATCGTCTCGTTATCGTCATGAAAAAAAGTGGCGTCAACGAAATGATTTCGTCATCGTCATCGTTGACGAAAACAACACTGGTGTTGGCAGTTTGTGTACACAACCACCCTACAATGATAAAAATCCACCCAGTGGTATTTTTTTTTAATCTTTAAAAGTAATATCCCCTTTATAAAATCAGGTCATTCTCGGCTAAATACATTCTGATGTTCGTACATGTTATTTTTTGTGCTCTAAGTAAAGAAGATGTGTGGATCACAGTGATCTGTCTAAACACATTAAAGAGCCACAACATGGTATTTCTCGTTTACATTTCTTAAAAATGACAACATTTTAAAGCTGAGACCTTGTTTCACACCAGAAGTAACCTGCTTTGTCTCGTCTGTCAGCTTGTTGTTTTCTCTTTGCTCCGCAATGTGTTTTTCACTGTGTGAGAACATGATGTGTAGTGTGAGAGGAGCATTGTTTGTCGGACATAGGGTCAAAGGGTCAATTGACAGACAAGACAGAGCAGGTTACTTCTGGTATGAAACAAAATGTTGCCTTTTTTTTTTAGGAAACTCAAAAAATGCCATTTTTTGGATGTTTAACGTGTTGACGGATTACTGCTTTGCTTTCTAAGATCGATCGACATGTGAACTGACTGTCTTTTCTTTACTTAAAGCACCAATAAAACATGAATGAACATCAGAATGTATTTTGTTTCAACTGTGGAAAGACATCAATACAAACGGTTTTTCAAGTTTAAGTCCACCAACGTTAATCTACTCTCCTGTCTGATTTGTTTGTCGTTCAAAATGGCGAATTCTGTGTTATGATTGGCCAGATCGCCTGTCAATCAAGCTGTTTGTGAAGGGTCAATTCAAATCAAGTAGGCCCATCCCCTTTTTTAAATGGCTAATAGCGTTTCATTTTTATTACAGCTTGGACCAGAGTTGAGATTGGTAAAGCTGCGTTTGACAGCGTCTGACAGCCACGATCTCCTTCATATCGCTATAAAATATACCATTCTGTGTAGAATTCTGTGACCTATTTCAGCCATAGCTTCGTCATCTATTTATAGTGTGGGGGCGGGATGCTTCAGATTTTAGAAAGCATTTGATTGGACATAGTTTTTTTTTCTTTTTTCTTTGATTGGAGAGTGCAGGGTGATTTCATCAAATTCGTTGATTCACATCGGGAGAAGTGAGAGACCTGTAAGTTTTGAATGCTTATATCTTCTAAATGCAACTGAATCGGGAAGATAGGAAAGGATATATCAAGTAGTCCTGCCCCCTATTTTAAATAGCCAATAGCGTTTTGTTTATATCACAGCTTGGGCCAGAGTTGATCTCGGTAAAGCTGCATTTGACAGCATATGAGAGCTGCAATCTCACCTATATTGCTATAAAATATAGCATTCTGTGTAGAATTCAAATGAGTCTGATACGTTTTGTGGTTATTCGCTCCATGCTATTGCGTCTCTGGACTGGAGCAGACTGTTTGTGGGCTGCGGCAGTTTGCGTGATACAGTGCCAAACCAGACTTCATTTACCCCAACAGAAAGCATATTTACACTGCCTGAGTCGTTTCCTATCCCCTATATCAGGGCTATTCAATTGGCGGGAGCAGC
Organism: Garra rufa; assembly: GCF_049309525.1. Classification (NCBI taxonomy): domain Eukaryota; kingdom Metazoa; phylum Chordata; class Actinopteri; order Cypriniformes; family Cyprinidae; genus Garra; species Garra rufa. The sequence continues at coordinate 3,223,621 of NC_133377.1, read as the reverse complement.
AGGTGGCTTGAGTGGTTTTTGCACTAATTAGTTTGTCCACTAGGCGGCGGGCCAGCCAAAAAAGAAGAGCAAGAGAGCCAAGAACAACAACAATCTACCGGAGATCGCAACATCAATTGACGGCAGATTTGACAAGTGCTTGTAGGGCTCCAGACTGCGCATTTTTTCTGCCGGTGCGACTAAATTTTGTGAGCGGTCGCAATGGCGCGACCACCGCGTTATTCAACTCATAAGCGCTGCTATTTCTGTTTCATATTAGAAACATTAAAACGGCAAACGAAGCGAAAGAGAAACCAAAGCGCGCCACGTTTGAGCTGCGCAGCGCGGACCGTTTATCAGCTCGGACCGCAACGCAAACACACTTGTCCAAACTCAGAACAGCCTCGGGAACCAAAGTTGATTTCGCGACACTGTTACTGAACAGTGCTGCGAGATCCAGTGAAAAGTGTTTGAATTCGCCCAGAATGAATTAAGGTTGCTGAAAGATCAGTGAGAATCATTCAAATTCTGCTCAGAATTCTGTTATAAACAGCGCTGATGTAGGTCAGACAACCAGAAGTCACACCAACTTAAGCAAAGTCGAATGTTATTACAGTATTCATTTCAGGCTTTGTACAACCTTTTGAGAGAGAAATTCAAGCACTTTTCAATGACTTTCAAGCATTTTGCACAACCATTTTAAGCACTTTAAAGCTCTTATGATCCAATTTGAATGTTATCTTGATGGCCAAAATATACTTTGTGGTTTCAAACAAACACTTATGTCAAATTAAAAACATAAAATAACGATTATAACCAGTATATGGCAATAATAATCTGTATATTTTATGCATATACAATTTATAGTTTATGTGAAGATTGTTTTAAAATCACCTAAATTAAAAGCTGTTATATATTTCAGAGCCTATTAAATGTTGGGCTTTCAATTCTACTAAAATGTTGAATGGACATAATTAATATGTAAAACTGAGAGAAAATTCAATAGGCTACTTGGTAAAAAGATGCTATTAAACACATATTTAAAAATACTTTGTTATTTCTACCTTAATTTGGAGGTTCATTGTGAAATTATGACAGTATAAATATATAAATATGCGATTATTCATGATTAATTACAAAAAAATGTGTGATTTTTTTTTTTAATTGATTGACAGACAGCACCTTAACCTTTTATAGATGTTGGTGTTGGTAATATTTGTTCATTTTAGTGAATATGCATTTCAATGTAATTGTATAGGCCCCCTAGAAAAAGATCGGGACGGCCCCCATCCACCTTGGCCCGCTTCAAATTTCCAGTTCGATAATCCGGCCCTCAAATGGATCTAATTGAATAGCCCTGCCCTATATAGTGCACTACATGCCACTTAAAATACTAATTCTGTGAACAAGTGACTGATCTCAGCCACAGCTTCAGCGTCTGTTTAGAGTGTAGGGGGCCGAATGCTTAGGATTCTAGAGAGCATTTGATTGAACAGAAAGTTTGATGAGAAGCTGAAGTGCAGGGTGATCTCATCAAAACCGTTGACCCATGTTGGCGGAAGTTAGAGACTGTAAGTTTTGAATGCTTAGGGGAGAGCGGGGCACAACCTAACACTTTTTGAATTTCGCGGTTTATGTAAATCCACTTGGGGTTCAGAGTACAATATTTATCCACATTATTTTCACACTTGTCTAGTACAAATATATTGCTTTGTTTCATATTTACAGTGTAAATATGTAATGTAAATAATTTACGTTTTTCGTTATTTACCTCAAAAGAAAGGAAGTGAAACGTGACAACATGCCCCGTAGGTGGGGTACATTGTAACATCTGAGGGGCACGTTGTAACACGACCATATGACAGCTTCAAATGTTATCTGATCGAATGGAAAAAATATACACAACAAACTAAAATATTTTGTCAGTAAAATACATGTGTTAACATTTTCAAATGAAGTAATGACGTTTTTAAAAAAAATAAAAATAATCTAATTTTGGAGTTTGACAATGAACACATCGCAACAATGCTTTGAACGGCCCTGATCGCAACACACAGCTGTACGGTAGTTCAAAACAATGTGGACAAATAGATGAAACACATTTAGACATTCAGAAAAACACTCCTCCCTCCACACACAGCTCTCATAGAACACCACACACATAAACCAGCCAAAATGCTTTACATTTCTTGAAATAATAACATCTGAACATTAAACATTGATTGTCAGCCTTTATTCACCTGTTTTTTGTGGTTTCTTATCAAAATCCTTAGAAGTAAATCGTGTAAATTGCATCGCTAATGTCATAGAGTAGCATAGTTTAATAACAGCGGGGCATATTGTAACACAGTGTTACAACGTTCCCCATCTGCGCCACTGGAGTTTAAAGCAGGTTAGTGTCTTCTGCTGGTTTGCCAAGCATTAATAAACTATCTAAACTGATAAATAACAAATTGGAGATTAAAATAATAGCAGATGAACACTAAAAACTGAAATGAAAAGTTTACTTCAGCCAGAAATGTACTTTTACTATGGTAAAATAAATATTCAGCGATATCTTCAAAAGGCTTTTGGCATTTTGGCGCATAGTGTTGCTATGGCAACTAGTAAATACGGTAAATTTGGTTATACTAGCATGTGTGGAAATATTTAAACCACGTGTGTTACAATTAACCCCGCGTTAGGTTGTGCCCCGCTCACCCCTATATCTTCTTAATGCAAAAATTGTCATTGTTTTGGAGCACACTAGTTTACAAAAAACCTTAAAGGATTAGTTCACTTTCATAACAACAATGCACAGATAATGTACTCGCCCCCTTGTCATCCAAGATGTTCATGTCTTTCTTTCCTCAGTCATAAAGAAATTGTTTTTTTTGAGGAAAACATTTCAGTAGCTCATTATCATTTAAAGAGACATGCACCGAAACGGGTCACTGTGAAAAGAGCTGTTTTTGACAAGACAGAACGGTGGAATTTTAACCAAAGTATGGTGCAGGCATTTCATAAAGATCCTAAAGAATCATACCAACTTATTTAATATATACTTTTTACTACTACTACTATACTCCTACTTTTTACTACTACTACTACTACTATATTTAAAAAAAAATAATCCTAGCTCTTAGTATCCTGCTACATGATGTATTCTGTGAGTGCATACAAAATGACTGACAGGCAGAGTGCACCTCAAACCATTTTCATTCACTGCGCCGATTCTGATCGCAGCCTGCTGTTCAGTTTTGTTTTTGCTTTAGAGGAGACAGTTGTTGTATTTTAGGATGTTTAATTCATCAATCTCTGGCAACTAATGGGGATATTTTTGAGTGTGGTTTCATTAAAAATCGCTTATACAGAACCTGTAAACATCTGACAGTTATTAGAACCTCATTCTGGTTTCCTTGGTAACACAAAACAATAATTTAAAAAGTAACAGAAAAGAATACTGTTGCCTCTGTCCAGTGTAGACGCTGTAACAGATAAACAAGAAACATGATGGAGATGTTGTAAAGGGCATTAAAGGTAAGAGTACGGAGTAAGTAGTTGTATTGCAGCTATTATGTCTTTAGATCTATGTTTGCTTTGTTGTGGCCTGCAGTAAGAGGTTATGCCTCTAAGCTTTTTGAAAATGACTATTGGAACTATTATGTATAATTTAACTCCCTTTGGAGTTGCCTCCTGTAACATTACATTCATGGCCCATTTTTCTTTTCTTTCTGCCTTTTCTCCCACTTTATTAAATGGACGACTTATTCTTTTCATTTGTTACACACTGTATTTATCTGAAATCTTTTTGTACTGCTTTCTTTGCAAATTTTTCTACACCATTAATTTACACCATTTGGCATTTTCATATGTGGCATTTGTTTCTTAAACACCTGGATTAACAAACAATTACCTCGATGGCAACATCATTTTGATATATATGGAGAGTTGCCTTTACTGTTCTCAGTTTGCTTCTCCTCTCAAACTAGAGCTAGACATCTTTGAAAAGCTGCCATTACGGACACTGATGCCAGACGATCTGCAAGTGAAGGTAACTTTGAGGTGACAGAGAATGTTGCCCATTCTAGACACACAGTCTCTTGGAGGGAATTGATTAGATTATTTGCACTAAAGCTTTGGGTACATCTGTATGGAAGCTGCCTGTTGTTCCTCACAAAGTCACAGAAGCGCAACTGCGAATCAAGCAGATTGAAACAGTACTGTTTGTTTTGTCCTTTATTCATTGTTTGTCATTGAGGTATTCATTGAAGTATTAAGGTTGAATTTAAAGGGAACATGTCAAGCGTGATTGTATTTTTGATATTTGGAATTAAATGAATAAACTATATCTGTAAGGCTTGAATTTAAACACCCTTGAGAACATGAGAACTTACACTATGGTTTAAAAGTTTGAGGACAGTATCCACCTTTTTTTTTTTTAAATGTGGAAGTAAGCGCACGGGTGAGACTTCTGGTTCATTAGCACCAGATGTGGAGTAAATTATAAAACTGTTTGTCCAAGTTAAACTGCCCGCTGTTCTTCATAAAAAGCCTTCAGGTCCCACAAATGTTCTTCAAGCATTTTTGTTTATTTGAACCCTTTCCAACAATGACTGTGTTATTTTGAGATCCATCTTTTTACACTGAGGACAACTGAGCTCATATGCAACTATTACAGAAGGTTCAGATACTCACTTATTCTTCAGAAGGAAACAATGCATTGAGAGCCAGGGGCGAAAACTTTTGAACAGAATGAAGATTTTTTTTCTTATTTTGCCTAAATATCATATTTATTTCCTTTAGTGCTGCCCTTCAGAAGCCACAGAAAATACTTGTTTCCCAGAAGACCAAATAAGTTAAATTTACCCTGATCTTCAAATTCAAAATGTTTTCACCCCTCTTAATGCATTGTGTTTCTTTGTGGAATATCAGTGAGTGTTTGGGTTCCTCAGTTGTTCTCAGTGTGAAAAGATGGATCTCAAAATCACACAGTCATTGTTGGAAAGGGTTCAAATACACAAAAATGCTGAAAAAACAAAGAATTTGTGGGACCTAAAGGATTTTTCTGGAGAACAGCAGGCAGCTTAACTGTTCAGGACAAACAAGGAACTCATGAACAACTATCACTAAACAACAACAACAAAAAAACACAGCTGCGGATCATTCAGGTAACAACACAGCATTATAAATCAAGCGTATGTAAACTTTTGAACAGGGTCATTTTTATAAATTCTACTTTTATTTTCTCTTGTGGACTATATGTAAATATTTTTTATATGAAATATCATAATTAGGTCAGTAGGGTACAACGGGGCTAAAGGCCCACCCTAAGAAAAAATGTGCTTTTCACTGTGCCCAAAGTGTATGATTGCAGAAAAATATATAAGATTCTACAAAATGAATTTCAACTTTTGTATATTAAAGTAGAAAACCGTTAATTAGACAAATGCAACCTTGGGTCTAATATAGCATGTGCTGCCCTATCCTTCAGTAACAACCTCTTTGCAATTATTGTGGTGTTTGGGACTACTACTATCATGCTTCATCCTTATTACCTTACCTCAGCAATTCAGAAAGGGCTATTTTTGCAGTTGAGTGGTAGTAAACGCTCTTTTTAGAATGAGGATGAAGTTTTTAGTTCTTGAAGTTCAAGTTTATTTCCAAAGTTGAGGAAAAATTCAATTTCTCAGTTTGACCTCTTATCGAGGAAAAAAAGTTTGTTAGGGTGAAGCTTTATGGGATTTCCAGTTGATAGTTGTGTTGTTGTTGGAGTCTTTCTTTGTATTTCATCAGATTTATTGATTTACAGTGCAACTCATATCCTTTCGTAGCATTTCAACATGTAGGAAGGAAATTGTCTATGGCATGTAATCACAGTGACTGAGGGGCAATCAGTCTTGGGAAAAGCATATATCTTGGATGTATCTACAGAATTGTTAAAGGTCAAAGCGAATTAAACCCATTTTTCACCATTTTTGTGTTCTTTCAAAAATGTTTGACCTTTCAGTTTAAATGCTGATCTTTTTTTCTTTTGTCACAGATTATTTGTCAACGTCTGTTAGTGTTCGATAAACAATAAACCATAACGTTTATTTGAAAACGGTGGAAGTCCGAAGAGCTTTGAAAAAACTCTGTGAGGTCACTGTCCAAAACCATGGAGAGACTTGGTGCGAAGCCCAGCTGCTCTAAGATCCTCCCAAGGCTGTGCACTGTCAATCTCAGGTTCTGCACTGGAAACAACCACCTTTCCAGAGACCTTCAAAGTTTGGGGCTAAACGCTTGTTTTATCCAAACTGTAACGGCGATGAAAGTAATTTGTGGGATGAAAAGGTACAAGTGCTCAGGCTGTCTGTGCTACTACAATGAGCTTCAGCAGCTGATGACACACATAGAGCGGGGCTGGAGAGAAGGCTACAGCTGTAAAGCATTCTACCGTAAGCTGAAGGACATGAAGGACTGTAAGGAGTTACTCTCTGTATATGAAGAAGATGAAGCTGCAGCTTCTGAAAGCAACCCTCAGCTTGTTGCCTCCTCGACTGGGAGGCACAGCAATAGAGATGAGAGGCTGGACATGGTCCAAAGGTGGCTGCAGGACTGCATGTCAAGTTGTTGGCAATGATTTCATTAAAACATTTATGGCTGCATTTGTTGCACTTTAGATTTTCAGAATCTCCAGTCTTCAGTGTCACATGATCCTTCAGAAATCATTCTACTATGCTGCTCAAGAAATATTTCTTATTGTCAGCATTAAAAACAGTTGTGTTTGGAGGTCAGCAGCAAACCTTTTGTGTTTTACAGAAGAAAGTCATATAAGTTAGTTAAACTATTCTTTTGTGTACGGTATAATAAAATAACTTAAAGATTTTTTTTAGAAGAGCCAGTTTAGACTTTTGATTGTCAGTGACAATCAAGTTGCAAGGTTGCATCAAAACCAAAAAAATTCCACTATTACTTTTCCATTGTGATGTGGCATCAAAATGTAAAATTATTCAGAGACAATTACTTGTAAACAATATTACAGTTTGCTATTTTGGACGAGTCGGAGAAGTGGAGAAAATCTGTCCATAATGACAGGGTGATGAGCAGAGTCAGAGCACATATCACACTTGCATGGCAAAGTATGGAATCTGCTCGTCTTGCCGTTCCAAAACAAATGTTCATGGCATTTCCTGTCAAGAATGCTTCATTCTAGGAGGTGAAAAAAATCCCCTTGACACAAACAGCTGATGTCTGTTCATTAAAGTCATCTAATTTTCTCATCCATCCATTCATCATTTTATCTAATTTTCCCATCCATCCAATTTTATCATCCATCTATCATTCATCATTATATCAAACTCTTCCATCAATCATTTTATTTAATGTTTCCATTCATCCATTGATCATTTTATCTATTTTTTCCATCCATCCAATTTTCCCATCCATCCATCCATCCATCTATCATTATATCTTATTTCATCATCCATCCATCCATCCATCCATCCATCCATCATTTTATCTAATTCTCCCATCCATCCAATTTTCCCATCCATCCATCCATCCATCCATCTATCATTATATCTTATTTCATCATCCATCCATCATTTTATCTAATTCTCCCATCCATCCATCCATCCATCCATCCATCCATCCATCCATCCATCCATCATTATATCTTATTTCATCATCCATCCATCATTTTATCTAATTCTCCCATCCATCCAATTTTCCCATCCATCCATCCATCCATCCATCATTTTATCTAATTTTCCCATCCATCCAATTTTCTCATCCATCAAACCATCCATCATTATATCAAATTCATCCATCATCCATCATTTTATTTAATGTTTCCATCCATTTGTTCATCAGTTTATCTAATTTTCTCATTTATCCATCCATCCAATTTTCCCATCCAGCTAACCATCAATCATTATATCAAGTTCAACCATCATCCATCATTTTATTTAATGTTTCCATCCATCCATCCATTCATCAGTTTATCTAATTTTCTCATTCATGCATCCTTATATCTGATTTTTCCATTCCATTATATCTCATTTTTTCATCCATCCATTTATATCTCTTTTTTCTCATCCAACCATCATACCTTTATTATATCTAATTTTCTCATTCATCCATTATATCTAATTTTCCCGTCCATCCATCCATCCATCCATCCAACCATCATTATATCTATTTTTTTCTCCATCCATCCATCATTTGATCTAATTTTCCCATCCATTTTTCCGTCCATCATTATGTTTAATTTTCCCATCCATTATACATCCATCCATCATTTATCCGTCCATCCATCCATTTATCTGTCCATCCATCCATTTATCCATCCATCATCCATCCATCATTATATCTAATTTTTCCATCCATCCGTCATTTGATCTAATTTTCCAATCCATTTATCCATCCATCCATCCATCCATCCATCATTATATCTAATTTTCCCATCCATCCATCCATCCATCATTATATCCAATTTGACCATCCATCCATAATTTTATCTAATTTTCCCATCCATCCATCCATCCATCATTATATTTATTTTTTCCATCCATCCATCATTATATTTATTTTTTCCATCCATCCATCATTATATCTAATTTTCCCATCCATCCATCCATCCATCATTATATCCAATTTGACCATCCATCCATAATTTTATCTAATTTTCCCATCCATCCATCCATCATTATATTTATTTTTTCCATCCATCCATCATTATATTTATTTTTTCCATCCATCCATCATTATATCTAATTTTCCCATCCATCCATCATTTATCCGTCCATCCATTTATCTGTCCATCCACCCATTTATCCATCCATCATCCATCCATCCATCCATCCATCATTATATCTAATTTTTCCATCCATCCATCCATCCATCCATCCATCCATCATTTGATCTAATTTTTCCATTCATTTATCCATCCATCCATCCATCCATCCATCCATTTATCCGTCCGTCCGTCCGTCCGTCCATCCATCCATCCATCATTATATCCAATTTGACCATCCATCCATAATTTTATCTAATTTTCCCATCCATCCATCCATCCATCCATCCATCATTATATCTATTTTTCCCATCCATTTTTCCGTCCATCGTTATATCTAATTTTCCCATCCATCCATCATTTATCCGTCCATCCATTTATCTGTCCATCCATCCATTTATCCGTCCATCATCCATCCATCCATCCATTTATCCATCCATCATTTATCCGTCCATCCATTTATCTGTCCATCCATCCATTTATCCGTCCATCATCCATCCATCCATCCATTTATCCATCCATCCATTTATCCATCCATCCATTTATCCATCCATCCATCCATCCATCCATCCATCCATCCATCCATCCATCCATCCATCCATCCATCCATCCATCCATCCATCCATCCATCCATCCATCCATCCACCCAATTTTATCTAATTTTCCCATCCATCCATCATATCTAAATTTACCATCCATCCATTCATCAATATTATACCTAATTTTTTCTAATTTTATATATATATATATATATATATATATATATATATATATATTTTAGATCCATCTATTTTTCCATGCATCCATCCATCCAACGAGGTTTATCTCCATTGATATACTTAATGTCTTTAGACGTGTTTTGTAAGGGTGTTTTGCAAGCAAGACACGGGAGATAAAAAGATATTTGTGATGTGTCAGGCAAAGAAAGAGGAGTGTCCTCTGACAGTTTGTATTTTGTGGTGGGAGACTGAAGCACAAGTGCTTTGAAAGCTGTTTTACAAAGAATTCATGTGTCACTCATAGCTCACACATGACATCCACCTAAAAGAGATTTGAAGAAATCCACTGCTGACAGGCATGGTGGCATCACTGTAAAGCCCTCATCTATTTTTCCGTCAGGAGTACAATCTCTTTGTTGTCGGATAGCATAGATTACATATTCTCTCTTTTGAGAATGTCAAGGATTCCTCAAATTCCAGGGGAGATACTGCTGAGACATTTGCATGTGTGCTAAAGCCAATGTTTAGGTATCACTGCTACAGGGCGTCCTGTCTTTCTCTGACAGGACGGCTGGTGTTTCCTGCCACAATAGATTGGTTGGCTGTCTCTGCAGCAGGCGAGTGGGCTGTGAAGAGATTGTGTGCAGGGGGTGCCGGTGTCTTGCCAAGACACCGACCTTTTCAAAGAGGCAATCGATGAGGCCCAGCACCGGGGCTCCGGAACATTCACGCCTGTCAGGTGGGTGGGAGGAAGTTCATACAGACAGCGGTGGCGTGCTAATTGCTCGGGGTTGCTGGCGCCCCCACTGTTTTGGTGCAGGTGGTGAGGGTCTGTGTCCCTGTGGTGTCCACACCAGCCGAAGGGGGGCTACGATTTCACACTGAAGTCTTGCCAAAGCATGCTTCTCCATATGAGACCACACCTTCAACCGACACTCTATTAGCAAAGTAGCAATGTGCCACCACAAGAACAGTCGCCTAAACTGTAGATTGAATAAGAATTCTGAAGAAAATGTGTGGAAAACTCACCATTGTTGTGGGTGGTTGCCAGGGTGTGCCTGTGTGGTTGCTAGGTGGCTGCTAATTAGAAAAAAAGCCACTGTAGCTGCATCCAAAATCACATACTGTTTTGGAGGTACTACATTTGGTTTGAAACTAACTTCACAACTACAGTATTAAAAAAGTATGGCCTAAAGTATGAATATGAAAATTCGGATGTAGTAAATCCATCATGCTGTTACTGTCACATGACTCTCCAGCATCAGTCACATCACTTGACTGCCAGTCCCAAATCCTCTCCCGTGGCCTCATGGGGTAGTAAAGTGTTCATCAGCACACTTCAGAATCTTACTGGAAGTAGTGGGTCATCATTTTCAGACATACTACTCATCTCACATACTGTTTTTCGCTTACTAGAAAGGAAGTAAGCATATTTGGACACAGGGTCTATGATATTCTGATCTCTAGATATGGCTTGGGTCTCTCCTTCAGGGATTTGCCTGTTCACACAAAGACAAATATTCAGTGCAATATATATATATTTTAATTTGAATTAACGATTGTTAGTAGATCTGTTTAGATCAACGCAAACATTCACATTCTATAAATGTTTTTCACTTTTTTTCCCACTGCACTACAAACACAACTGGCCAGCCAAGTTTGTGCTGTTACTTACATAAAAATAGAACTTGGTGGCTCTCACAGAGTATTAAGCTAGACTTAATTTTTCGGACAAATCAAATTTTCGTTTGAAAATTTGACAGGAACATTTGTGGTGATCTTAACAGCTCTACAAAGTTTAATCATCCAGTTTATCATCATTTCGCCTCATTTCGAGGTAATTGTGACTTTTTTTTTTTTTTTTTGCAATTGTGAGTTTTAAATCAAAATCGTGAGATATACAGTGCCTTGCAAAAATATTTTTACCCCTTAATTTTTTATTAAAATTAATTTATTTTTTTATTATTTCATTAAATAACAGTGTTATATACATAATCTAATACAAAATTAACAGTTTACATTACAATTTTAATAGAAATGCCTGAAAAGGGCACCAAAGGCCTGGTAAATGCAGTTGTTACACTTACATGATGATCGAATTCCTTGTTGACCAAACATTTAATTAAAATATCCACATAATTTTTCCTATCATTTCCTCAACAAAAATATGTGGACATCATAACCCTTGTCTGCTTTATTGTCAAAACTGCCACATGTACAGTGCATACAAGAGTTTTGAAGTTTCGTTTCTCTCTCATCCTTGGTGCAAGCAGGTAAAAACACAGAATAAAAATATATTTAAAAAATACAGACAAATACAAATATTATATATTCTATAAAACAAAGTTTACAAGCATGGGTATGATAGAAAGATAAAAAGGCAGATAACCATGGTTTTATAGTAAAACTGCTTAATTTCCTTTCGTATGATTCTGAGATTATTAAATCAATCAGACAAATGTATTAATAAAATCATAGCCATTGGAGGTAACTCTTTGTTGTTGATAAAACTGTTTTATTACACCTATTATTATTTCGCTCTTTATTTACCTTTTTGACCAAAAATAACTGTTTATTTAAAAGTGCGCTCAGTAATTCTTCAGATAATATCTTCTGCTTCATTTAATGCAGGGTCAATGCTGAAATACCTTTGTAAATTTTGAACTTTGGAAAGCTCCAGCAGATGACAGTGTTGATTTTATTTCAGTTTATTATTGTTTATTTTATTAAGATTTCACATTTTTAAATGTTTTATTTAAAGTGTAATTTTAGTTTGTATTTTTTGCTGTAGAGCTACAATTGTAATTTATAAATGATACAATTTATTTATGTATTTACTTTTATTTGAAGAAAGTTCTATTTTGGCCCCTATAGTAGGTGTTTTTTTATTATTTTATTTTTACTTCCGTAATATTTGGGGGAGGGGGCACAAAAGTAAATTTCTGCTTAGGGCACCCATTTGGCCAGCAGCGGCCCTGCACACCACCATAAATCCCAGATCGGTGGAGTGTTGCAATGATGTTTGTCCTTCTGTAAATTTCTCACATCTGCATATATGATCATGAAGCTCAACTAGAGTGACCATCAGGTTCTCGGTCACCACTTTAACCAAAGCCCTTCTCCATCAATTGCTCAGTTTGGCCAGGAGGCCAGCTCTAGGTAGAGTCCTGGTTGTTTCAAACTTCTTCCATTAAGGGTAACGGAGACTACATGCTTCTGTGAACCTTCAATTAGGGATGCTCATTTTGGTTAATTTCCCTGACCGACAACCGCTGCTCGTTATCCGAACATTAACCGTTAACTGATAAAATTAGAGTAATAAATTTGTTTAAAATAAAAATATAATGCACAAGTATCTGTGATGATACATTAAAAATACAAGCAGATGTTTTGTTTTAACATGCAAACAGCAGCATACAGAGCAACAACAAAAACTATATTGACATATACTCAAATTATCACGCATCAGCAGTGCTTCTGAACAGAGAAAATCTGAATAAAATAAAATCAATAAAACATATAGGCCTACACTAAATATATAAATTAAATAACTATCTAATTAAGATGACAAAACTAAAACACACTGGCGCTTTGAAGAACGGTGCCAGTCTTGTTCTTCCCGTCGGACACAAAAATATATAGCAGGCCAGCCTATACCTCAGTGTGCCTAGTTTTTAACATGTCGACATGCTGTACAGATAGACTGGACCGCTGCCTGTTAACTAGATCCGCGACAAAAACACCATCACAAAAATCCTTTCAATTTGCAGTTCGGACTTTTCATTAGTGATGGGTCGTTCTTGAACGATTCGTTCATTTTGAACGAATCTTTAATGTGACTCGGGAAGAACGACTCGTCTCGGGGAGTGATTCGTTCAGTCGCGCATGCGCAATTGCGCAACTATGAACGAACGACTAAAACCCGAAAACTCGAGAAATGAACTGATCAATTCTGTTTCCGGCTCAGGCAGCATAGGTAAAGCGTATGGGGCTGTCACGTGATGAACGAACGACTCAAACCCGTACAGATAGAGGAGAGGGAGCTAATCATAGACCAAAGACCCAGGTAAACAATGAATTAATCTTTTGTTTTTTCTAATAGTATTATAGTTTTGTCTTGTTTGTAGCGTAATCAACGTTTGTACAAGCATGTTATGGAAGTAACACGTAGCTTTTTAATTATATTTTGGTAAAATGAACGTAATGAACGAAATGACTCGAAAAAAGATTCGTTCATTTTGCTGATCCGAGTCGGTAAAATGATCTGAACTTCCCATCACACTTTTCATCCACTGTCATATGCGTGTGGAGAAGCGCGTGTTTTACAGCGTTCAGCAATAGCCAATCACAGACATGTATGTTGATTTGATTATCACTGTGGCCAATCAGAGGAGGCTATGTTACAATCCACTCACCACTCAAAGTGCCGGTTTCAGTTTTGCTGATTTCTACACTTTCGCGAACTCTCTCATTAAAACAAAGAAAGTGTAGGCATTATATAAATAAGAGATTAATTGTGCAGTGCAAAGGTTATTTTATTACTTTTTAATAGCTTTATGAGATTGCGATGAACTACTCTAGGATGAGTGATAGCTTTCCAGTGATTGTAACGGGAGCGCCTATTGCGCACTTTCTAGACTATAATTCATTCAGAATTTGAATACATTCACTCATGCATTCACTCTCTGATAACCCAATATGGCCACTTGCAATTGAGTTGCATATACTACATCAGTATACTACATCAAGCAAAGGTGAAGCGAAATATGTCTGTACACTACACGTGTTGACACGCACACGTGAGTAAACAGATAACTTACAAATAGCATTATTTATTTCACCATGCAGCAAACGTAAAAAAAAAAAAAAAAAAAAAAAAAACTTTTAAACCGTTTAACGGATAGTAATAATCGGTTAAAATTCTTACTGTCGGTTAACGGTTAAACGGTCAATATGAGCATCCCCACCTTCAATGCAAAAGTCTTTCCCAGATGTGTGGCTTGATGCAATCCTGTCTCTGAGCTCTACAGGCAGTGTTTTTTTTTTTTACCTCGGGTCTCAGGTTTTTTTTTTTGATATGCATTTTCAGCTGTTAGAATTTTTATTAAAATGTGTGACTTTCCAAATCATACCCAATTAATTGAATTTGCCACAGGTTAACTTCACTCGAAGTGTAGTAACATCTACAAGCAATATGAATGATCCTGAGCTCAATTTCAACTGTCCTAGATAAGTGTATGAAAACTTATGCAATGGAATCATTTAATTTTTTTAATACATCTGCAAAGATGTTAAAAACCTGTTTTTCCTTTGTCATTATGGTGTATGGAGTGCAGATTGATGTGGGGAAAAAGTAATTTAAAGCAGTTTAACATAAGGCAGCAACATAACAAACTGAAAAAAAATGAATATGAATATGAATATTTTTGCAAGACACTGTAAACTTGCAATTCTGAAAAATGTAGTCAGAATTGCATGATAGAAACTCGCAATTCCGAGTTATAAAGTCAGAATTGTGAGATATAAACTCGCAATTCTGAGAAATTAAGTCAGAATTGCATGATATAAACTCACAATTGCAAGTTATAGTCAGAATTGTGAGATTCAAACTTGCAATTCTGAGAAATTAAGTCAACATTGCGTGATGTAAACTATAAAGCCATAATTGTGAGATACAAACAACAAAGTCACAATTGTGAGATACAAACTCACAATTCTGAGAAATCAAGTCAGAATTGCGAGATATAAACTTGCAATTGCGAATTATAAGGTCCAAATCTGTATCTCGTTATTTCTGACTTTTTTCACAGAATTGTGAGATAGAAACTCATAGAGAAGTTCTGAGGGGTGAAAAAATACTTTGTTCTCAGAATTATGAGTTTATATCTCGTGCAATTCTGACTTAATAAATCGCAGTTGTATCTCGCACTTCTGACTTTAGAAGTAAAAAGTCAGAACTGTGAGAAAAAATGTCGCAATAACCTTTTTATTTTTTTCAGTGGTGAAAACGGGCTTCCATGCTTTTCCCTGTTTCTAAGAATGAGAATAGTGAAGTTTAGCAAGCACCGCTAGCTAGATTAAACTGTACTGTAGTTATTATTCATGACTTCATTCTTTCATTCCTTTCAGCAAAATTTATAGATTTGCCTTTGCAAAAATAAATAAGTAGAGTAAGTCTGCAAATATATTGTAAAAAAGTTTTTTAAGATGAAAATTGACTTTTTTTCTGTGTCAGTGGTCGATGCTCTCGGATCAAACACTGTACTGTTGCTCTTATGCCCGAGTCCTCTTTGGTATGTAAATTAATCTTCTGCGGCTTTCTTCATTCAAGCTCTAAGTGGTAATGTGGGGTCTCCATTTGAAGGAGTCTCTGGAATCAATGCAGCCATTTTCTAAAGCCTGTAATATGCTTCCAATGAGAATTCAATGAAAATGTGTTATATTGCATATGCATTCCAAGCTATACCACTAGCTTCCCTTGGGCCAAAACATACTTTATTATTTTTTTTTTTCTTTTTTAATATGCATTCAATACCCTTGCTTTGAAATAGCTACATAATTTATCCTTCCTGAATAACTCGGAGTGCCAACCACCACATACTTCTGTGATTCACAGATCTAAGCCATGTGAATACTAGACTCCATCTGTCAAGTTTTTCCATTTCACCATAGGCTTCTGGGCTTGTGCATGGAGCAGTCTGTATTACTGTATCTGTGATGAGGTGAGAAGGATAGTGGCAGGTTGCCTGGCAGTTGGGAGTCTGCATCATTATCGATTGACCTGGTCACTGGATGCGTGTCTCAGACTCTTAATGGGATGATGGGGCGGCGTGCTGAGAAAAAGAAGAATGCGCCAGCAGCGGGCAAATGCTGAATTGTGTGTGGGCAACGAGAGAGGAAGTGAGTAAAATTATGTGGATGGGTCAGTTTTTTAAAAGAGGTTTTCTCTACAAATCTTGTAATATTACCAGTTAATTAATCATTTTGCAATTTTGGTTGTTCATTTTATTATTTTGCATATATAAATACATCACTTCTGATTAGTTCATCTATAATGCATGCCATTAGGGGTATTCCAGTATTTCTATTAATGTACAACAGAAAAAGGAGATCTTAATGCACTTTCTGTCTGGGTCTGATCCACTCTCCTCAGAGAGCAAACACATCAGCACTCCATCACCAATCCATACTGCTAAGTGTTTCAAATTGTCATTAGCCTTGTCTGTCTATGAAATTTCATTCCAGCCATTTAAGTCAGACGCCCTTTCTGGAACAAACATGCCTTCTCCTTGGACTCAACTCATTACATACATGCTTCTGGTCGTGGAGCAAAGCGTAAAAGGAAGGACATCCATGGTCCATGTGTGGAAGGCTTCATTAGAGTGCTTGGAGAGAGAACTGCGTATAAGTGCCACAGCTGGCCATGAAGCAGCAAATAATGGAAACTAATTTCAGGAGCGAGATTAGTGTGCTAATGCATAGAACTAAATATAGGCTTTAAAGTAAATGTTGGATATATACAGTAGAGAATAGGCTACTGATATACTGACACCATCTAAAATGTAAAACTATATCCACATTTTTATAATATTTTATGATATAACGATAACACTATGAAAATGGTTTTAAAAAGCACATTGCACCTGTTTCATCATTTTACAATGTCGCAATGACCGTCTTTTTTGCAGTAACTCACCTGTCATAGTTTAATGAGTGGGAAGATGACATGAAGTGACCCGCGGTTAGCTGCATTGAAAACAGATGAGCGTGCATATCCTACATACAGTTCCCAATCAAACTTATTGCTGTTACTATAGCAGCCAACAACAGCACAGCTTAAAGGGATAGTTCACCCAAAAGTGAAAATTTGATGTTTATCTGCTTACCCCCAGGGCATCCAAGATGTAGGTGACTTTGTTTCTTCAGTAGAACACCAAAGAAAATTTTTACTCAAACCGTTGCAGTCTGTCAGCCATATAATGGCAGTCAATGGTTACCAAATCCTTAAAAGTAAAAAAAAAACAAATGAAACCCTGCAGCTCGTGACGATACATTAAGGTTTTAAGACACAAAACGATCGGTCTGTGCAAAATCTGAACAGTATTTATATCATTATTTACCTTTGATCCACCAGAAAGTTCATCTGTACGGAGCACGTTCACATCAACGCGTCAACGTTCTCTGGCAATGTAGTCTGTGAAAAGTCAACACTCCCAGATGAGTTCGCACATGGAAACGTAATCTTTTAGATTGTAATTAGTTGCCAGAATCAGGATAAGCATTTTTGAGAGGCCAATATGCACTACAGTATATAAACAATGAGAGACGTATACGTACGACAGATCGCTTCATGTTGACGTGTCATTCGCGGGCTGATGTGAACGCAGAGGTAAATAATGATAGAAATACTGTTAAGTTTTTTTGCACAGACCGATCGTTTTGTGTCTTAAGACCTCAATATATTGTCACGAGCAGCAGGGTTTAATTTGGTTTTGTCTGTGTATGTTTATTTTACTCTTAAAGATTTGGTGACCATTGACTGCCATTATATGGCTCACAGACTGCAACGGTTTGAGTTCAAAATCTTCGTTTGTGTTCTACTGAAGAAACAAAGTCACCTACATCTTGGATGCCCTGGGGGTAAGCAGATATATGTATTTAGTAATATTGAAAACATTTCAGTTTAATTCAGTAAATCTTTTTACCCTGTTTTAACATGGATTTCTATGGAGACTGGAAGCATCGGAAAAAGTTGTATATGCACAGATTTGGAAGTGCAAAAAATGTTTAAATGCAACCTGATCTCATGATGAAAACGTACCTGTGTGAACATTTCTGCAAGATGTGAAATACGTAGGGGTGGGTATCGTTTGAATTTTATCGATTTCGATTCCGATTCCGATTCCACTTATCGATTCCGATTCTTTTCGATTCCCAGTTTCGATTCCGATTTAGTAAAAAAAAAAAAAAAACCAACAAACACAAAAGTCAAACATTAATATATTAAACATGTTTATTTTCAGTGCTAGCTTGCAACATATTATTTTATTACAGGGGTTCTCAACCTTTTTTATATCAGGGCCCCCTTCTTCTCGGGTCTGTTTTGCAAGGCCCCCCTATGCCTGACATTTCCTCTAAAGGTGTTTATTTTTTAACCTTTTTTATTAACCTAAACATTAGTTTTGCCTTTTTATTTTTCTCCTGCATGTTATAAAAAAAAAATCAAACAAACTTTAAATTAAAGCTATACTTTTGAATTTAAAAGAAAATCCTCTGCTCTAACTTTTTAACATGAATACACACATACAGATTTAAAGCACCTAAATTATTTAATTCAGACATTCTTCACAACTTCAGAGTACTCTTTCTTAAGTGACTGAATATCTACTGTTTGTATTTATTATAAAATAAACATATAAATGAAAAATACAGTAAATACATTGTAAATCTGTTTATGCTGGTGCTCATATGTGCTTAAACACCACTGACCCTTACAAGATCCACCTCTATGGGTAAGCATTCATTATAAAAAACTCACAGGACATTCATTTTGAAAACTATGCAAATATTTTGAAATTTCACGCAAAAATACTATGGATCAGAGCACCGAAAGCATGAATAGTTTGTGAATCAACAGCGGACTTATGCGTGCCTAATGTACGACTCCGATATACAAGAATGAATACATTAGGCACGCGCGAGTTCGTTACTATTACTCTGGTCATCTTTGCCTTTACATTAGCGGGAGGGTTTGTTTCATGCAGCCAAGAGATAAAGTAGATACCTGTCTTCCCGCGGGGGTATAAGCGACTTTTATGTGGGCTTTTGCGGGACGAAATAACATATATTCCTTCTGGAGTGGGCGGGCGCAGGACTAAAATCCGTCCCTTGCAGATCTCTAAGATGAAGTTTGCGTGCAGCGGTAGATTTGTCTTCGGTTTTTACAAAGCGTAGACACACTTTTAAACGCTTACCGTGATCCATCTTTTCGACTGATGTTTACATTACCACGTAAAGTCCTGGCAGATTGCACGCGCGGAAGGTCCTGGCAGATCACTAGATGGAAAAAATGCAACCAGGAATCGAAACGAGGAATCGAAATTTTAATATTATAACAAGTATCCGATTCTTTATCTTAAGTATCCGATTCCAGAATCGGAATCGATTTTCGATTCCCAACCCTAGAAATACGTATCACCATGTACGTTTTGTGACATATGCAATGTGAAATGTCCACTGAGTGACGCTGAAAGAGTGTTTGGTTTTTCCCCCAGAACAGATGAACATACGGTATGGTTTTTACGTGACGTTGGTTTCATATCTCACTGTAGTTCTGACGTGAACTATAGAATACCTCAGAACATATCACTCGTATAGTTTTGAATGGAGGAAAATTTGACGCTCATTAGGGCAGCTCTATCGCAGGAAACTTGACTTCGGAATGAACGAGCCAATCACTAATCGGTAAATTCATCGCATCACTGCAACTGCTGTTAAAAGTCCTGGTTGCTATAGAAAGAGTCAGCGTTCTGAGACGTGTACTTAGGACTGCGCATGCGCATTGACTGGTTTAGCCTGAAAAAAAAAAAAGCTTTTTTAAATGCTATTTGAGCAAAAGAAACAACATTTTTGATAGATTTGTTATCAGATTTCATTGGTTATTTCAAATATAAAAACGTAATCGTAAGCTAAAGTTGTCCAAATTAAGTTCTTAGCAATGCATATTACTAATTAAAAATTAAGTTCTGATATATTTATTTAGGAAGCTTACAAAATATCTTCGTGGAACATGATCTTAATATACTAATGATTTTTGGCATAAAAGAAAAATCTATAATTTTGACCTATACAAGGTATTGTTGGCTATTGCTACAAATATACCCGTGCTACTTAAGACAGGTTTTGTGGTCCAGGGTCACATATGTGACCCTGGACCACAAAACCAGTCTTAAGTCGCTGAGGTATATTTGTAGCAATAGCCAAAAATACATATCATGGGTCAAAATTTTAGATTTTTCTTTTATGCCAAAAATCATTAGGAAAGTAAGTAAAGATGAAATTCCATGAAGGTTTTTTTGTAAAATTCCTACTGTAAATATATCAAAATGTAATTTTTGATTTGTAAAATGCATTGTTAAGAACCTAATTTGGACAACTTTAAAGGTGATTTTCTCAGTATTTTGATTTTTTTGCATCCTCAGATTTCTGATTTCAAATAGATGTATCTCGGTCAAATATTGTCCTATCCTAACAAACCATACATCAATAGAAAGCTTATTTATTGAGCTTTCATGTGATGTATAAATCTCAGTTTTGTCAAATTTAACCTTATGACTGGTTTTGTGGTCCATGGTCACATATTATGTTTTAAATGCTGTCAGTAAGATACGTTAATAATGTACTTTTAGAAGCTTTGCAAACATTCAAAAATGAATGTGCACACAAAACATTTTTTTTTTGTAGCTATGCATAATAATTAGAGCCTGTTGCTTATCCACACAAAAGTAGTGCTTTTCACTGGCCTGTTTCAGAAGTTGAGCTGTTTCAGAGTTATTTACCTGCCTTCTCACGCTGCAACTCCCAGCCTTTGTTAATTCCACACGTGGCTTGCTTGAATAGCACCTTGTTTGCAGAGATGGCAGAAACGAAATCTGCTCAAATTGAGAGCTGTAAGGTAAACAAAGAAAGAATTTGGTTGAAGGTCAAATATGTACCTTAAAAAAATGGATGGAAATTTCTTTATTCAACATTTTATTCATGTGCTGTAAAAGTAACAGATATGATTAGTGGATATGATCCAAGTCGCAATGAAAGCAATGCATAGTACAATTTTCCACACTATAATAATTTCATGCTCATACAATATGAATTCAGTGTCTTTGCTGGTGTGGCCGTAGCCCTGAGGGGATTTCAGCTCCTTTGTTTCAAGCCATCGTAATTTTTTTTCCCTCAGCCCGAGCGTGACTGATTCTGAATACAAAGAGAAAACAGCAGATCTAGAGACAGAGCCCATGATTTGCAGTGGGTTTTTGGAGTTTGTAGTTGGAGCAGGGAGATTTAAAGAGGATGACCTGAATGCCTGGAGGGCTGACAGAGAGATATGTGGCATGGGTTGGATGGATGCAGGGTTAATTGTCCAGAACCGACAGCCACCGTGAGTGACTGAAGACCACACGATTCACTCCGACATGCCATGTGAAGCTTTTGAGGCCTTGTGACATCCGTGGGGTATTTCAGGAGCCTTCAAGCCAGTCACGTCATGGCTGGATCTGAATCCCAACCAACCAGCTCAGACCTGTCACCATTCAGCTGGCTGGAAAAGTCTCCAAACCGAAGGGTGAGAAATATTCTGATTTCTTTTACTGAAATGTTATATTATTTACTTATTTGAAGCCATAAACATTTTGTGCAAGAGAAAGGTCAAAGTTTGGTAATCGCTAAAAATCTCCCCAAAGTTCTCAAATCGCTTATATAAGTGTCTGTTGCATCGCAGATTTGCTTTAAGCAATGTCTTTTACCACTGAGATGCACGCCCAATTTTAACTACAATTGAATACAATGGCAGGACAACTTTAAAGCTCTCAAGATAGTTATTTTCCAAGTGCTCCAATCAGTTTTAAAGTTTTGAAGAACAACCATATATTTAAGCAACTGTACAACCTAATTGTGCTGGCCCCCATTAAATGCTAAAGGCATGATATAGTTTGGTAGGCCAAAACCCACAAACAAGCATTTTAGCACTTCTGGATTCATCATCCTGAAGTAAATGGGTTTTTAAACGGAGGTTTGGCTAAATGCCAGAAATAAGGTCCTTGGTTAACACAAGGTCAAGATATTTTCACACTTTATTCTACAACATAAAATACACCAGTAATTGTGATTTTTAAAAGCTTTAACTTGCCTTTAAAACAAGGTGGTTGCTAACAAGTGGCTAAATGGGACTATAGAGGTTGTCTGGGACATTAAACATAATCATGCTGAACAAGTAAACTCTTCTACTCACTAATCTGCTTTCACAGCCTCATTGTGTTCATAATCACGCTCTTGCAAGCTATTCAAACTCAAATTTTCAGGGAAAATGTTTTTTAAATAGAGATGGAAAGAGTTGTCAGAACTCAATTATATTTAGTCTTAAACATTTGTAAAATATTATCATGATAAACAAAGCATGTAAGAATCATAAACTTTTGTTGCCCACAGAGCTTTTTCGGTATCCAAAAGCCAATAGAAAAACCTATAGGCTTCTTGTTGAGAGAACCAGAGTGATACAAACTTCCGGCTTGGACGACAAAACGCATCCTCACTCTACTGCTGTCCTGCACACCAGCTAGTGCTTCACATTCCAGTCCAGTAGGTGGCAAAAAAGCACCTTTTATTTGTTTGCCAACCAGCATTAAAGGGATTGTTCAGCCAAAAAATGAAAATTCTGTCATTAATTACTCACCCTCATGTCGTTCCAAATCTGTAAGACCTTCGTTCATCTTCAGAACACAAATTAAGATATTTTTGATGAAACCCAAGAACTTTCTGACCCTGCATTAAAAACAAAAATAACAACTTTATTTAACAATTTCTTCTCTTCCATGTTAGTCCAGGTGTTTTTTATACAGGTCACAAACTAAGATTAGGAGCACTCTCTTAAAGGTAGTGCTCCTAATCTCAGTTTGCTAACTGTATAAAAGACACCTGTCCACAGAAGCAATCAATAAATCACATTCCAAACTCTCCACCATGGCCAAGGCCAAAAAGCTGTCCAAAACTGTAGACCTACACAAGGCTGGAATAGGCTACAAGACCATCACCAAGCAGCTTGGTGAGAAGGCGGCAACAGTTGGTGTGATTATTCGCAAATGGAAGAAACACTAAATAACTGTCAATCTCCCTCGATCTGAGGGTTCCATGCAAGAGCTTACCTCATGGAGTTTCAATGATCATGAGAACGGTGAGGAATCAGCCCAGAACTACACAGGAGGATCTTGTCAATGATCTCAAGGCAGCTAGAAAACAATTGGTAACACACTACTCTATGAAGGACTGAAATTCTGCAGCGCCCACAAGGTCCCCCGCTTAAGAAAGCACATGTACAGGTCCGTTTGAAATTTGCCATTGAACATCTGAATGATTCTGAGTGAAAGTGTTGAGGTCAGATGAGACCAAAATCAAGCTCTTTGGCATCAACTCAACTCACCGTGTTTGGAGGAGCAAGGATGCTGCATGTGACCCCAAGAACACCATCAAATCTTGGGTGAGAACCTTCTTCCCTCAGCCAGGGCATTGAAAATGGGTCGTGGATGGGTATTCCAGCATGACAATGACCCAAAACTCACAGCCAAGCCAACAAAGGAGTGGCTCAAGAAGAAGCACATTAAGGTCCTGTAGTGGCCTATCCAGTCTCCAGACCTTAATCCCATAGAAAATCTGTGGAGGGAGCTGAAGGTTTGAGTTGCCAAACATCAGCCTCAAAATCTAAATGACTTGGAGTTGATCTGTAAAGAGGAGTGGGACAAAATCCCTCCTGAGATGTGTACATCTGACCTCTGTGATTGCCAACAAGGGTTCTGCCAGCAAGTACTAAGTCATGTTTAAAACTTTTTTAAAATGTGTTTTTCTGTATCTTTTTGTTGTTGTTCTGTCTCTCACTGTTCAAATAAACCTACCATTAAAATTATAGACTGATTATTTCGTTGTCAGTAGGCAAACATACAAAATCAGCCGGGATCAAATATTTTTTCCCTCACTGTATTCAATGTGAAATGTATGTTGAAGACTGACAAGAATAAGAAGAACTCATTGAATGAAGTCGTTATTTTTGTTTTCTTCGCGCACAGAAAGCATTCTCATAGAAATTGAGGTTGAACCACTGATGTCACATGGACATTTTAATAATGTCCTTACTACCTCTCTGGGTCTTGGTAGTACTGTTGCTGTCAATGCAGGGTCAGAAAGCTTTTATTAAATTCATCAAAAATATATTAATTTGTCTTCCGAAGATGAACGAAGGTCTTACGAGTTTGGACGACATGAGGGTGAGTAATTTTTGTTCTATTTATTTGTGTTTTTTTTTTTCTATAAATGTTATGCCTCGGGTCAGAACATGCCTCGGGTCAGAACAAGTGAGACAGTGTATCTATAAACAGAATATAACTATAAACAGCAGAAATGGTAGTGTTGGCACAGAAACGAGTGTTGTTCTCTTCTATTTTAAGCAGCATGAAACAGGGCGAGCCTTCAGCATATTCACTAATGAACAGAGCATCTGTTTGCCCAAACACATACAGGTCGAAGGCTCAGTATGCTGAAACAGCACTGAGACGCATTTACAACCTCCTCTGGCTCCCTCTGTGCATGAGTTGCTGGGAAAATGAGTTTGCAGATTCATCAGCCTCAACCTGAAGTCTCATGTTTGGACAGGATATTGCTCACATTAAGGACAGCCAAGCATCTGTCTGAGCGCAGTGGAAGAGTGGAAGTCTCTTACTGATGTTGAACCTTGCAGGTGATGGATGTGACAGTGAGCTGGACTCTACTGGAACTCTCCACAGACACTTAACCATATTGATCACGATGTTTGTTAGGGGTTGTTGCTGTACAGTCAGTGGGGAAGCAGGCCTCAGGAGGTAGTCAATCTCCCTCCGACAAGACGGAGGTGGGGCCAGAAATTTTAAAGCTTTTATTTTGCTTGACAGAAGAGCCAAAGAGGATGATATATAGAGTGCGCTGACACTCAAATCACCCTGCGTTTTAAAATATGATTAACAACTGTGTTGCAAATCATGTTCTACTACAATTTATAAATTACAAAATAGATATAAATAAAGAACTTTTCTGAGTAAAGTAAAATACATAACATCTGTTCATCAAAGAAAACACTTCATACTTCGTCTACATCTATCAATCAATCCATCCATCAGCAATAACTCAACATATTAAAATGATTTATTAACGCTTTAGTTTACTTCCAGAATAAAAACAATCCTCAGCCACATGTCATCCAAGATGTTCATGTTTTTCTTTCTTCAGACAAAAAGAAATTAAGGTTTTTGAGGAAAACATTTCAGGGATTTTCTCCATATAGTGGACTTCAATGTGGATTTAAATTAAGGTTTAAAGTGCAGTTTCAATGCAGCTTCAAAGGGCGATCCCAGCCGAGAAATAAAGGACTTATCTAGTGAAATGATCGTCCATTTTCTAAACTCTTCTCGTCTTGTTGGAAAGGTCATGCGTGGTTTGTTCTCTGCCTGTGTATTTCAGTTTAAAAAGGTAGGGTAGAGCGAAAAACTCTTCCAACGTTTGACTTTCTTTGCACGTTCACTTTGTAAACACTGGGTCGGTACTTCTGCCTATGTGTGACCTTTCCAACATGATTATGTAATGTGTGAAGTCAAGCTAGTACAAGACGAGCATTTGTGGTTAAGTATATTAATTTTATTTTTTTCTTTTAGAAAATGGCAGATCATTTTAGTAAATAAGACCCTTGTTCCTCAGCTGGGATTGTGTAGAGCTCTTTGAAGCTGCATTGAAACTGCATATTGGACCTTCAACCCATTGGGTCCAACTGAAGTCCACTATATGGAAAAACATTCTGGAATGTTTTCTTCAAAAACCTTCATTTCTTTTCAACTAAAGAAAGAAAGACATGAACATATTGGATGATGTGAATGAAAATTTTCTGCAGTTCGGCAGTGAATCTTGGATTATTAACATACTAGGAAATTGTGGCTATAAATGGAGAGTTGTCTAAAAGAATTCGTCTAAATCCCAGTGCTGAGATGTAGGCCACTCTCTTGTCTTTCCAACAATTTAATCCTTAATCTGTATGCAATCTAGAGAACAGTAGGAAAAGAGTCTCGAAGCAGGATAAATAAAACCACAAAGAAGATCGGGAAATGTCATTATTCTAGCGTTAGTCCATCACATTTTAAACACATGACTGTTGATAGAAGGAGATTCACAGAAAAGTCCATGCATGTCATTTCCAAACTGTTTGCCTTAGACAACCAGAGTAAAGGAGTGTGCTGTGGATGTGCATTGGATCTATAATACACATAGTGCATCCTAAATCTATTGACAAAATCTATTCAGTTAACCTCCGCATGAAGTATGCGTTTTACACAGCCTGCTGTAAACGGGTTGAGAATCAATCGCACAGAATCTAGTTGTTATGCATGGGATTCACAAAACTGGGACTTCTGACTCACAAAGCAGAAGCAATTCTTCAACAGCCCTGAAACCTTCCCAACTGCATATGCATGCCAGAAACAAATAAGAACAATTGCACCTTTTTGCCCACGGAAATACATCACAGCGCACGGCTCCTTTTTCAATAGAGCACTCGAAGACTCAAGAAGCTGTTTATACTGCGATTAGACTTGAGCTGGTATTCTTCAAGGTCAACATCATTCATATTCTACTCTCTAATAAAGTGTTCCTAAAAGTGCATGTTATTTGTTCTCCAGAAAACACCTTCTTTTTTGGGCACAGGTCTGCTCTGGAAGTGCAAAAGCTGCAGTCTCAGAGCACAAAAAGGGTTGAAAGCTCTGAGACCGGAGAAGTTAATCACTGCAATTTCATTTTCAATTTTGGTGAGAGACTTGAGGGACCTTCCCCAGAGACGTAAGCTGTCTTACCGGTAGAATCATAGAGAAAAGGTATGAGGCTTTCAGAATAACTCCAGCAGCTCATAGAGTATTCACCAGAGCAAGACCATTGAAATTTGAGCTTGTGCTCAGCTGCACTGACTTCGCCAGTTCTCCTCTTACGAGCAAAATTTCTGTTTTTCACCCAGAATGACAATGCTCAGGTGACACTTGAGAAGAACTACAGTGCTATAAAGGCGCATATTGTTGATTTGTTCCTATACACAAACTTCAAGAAGTCAGCGTTAACAAGAATATATACCGTTCATAAGTTTGGGGTTGTTTTTGACAGAAGCCTCTTCTGCTAACCAATGCTGGTTTGTTAAATTAAAAAAGGCAGTAAAATAGTAATATTATGAAATTTTATTACAATAGCTGTTTGTATTTAAATATATTTTAAAATACAATTTATTTCTGTGATGGCAAAGTTAAATTTTCAGCATCATTTCTGCAATCTTCAGTGTCAGATGATCCTTCGGAAATTATTATAATATGCTGCTTTGCTGCTTAAGAAACATTTCTTGTTATTATCAATGCTGTAAACAGTTGTGCTTTTTTACATTTTGTGGGAAAAATATAAAAATATATGTAATATAAAATATTTTGATTATTTAATGAGTAGAAAGTTCAAAAGAACAGAATTTATTTGAAGTAGAAATCTTTTGTAACATTAAAAATGCCTTTAATGTCACTTTTGATCAATTTAATGCATCACAGAATAAAAGTATTAAAGGGATAGTTCACCCAAAAATAAAATTCTGTCAATAAATACTCACCCTCATGTCATTACAAACCTGTAAGACCTTCGTTCATCTTCAGAACATAAATGAAGATATTTTTGATGAAATCCGAGAGCTTTCTGAAGTTGAACAGACAACAACGCAACTGAAATGTTCAAGTAGTATTAATTTCGTCACGTATTTTCAATTTTAGACTTAGTCTTAATCCCATATTAAATGTTGTTGTATCATATTTAGTCAACCTTATCCTATTTAGTTTTAGTCCAGTTTTAGTTGACTAAAAGTCTCAACATTTTAGTCTAGTTTTATTCAAAGAAAAACTAAAGTATTATAGTTTTAGTCGAAGAAAACATTTTAGCAATAAGATTATTATTAATTAACCGTACATCAGTATTAATTTTGGCAGCCATTTTTAATTTAGTCTTAGTCTTACTCAAATGTACATTTTAGTTATCATATTTAGTCAACCGTGTCTTGTTTTTGTTTAGTCAAGTTTAAGTTAACAAAAAGTATGAGCATTGTAGTCAGGTTGTAGCCAGTAGTCACATTTTTGTCATGCTGTATAATGGTTAAACTACTACAAATGTTTTTTTTGCTCAAAATTATAATAGTAATGTTGTTATTTGAGAAATGTTAGTCTCATCTTTATTCGTCAACGAAATTGCATGTTGATATCATAGGTATCGTTTATTTACCTTATTGTCCTCTCGTCTTAATCATGGGAAAAAAGCTTGTCAACGAACATTTTTCGCCATAGTTTTCTTAACGAAATTATCACTATGTTCAAGACCCAGAAAGTTAGTAAGGACATCGTTAAAATAGTCCGTGTGACATCAGTGGTTCAACCTTAATTTTTTGAAGCTACTAAAATACTTTTTGTGCACAAATAAAACAAAAATAATGACTTTATTCAACAATTTTATCTCTTCCATGTCAGTCTTCGACGCACATTAACGAGTATACCATGACGCAGGTCAGAAAGATCTCAGATTTCATCAAAAATATTTTAATTTGTGTTGTGAAGATGAGCGAAGGTCTTACAGGTTTGGAATGACATGAGGGCGAGTAAGTAATGACAGAATTTTCATTTTTTGGCTGAACTATCCCTTTAAATAAACACTGACCCCAAACTTTTATTATATACGCTAATTAGTATAGATTTTCTATAACTTCTAAACTTTACACTTACATGATTCTGTAGAAGTGACATGTCATAAAGCACACATCTTGAATATTTGTTGAAAAGATTATCGTTTACATTTGCTAACATTGTATAATACATTTCTTTAACAAATGGCTAGATCTTGGCATGGCTACTTCATAAAGCTTAATTTTTCATTCCCACTGTTTTGAATATATGACATTCAAAATTCAGGATGCATCCAGAAGGAATGCATTGTCAGTGCTGCACTGAAGAATGTCCTCAGGCTGTCCCATTAATCTCTATTAAGTGGAGACATGTCAGACAGGACTGTGAGTGTGTGTGGCAAGTCGGCAGATAGCTGTGTGTTCACCTGCATCAAGTGTGGACTTCACAGGACCTTCAGGGCATTAATTCACTCAGGTACTTTGAGCTATTTCACCATAAATAATTCAGTGTGTAAGCTGATATAATAAAGGAATAAGTGTATATCTATGCTGTTTTCCATTTATACAATCAATATATTTGACAATATACTGTCGTTATCTCACAGTAGTTGCTGTCAAAAGTTTGGGGTCAGTAAGACTATTTTACAGAAATTCATAATTTTTTCCAGTAAGATTGCATTAAACTGATATATCATGGTTTCCACAAAAATATTAAGCAGTACAAATGTTTTCAACATTGATAATACTGTTTCTTGAACAGCAAATCAGCATATTAGAATGATTTCTTAATGTAATGATGCTGAAAATTCAGCTTTACCATCGCTAATTATTATTATTTTATTTAAAATGTATTTAAATAGAAAACAAATATTTGCAATTGCAATAATATTTTACAATATTCATCTTCTTACTGTATTTTTTGTATTTTCTTATAACTTGAATAACTTCATTTTAGAGATTAAATATTATATTGCAAAATAAATTATTTGTAAATTGCACAAATGTGTATGTAACCGTCTTGAGAGGTTATTTATCAGCTCACAGCTAATAAATAAAACAAAAATTTGTAAATTAATTACATTAAATTTTTAATTTTTGATTTTATAGACCAATACTGACTCTGAGTTTCTATAATCATTTGACTCGATCTTTCTACTTTCTGTACTGAGCGTTCCTGTATTTTAATCCACCACATTTGTGCTGGATTCTTATATTCTCTAGCAGAAAGGAGGGAGGTGTCTTGCATAAAGCAAGCAGATGGGACAACAACTTGACCTATTTCTTCATCTGGAAATCACACAACAGAAAGCAATACAAAGGCAGTGGTAAAAGACGTCAGCAAGGCTATGTATAGAATCTCTGTATAGTGATCGAACCAGTAAGATAAGAGCCTCAGTTTACCAATACGCTGATAGTGCACTTCTCTGCTGCACTGTTTTTATGATTTACTGTATTAGTATGGTACTCTTGTCTTATTTATAGTGCTCTTATCATTGCTATCATAGTTGTTTAATGGTGTCAGGCCTCTACCATGATGCAGTGAATCTATCTATAGGTATATCAATGCCTAACAATGTATGTTCATTCTATCTCACAAAATATATCTGACAATATACTGTAGATATCTCACAATAGTTACTGTCAAAAGTTTGGGGCCAGTAAGTTTTTGTTTATTATTATTTAAAGAAATTCATACTTTTTCCAGTAAGGATGCATTAAACTAATTTCAGTTTCAAATTCTGTTCTTTTGACCTTTCTATTCACCAAAGAATTCTGAAAAATTGTAGCAGAAAAATTAAGCAGCACAACTGTCTGTCTGTCTATCTATCTATCTATCTATCTATCTATCTATCTATCTATCTATCTATCTATCTATCTATCTATCTATCTATCTATCTATCTATCTATCTATCTATCTATCAACTAATTTTTGCAGTTTACTTAATCCTGCTTTAATAGTACTGCAGGTGTGACAAGGGATTTTTTTATAAGTAGTAATATTCCTTGTAGTTACTTAACAGTAGTAAGCTACTTATTTTTTATTATGAAAAACTGCATGTTGGCCTATAATAATTAACACAAATTAGAAAATGATGTTTAAAATAGTATTAAGTGTTGCACATCTCAATATGTGAACGTCTTTAAAAAAACACAGAACACCAATCAATGGTCGAGTTCACACCATGAATACAGTACAAAAAGCAGTACTGCTTTTATGTTTCCTGCTTGGTAATTGTCAAATGTATGTGTAAAACACATTTAGATATTGTTGAAAATGATATAATATTAATATATGTTAACACAAGCACCTTGGACACAAACGTTAATCTCGCGTGTCTTCAGTCACAGGTGACTTCCGGTAAAAAAAAGCATATTATTATTGCTAAACTGTTGTGAAATTAGTTGCCTGTCATAATTTTTATAGTCAAACAGATCTAAGTTAGTTAAACTCTAAGGCCCGGTTTCACAGACAGGGCTTAGACTAAGCCAGGACTATGTCATAGTTCAATTAGGACATTTAAGTAATTTTTATAAACATGCTTAGAAAAAAAAAACATTACTGGTGTGCATCTTGAGACAAAACAAAGTCACTGACATATTTTAAAATCAATCAGTGCAATTTTATTTCAGTTGAAACAGCTCAGACTTACATTTTAGTCTAGGACTAGGCTTAAGCCTTGTCTGTGAAACCGGGGTAAATGTCTGAAAGGGGCGTTTTCAGTTTAATTACAAGTTCATGCGCAGAGATGAACTTGAGAGAAAAGTGAACTTTATTCACATACAGGGCTGTTATAGCTAGGTGGCAGTGTTTATTTTGCTGTAATGTTGTAAGTCGATGGGAAATGGGAAAAAACAATGTGCAATATGATCTGACTTAATTGTAGCATGTCTAGTCCTCACTCACGATTTAATCTTTCACAATACTAACTAGCCTTTATGACACTCGACGTCGCTTTTGTTATGTTTACGTTCTGAACACATATTTTAAAATGCACTCTTTTGGGCTCAGGTGGGCAATTTACCTCACACATTACCTCAGAGGAGACAGTATGTAGGTTATCGAACGCGTTACAAGTGAACAGCTCCCTCGTCGGTCTGTCGGTCGGTTGTTTTTTCGAGAGCACGTCTCTCGCTGTGAAGAATGTTTTCTGCCTGTGTCGCGCGCGCTCACACACGCGCGCACGCATACATGCACAGCGCGGCCAGCGCGCGAAAGAAGTGAAGCGCATCCGCCGAAGCAGCAGCATCGGAGTCGCACGGATATCCTCACTCGGATTGCTTTTACATAGCAGGGCTCGCCCTCCGCCGCCTCACCTATGCGCTTTTCACATGGGGATGCAACTCCTCAACTGCTTGGAATATACTCGGCTGTTACATTTACATTTGCAGTAGCGGTTGACTCAAATCAGAGAGCGCGCACCTCTGCGTAACGGATTGTGATGTGCGCATTTGGTGGTGTATTGGAGGTGAAAGGAAGGATTGGATCGGACAGGATTTGATAAGGACCCGTAAAAGGGGAAGCAGCTTAGTTTCTAACCCCTGCGACTGGACACCCTCTGGTTTTACGCATCGTTTCTACTCTCGAGATCGAGTGCGCAAGATTGCACATCATGTCATTTCTCTTTGACTGATCGCAGCATCCAAGAGGAACCTAAAGATTGCGATGCCAGGACAGTGAGAAGGTGGATCTCAGTTGTTCGGTAGCATGGCTCCGTCCCGGAGGGACTGCAGATGTGACATGATCTTTCTGTCGGGATGCCTACTCCTGTCCGTCTTGGGATTTCAACCTGCAGTGGCGAAGGTTTGCAACGATTACACAAGGCACGGCCTGGACAACAACTGGTACACGAGGGATGGTGAGAAGTTGCCCATCATGGTCCTGATGCCGATGAATGAATCAGCGCTGATGAGCGGCATCAGTCAAGGCATCGAGCCGGCCGTTCAGCTGGCCATCCAGCACATCCGCGAGTCCAGACAGTACTCCTTCTCGCTCATCACCAAAATCTACGACACTGAGGTAAATGCGTGCGTTAACGTCTACGTGCATGTTGCGAGGGGAAACTGCGGCCAGTGTGTGCGTTCGGCGTGCGCTCATGTGGAAAACGCGATTTTTCTGGGGTTTGTGCAATGTCGAGCGATTGCTTCCTATCGGATGTTTGGAAAAGGCAAAACCGAGCAAGTTTGTGCTAGTCAAGTGTACACAGGTGTTGATACACAGGTGTCTTGATGAGCATGCATCACAGTCTTCTCACATCAGTTACCTACAGAAAATCACTTGGCTTGCTCATTTGCATGAATGGGTCAGTATTGATCCTTATTTTCTCAGTGGTTTGTGGCTGGTTTATTCAGCACTGTGAGTTCTGCATCTACTAGAAATTCAGCTGTAAGCTGATACACAAGGATGTTAATTCATGTAAACAGGTCTATGAAACAGATGCAATCATTTCCTATTATATTAGGGGCCAATTGCTAAAAAACTGCTTAAACCAGCCTAAGATGGTTTACAGGTCTCAGCTGGTTTCAGCTGGTCTCCAAGCCTGACCAACTGAAAAGTGCCTAGGCATAAGTACACTGGCCTGGAGAGACCAGCTAAGACCAGCAGAGTAAATTAGGCTGGTTTAAGATGTTTTTTTTTTCTTCTTCCAGCAGGGTAGTGTTGGTTTTCTTTACACCTGAAGATGGCAGTAATTTATTTATTTTATCTTTTTTTCTCGATGGGACTCAAGGTCTTCGAGGATAAATAACAATTTTCAGTACTTCATGCTAATTTTAGGTCTTGGTAATTCCAAATGTAATGAATTTGTTGAATTTGATGAAGTTAACCCTTTGTTATGGGATGTTATGTGATGTGATAGTTCATAGTTAACAGCACTGATAATGTAACCCTGGACCACAAAACCAGTCATAAGGGTCTTTTTTTTATTAAGATTTGTTTTTGCCATTTTGGCATTTATTTTTGATAGGACAGTATAGTAGTGACAGGAAACAAAGTGGGAGAGAGAGAAAGCAAGGGCCGGATCGGGAAAGGTCCACAAGCCTGGACTCGAACTCGGGACGCCCTTTATAAATACTTGAAATTTATAAGATTATACATCATCTGAGAGCTGATAAGCTTTCCATTGATGTATGGTTTGTTAGGATAGGAGAGGATAATATTTGGCCGAGTTACAACTATTTGAAAATATGGTATCCGAGGGTGCAAAATCAAAATATTGAGGAAATCACCTTTAAAGTTGTCCAAATGAAGTTCTTAGTGATGCATACTACTAATCAAAAAATAAGAAAAATCTGTCATTTTGACCCATACAATGAAATGTTGGCTATTGCTACAAATATACCCATGCTCCTTCAGACTGGTTTTGTGGTCCATGATCACATATATTGAAATTTTGGCTTAGTTAATGAAAAGCTCAATAAATCTAAGTGACTAACTTGTTAATTGACTTCCAAAGGTACGACCTAATAAATAACACTGTAGGCAAAGGGTAACCCCACAGGTAATTATTTTAATGAAGTGTATATTAAATTTCATATGAGTAATTTCTTATGAGTTGATTTTATACAGTAATGACCGAGAGAATGTGAAAATTACTCCTTCGTGCACAAGGCACTATTTGGCCTCTCACCATGTACTATTTGTGGTAGTGTGATAACCTGGGGAGACGAGAAGCTAATCAATCGGTATTTATCACCATACTTTCATATGTGTGACAACAGGGAAATGAGAAAGCGCGGGAAAACGGGTAGCTAGATGTTTGCGTAATTACCAAAGTGTAAATTACCAAGGCGTTAAAATATCTGTGGAAGCTATCTCACTAGATTAAAACAGATTGTCGCTATGTGTTCTGCACATGCTTTAAGCTGAATTGTTTGAGGTGAGCATGAAGATCCATGACCCCTGATGTCCGGTGGTGCCTTGGCAATCTATTGTGCTTTGATTGTCATATTGATTTACCGGCGTTTTGTTTAACAAAACTGTTTCTTCTTACAAACACACATTGTTGCTGCATTTGCTCTGATTGGGCCAGGATGCACTCATGCATCTGAAAGGCTTTTGAGTAATATTCTCTCTGTCATAGTCATAATGGGCTGAACATAACAATAGCTGTCACTTGGCAGTTATTTTTTACAGCAGCAAGATGAACAGAATTTAAATCAGACATCTGTAGATCTAACGTGTAAAGCAATAGCCAATGATGTATGGCATCACACTTACAAATTATGCTAACTTTTGTAAAACCAGGTGCTTCTAAATGTTTAATTGCAAATGCAAGTTATTGGTGTTTCAGACATTATATTGATATAAGTGATATTGGTAATCATAAATTATATATGTACATATACAGCGCCTTGCAAAAGTATTCAAACTCCATTTCAGTTTTTTAATTTTAAGCAGTTTAACATAAGGCTGCAACATAACAAAACATGAGAAAAATGAAGGGGTTTGAATACTTTCGCAAGACACTGTATATGTATGTATAGACCTTTTTCCTAAGTAAACAATGAGCGCCGCCATTACGAATTCTAACTTCAGACTGGATGCTCTTCTGTTCCGGTCTCCATAGGAACCCATTCAAATAGCGCCCATTTATTTTTAATGTAGCTAACGTCACCAGATTCGTGTCATCTGCACACTCATTAAACTTTGAGAAGTGAGGCATTGACAAATGAATTTCATTGCGACATTGCCAAGTGATGGTGATATGGAGCCATGTGCTTTTTAAAAACATTTTAATAGGTTTAACATTAGATTATCAACTCGGAATATACGCTAATTTGACTAGAAACACTGGAGACCGGAAATGCAAATCATTCTTCAGGTTAAGAGTCAGGCGTGACTTCCAAGTTCAGGAAAAACGTCTATATGAGAAAAAAATTGTAGTACAAAAAGAAATTGCAAGATATTGCAAAATATAACATTAAAAAGTGTAGAAATCATTGTTTTTCTAAAGAAACATTGTCCAACAGCGACACCAGCAGGTAAAGTTACAGCGGGAGTCTGCGTCTCTCTCGCCTCCCCTGAGCCCATTGAGTTTTAACAGACCTGCTAAAGCGTGCGGTGAGTTTAGTGGGGGGTAATTGAGAATGAATGGGGAAAAGTAACTTGAGAGGAGGCACTGCCTCCATCATGATATGATTGGATATGACTGGTGATGTTCAGCTGTGATTGGTTCAAGAGATAAATCCCGCCTCTTGTGTTTATACACGAATAATAATTAAAACACTAACTTGATGAGATTCATACTTTATTAAATAAAATATTGATTATATTGTTGAATGTAAAAACATTAAATAGAACTGTTGGTATCAAGAGAATTAAAGAGAAACATGATATGGCTGATTTACGACCTCTGCAGACGTCCTCATAAGAAGTTTATGACATGTTTCATTGTATTTACAGCATTATCACAAACATTTGGCCCTCGCAAGTATCGCCAAACCTGTTTATACACACACTCACTGACACAACACTCGCAAACAGTAAACAAAGCAAACAGTAGTAGTTGTGCGTATACATGCAAGGATTTAACAGGACAGATGTAAGTAATCAGTCCCAGAGCCGAGGCTCTTTATCCCTTTATCCCCTCTCAACGCATCCCCAGGCAGGCAGAACCCATCCGCTTGCCTGCGCCTGGGTGCTGCCGGCCGTGCCCACAGCGCTTAGCCTTTCCCAGATCCACTTGAAAGATCTGGAGAGAAATTAAAGAGAAAAGCCCACGTAACATTTGCACTGCGAAGGACCCCCTCAGTACCTTCAGTGGAATGGAGATCATTAGCCATGCTAAAGGTCACGGTTTGGTCTTAGATCATTCCGACAGCAGGGATGCCCATCGTTTTTGTAGGGGTCCACTTTCATCTGCGGTAAATGATATTGTTTGCCTCGAGTAGTTTTCGTCCGCTAAAATAGTGAGCAAGGCACAAATAGAGATGGGAAAAGCATTGATGTACTTTTATTGTGCAATTATCTTGAAAAGGCCTGTTGTAGTGCTTATTTACCTGCATACTGATCTATCTTTCAGGTCTGTAGATGCAGTTTTTGATTTGCAGGATTCAATACTTCACATTTAGAGAATTTAATTTGCTTCAGACTTAATCGTCATGTTCCTTATTGCTGTGTTGGAGGAAAGAAGAGCGAACGGAAAGAGAAAAAAACACCTAGACAAGCCATTTAAGTCCTCAATTTTAAACATTGTGAATGTAAATCCGATGTCTTTATGCTGAAAATACAGCCACCTACAAATGATTTTGTGTTATCTTGATGATTTTTCATACATAGAAAGCTCTTTCCCCTTCATGAGGGGGGCTTGACTCCACTGAAGTGATACTCTTGACCTCTTTGAGCCCAGCTCATGCTACCACCCTGGTGTCATGCGTACAGATATCACTGGAGCTTACGCCTCACGGAGGAGCAAATGCATTTTGTCAGATTTGCACACAGAGTGCAGGGACCCTTGCAGAGCTCTGAGCCCTTGCTATACATTTCTGTTATTCTCAAAAGACAGAAAGCCTCAAGCTTATGTAAAGCATCTTGTCGTGTTGTCGCAATGAGTTACGCTTTTTCTAAAAAGCATTGCCATAATAGCTCACAATAAATGAAACTGTAATGTGTCTTAAGATGACAGAGTATATGTATGTTTGAACATCCATACCTTGATTTTCTAGCAAAATAACATTCAAACATGAAGTTTATGCATTTAGTAGTAAAACTGATGTTTCAGGCTGCTATGATATTTTACCTCATTATACTGTAACAATATCTGAATGGCAAAAATCTAAATTTTGCTGCATTTTTCTATATTTAATTGATGGAAAAAATTACCAATCACAACTGTAGTAGTATTTCCTTGTGATTTAGTGAGATTCTATTCTATTCTATTCAATTCTAATAATAGTATTAATAGTAATAATTATAGTAGTTGAACGCAGTACATATATGTGTACATATACATATTTAATATACACTCAAACGTTTTTGAACAGTAAAATTTTTAGTTTTTTTAAGAATTCTCTTCTGCTCACCAAGCCTGCATTGATTTGATCCAAAATACAGCAAATCAGTAATATTGTGAATTTTTTTACTATTTAAAATAACTGCTTTCTATTTGAATATATTTTAAAATGTTATTTATTCCTGTAATCAATTCAAAGCTAAATTTTCAGCATCATTACTCCAGTCTTTAGTGTCACATGATCCTTCAGAAATTAAGAAACATTCATTCAACAAACATTCAACAGTTGAGTACATTTTTTCAGGATTCTTTAATAAAAAGATCCAAAGACCAGTATTTATCTGAAATAAAAAGCTTTTGTAACGTTATATACTATACTGTTTAAAAGTTTGGAGTCAGTATATGTATATTTTTCTTTTTGGGAAAGAAATTATAGAAATTACTACTTTTATTTAGCAATAATTCCTTAAATTGATCAAAAGTGATGTTAAAGACATATAATGTTACAAAGATTTCTATTTCAGATTAATGCTGTTCTTCTAAACTTTCTATTCATCAAATAAACCTGAAAAAATTCTACCCAGCTGTTTTCAACATAAAATAATAATAATAAATGTTTTTGAGCAGCAAATCAGAATATTAGAATGATTTCTGAAGGATCACGTGACTGGAGTAATGATGCTAAAAATTTAGCTTTGAAATCACAGGAATAAATTACATTTTAAAATATAGTCAAATAGAAAACAGTTATTTTAAAAAATAAAAATATTTAAAAATTTTACTGTTTTTCCTGTACTTTGGATCAAATAAATGCATTATATTATATTTAGGGCTGGGACTTTAACGCGTTAATTTAGATTAATTAATTAC
This sequence comes from Garra rufa, assembly GCF_049309525.1. Classification (NCBI taxonomy): domain Eukaryota; kingdom Metazoa; phylum Chordata; class Actinopteri; order Cypriniformes; family Cyprinidae; genus Garra; species Garra rufa. Next base: position 3,184,882 of record NC_133377.1, on the reverse strand, counting down.
ACAAAAATAACGCGTTAAATTTTTTTAACGCATTTTAATTGCACTTAGTTTTGCACCGCGGAACGTTTCTTACTGGATGAGATTCCGCGGACCGATTATACTGGAGCACCAACTAGCGTTTAGACAAGCTGCGTCCGTCCTAAATAGTATTGTATGTCCCAAATCGTAGTATGTTTAAAAAATTATTCCAAAGATTCCCGGATGGTCTACTACTTAACGATCAATGCACACTCTTAACAGCTAATATTGCCCGCAACACACTGCGCCGTGAACGAGGATTCGATTAGAACTACAAACACAGCATAAAAAGTGTTAAAAAACTACAAACATGGAGGATATACGCGACCAACGGACAGGTAGAGAAAGGGGTTTACGTGATAAATAATCAGTGTGTAACCTGATAAAAAATATTTTTTAAATGTTATCGGCGTTATATTCCATGTGCAGCAACATTTATAATGATAGGTTTGGTCATTAACGTTTAAATGCATAATTAAGCAAACACAAGAGCAGAGTTCTCGGCATGAAAGACTTGTTAAAGAACGTGCCTCTTGCAATATTGCATTGGTCTGTTGGACTTGGTTGAACAAAAATAAACAATATTTTGTTGCTTAAGCTTATGTATTCAGTCATTATTCAATGGTATACTAAAAATCCATGTAAAAATCTTAATTCTCACTGTTCTCAGGTCAAATATTTATATGCGATTAAAATGCGATTAATTTCAATTAATTAATTACAAAGCCTCTAATTAATTAGATTAAATTTTTTAATCGAGTCCCGGCCCTAATTATATTATATATTGAATTACTATTATTATTATTATTACACTTGCTGTAAATATTGTACAGTTCAATTATTATTATTGTTATTATATTATTTTTTCTTTTTTGTATATTTTATTTTTTCACACCAAACAGACTTCAGTTGGATCCTTCTGTGATTTTACTCTTACCTTTACTCACATTACAGCTTTTATGCCCTCTGTAGTCCTGTCATCCTGCGTTTTGTGTCACCATTCATGTGTAGTGAGATTATGTGGGCATCAGCTGGGTCCCTGCAACTGCCCTTCTTACTTTTCTGAAATATAGTGGAGAAAATGAGCACTAACAAGTGTAAAGTGTAAACTAATATCTCTACAGAGGCCTTCATTTATCATACAGAGTGAGGGAGAATAGCAAAAACAGTGGAGCTTAAATTCAGTGTTTCGTCAAGCACATTTTGTGATTCACTGGGTTCAATCTGCTGCCACCCGTACTTTTTTCCTCAGCGTGCTGATAAACAGAGGCCTTGTCCTTCACTGAGGTCAGGAGGTCATGTTTCTAAATAATAAGTCAACGTCGCTTTTTGTTATTTAACTAATAGTTGATGTTTGTTGTTAGATTGTGGAACAGGGCTCTAATTGCTGACCTTTTAGTGAGTCACACTCATAGCCAGCAGTTATTCTAGTTTTATTCCCTTGTGCTGCTTGTTGACCTAGACGGCCACATCTCAAGGACTCAGGTCACCACGCAGTATGATGCTAAACAGGTTTTCAAGCACAATAACATGCTATTTGCTGTCAAAGTAGGCAGGTCAGGCAGCCAGGTTCACTTCAAGCCCATAAAGCACTCTTTTATTTTAAATGTAAAAAGAAATGTTACTATTAAGATGCATTAAAATGCTTGTGAGAGTGAACTTGTCCTTCAGCCTCCACATCCCAGTCAAAAAGCCTCCTTAAAAGTGATCCAGGCAATTTCTGATGGATAAAATCAACTTTTTTTTTCTCAATGAACATCCTGTTTCACTCAGATGTGACCCTGGACCACAAAACCAGTCATAAGTAGCATGTATGGGTCAAAATGATCGATTTTTCTTTTATGCCAAAAATCATTAGGATCATTAAAGATCATGTTCCATGAAGATGTTACGTTCATTTCCTACTGTAAATATATAAAAACTTAATTTTTGATTAGAAATAGCATTGCTAAGACAAATTTAAAGGTGATTTTCTCAGTATTTAGATGTTTTGCACCCTCAGATTTTCAAATAGTTGAATCTCAGTCAAATATTGTCCTATTCTAACAACTTCCATACATCAATGGAAAGCTTATTTATTCAGCTTTCAGATGATGTATAAATCTCAGTTGAAAAAAATGATTCTTATAATTGGGTTTTGTGGTCCAAGGTCACATATTATGAAACTAAATGTCTTGTGAGTGCAATTTTATGTTGCCTTCATACACATTATCCAAAACTCTGTAGCACATTTAACTATAAACTGGGTTTCCATGTATATTTTACGGTTTTTTTTCTAACTGTAGCATGTTGGCTGGTATTATGAATTATTTTAGAGCTTTAATCCTAGAATTATTGACAGTGTTTTTGCTAAATGACATATTTTAGTGATAGAGATTACTTATGTTGTATAGTGTTTGACAGGTGCTTTATTTTTAGTTAGAAAAGTACAAAATGCACCAGTTCCTTAATTTTAGTAACGGTACACATGGACTCACTCATCCGACACATTCCGCAGCTCTTTTTAGAGGTGGCATTCGTTTCTTTGATTATCCGGCAAGCTAAATTTGCAAATGTCCCAAAAAGTGTTGGATCGGCATATCGGGTCGTACCATAAAGGGAAAACAAACGTCCAGTGATTGTTTCTGCTGCTGAGGGCAGTGAGAAAAGGGACTGATTGGATGCCAGAAGAGGAGAAATGGAGGTGGGGACATTTCCAAGCTGATTTCTCTCACTGCCCTCCAAAACGCTGTGGGAAAAATGGACACAGCTTGAGTCTGGCTTCTGGTTGAAACTCAACTGATGAACGTCAGACCTCGACCCTCCCACAGTGTTATTTTGAGTGTGGCTTGTCTAAGAGCGTGTCTGAACGCATGAGATTCGTCTAAGGCAACCTGATAACCTGATGTACTTTCTACATTTTACCCTTTGTAGACTATAAACTGTATACTAGTGATTATTTAGTTTTGATATTCAGAGATGGATGCAGGTAGTATGACAGTATGACACACCTGTATTTTAATTCAACACTCAATATCTGTTTTCTAACTGTAGACAAACTGAAAGATAAATGAAATGAGAGGATTTGGGTTTTGGCCAAATGGCATGTGAATGCTGTCTTTCTCCAGGGGCGAGCGCTGAGTAATAAGCGTAAAGTTTGCCCTTGTCAGTCCTCTAATTACATTAAATCCTGTGTAATTCCTGGACAGCAAAGAAGGAGCCACTGATGCACAGACAAAATGTGTGTGTGTTTGTCTGTGTATGCGCATAAATGGTGTAAGCAAGCCCATGGGATGTGTCTCTCTGGGGATGGACGGATGGTCTGGTCACAGCTGTGCAATGTGGTGGTCCACAGGCAGATGCTGGCAAGTACCACTGCAAATCCACCGCTCACACATTCATCCACACTTAGCACACTGAGGACTGGTTTTCACTGAGGTGATTTTTTTACACTTATAATTTTTTATATGGGCCATTCTACAGAATTGGTCCAAAATCAGAGTTGGAAACATCTTGGAAGAAATGTTTTTCTCCTAAAAAATTGTATGTATTCAAATACACTGATAAAAATGATTTTGTGGTGAAGTAAATAATAGAGAAAAACTAATGTAATTCCTACATTAAATAATTTAGTTCAGGCAAGAATAAAAAAAAAGAGTAAATTCAATATTAGTACTCAATTTAAGCTTGTAGAATTTTAAATTTGAACTTATAAGTATATTTTACTTGGAATTGTTTGTTCTTTTTTACAAAGATTGTTAAAGTTAATATCAAAGTCATGATCCTGTTATTTCCATCATGCACTTGGGCATGAATAATTAATAATGTTAATTTTTTTTGCTGTTTTCGAGATGTATTTACACTGTTTTATGGTTGCTTTTGTAACCATTGTTTGGTTTTGTAACATCCAGAGTTCATTTTCTACTCAAAATGACCCATTCATATTTAAAAACTATTCACTGATTGTTACCGTCATTGTGTATCATGTGCCAAGTATTAAGGTCGCTGTGTTAATTTGGTTAGTAACTACATTGAGTCAACATATAACCTTAAAAACAATAAGGAGCTGTCAGCTTGCTTACATACATGTTTGCAAGTGAACCAATTGCTCTAATGGCATTTTCTTTCCAGTGCTATGATTTTTGAGTAAAGTTTACAAACCGTGGCTGAGTGAATTGTACTTGAGGACTGCAGAGTTAAAAAAAAGTTAAATTTACTTATTTCCTTTGCTAATTTTACTTAACTTAGTTAAGTAGATTTTTACTTAATTCCGCACTTAAATTTTACTTAAATAAAGGGTGTGCAAAAACCTGCCAAATAAAAATTAACTAAATTTACTTTTGTTTTTTTTCAGTGTAATATCCAAGGTATACATTTCTAGTAATTGTGCATTTAATTCTCATATTGTTTTTTCAGAAAGTTTTGGAATATTTGTCGTCTCCCCAAATGTGTCGCTACCAAAACACAGTAATACTAATTTAATTAGAAGGGTTATATTAACCTATTAATTTTTTTGTTCACATCTATGTTGTAAATATATGGTTTTGCTATTTTATGAAATAGCAAAAACAGAGGTAAATCAATAATAATTAAATTTTTAACACTATTTTAAGTGTAAAACTACACATATTTTTTGAACTTCACTTTATAAAGAATCAAAAAGATACTTTTGATGTCATACTGCTAGATGCATTTGTATACATATTAAAGTCAGGTTTACAAATGAAATCTCTTTAATTGAGAGACTTTCATTATCTTGTCCAATTTTACCGTTTATTATTGCAAAGAAATGCAAAGCCTAAATGTTAGTCATCCCAGTCCAATCTCCAGCCATAGTATGTCTTTAGTGGGTTCATCCTTAAATGGACAATCTCATAGGCCATTGAGCACAGAGTGCTATGTGGTGGCTGATGGATGGGGGTGGCTTGTAAAGAGAAAGAAGGCCAGTCTCTATTTAATGAAGTATTACTGGAAAGCTGCTATCCACAGGCCTCAGACTGCCTAGTGGTAGTGGTGTAGTTTGCTCATTTATTAAATCCAAAACTCTTTTACCCAAAATGACACAAGGGCTTTACACTTTAACCTTCTGTACCCAGGTATGGCTGTAGAGGATAGCTGAGCTGATTTAGCAACTTGTACTGTTCAGTTATAGGGCACACTCAACTGGTAGAGTGACACACGGTTTTTATTTGCACCTCTAAAATTTTGAGATTGAATTGTGTGTGGTGATGGTTCACATACACTCTAAGGGCAAATTGAATCCCAAATTAGGTCCTCTACAGTTTAGGTTCTCAGTGTTTCCTGCACTTCAGTTAGTGGTGCTCCACTGCTGCTGAATCTATAGAGGCACAGCAAGAAATATATATATATATATTTTTTTCTGAATTGTCTGAATTAAATGTGATAGGATAAAGAGTTAGTGTATGTATCTTAGGAGTTGTAATACGTTTTTGTTCAGTACCATTAATGAACAGATAACTCTTTCAAATCTGATCTTTTTTTGTGAATCAAAACATACAGTTTAGCCAGTGTAGTCTGATTCATAAAAAATGACTTTTTATTATAGATCTTTTTAGTCAGTCAAAAACCTACAGCGTGACTAGTTTAGTCAGACTCAAGAACAAATGACTCTTTTGGGCCGGATCATTTTTGTGAATCAGAAACATACTCTCTGGTCAGCGTAATAGAATTCGTGATCAAATGACTCTTTTGGGCCGGATCATTTTTGTGAATCAGAAACATACAGTGTGATCAGTGTACTGTAATTCATGCACAGATTACTCTTTTAAATATGATCTTTTTTTGTAAATAAAAACATACAGTTTACTGTTTATGATAGATCTTTTTAGTCAGTCAAAAACATAGTGATCAGCATACTATAATTCATGAACAAATGAGTCTTTAAAATCATATTTTTTAGTGAATAAAAACATACAGTTTAGCCAGTTTAGTTTGATTCATAAAGAAATGACTGTTTTGAGATCTTTTTAGTGATTCAAAAACATAAAAAATTACCAGTGTGGTCCGATTCCAGTACAAAAGTACAAATCTACTAACTACAAGTAACTTTGCAACTACATATCAACTACTAGTCATTCGAGTATCAATGGACTGTCAACATAATATCTACAAACACACTTTATTTTGAAGGTCCTGTAACACTTATTTTACTGCCTATAAGTAACTTTGCAAGTACAAATTAACTCATTCTACTAATCTAAACCTAACCCTAACCTAATGGTTTAATAGTTGACAACATGTAGTTGCAAAGATTAGTGAAATGTCCAAAGTGGACTATCAAAATAGAATATAACCCAAATGACTCTTACGAACTGGATTTTTCAATGAATCATTCAAAAAAAAATTACACTTGATTAACTCACTGAATCAACATCTGTCTCAAGTTGTTTTCAAGGACATTTAGTATGTTTTGTGTATCGCAACAGAATTCTGTAGGAAACCACCTCCACATTACAAGTGGGCTTGGAGACCATTGGCATTGGAGTCTGGTGAATTCTGATGTTAGCCTCAACGTCTGCCTTGAGAAATGGTCTGCCATTCAAATGCCCCCTCTGCTCATATTGATTTGATGACTACAGATAAAGTAATGGCAGGATGCCTGCAGTTTCTTGGGCTTTGGCCAAGGACACAGAACACCAACAGTTTTGGCAAGTTCATCATCACAAAGCTCTCGGCGTACTGCGTCGCACAACTGGGAGGGAGAAGTTCTGAGCGCAAGCACTGAACCATAAGCTAAACATATCGCCTGTCTCGCAGTCTATAATTACACAAAATGGTGGGATGAATAATTGCAGAGACGCCATATACAGTAGATGGGCTTCTGACAACGTTTAACAAAGTCCTGAAAAGGCGGACAGCCTGGTTCAGTGTAGTCCTTATGTGAGCAGGGTGTATTAACGGAGGAGTAAAGTCCTGAGGGTGTGTTTGAGGCTGAGAACCGCTTACCCTTTATTATTACTGACACAGATCAAGCTTTTGGCCAGATTGTGGCCCAAATGAACAGATTTTCTTCAGTTTAGCATGATTGATATCTGAAATGAAACAGGCTATGTGGTTCTGTCGGTAGATTGAGGGAGAAGGTTGTCTGTTTCTGTAATCTAATAGAAGTGATTGTTATTTCATTACTGTATGTGTTCTGGATCATTCTTGACCATAAGATGCTTCACAGTGAGATTGGGTTCATTCTTCATATTAATTCTCCTTAATATTCCGGATGCCTGCATGACAATTATATGGTGTCATGGCTCGCCTTGTTTTCTTCATCACAACACTTTAGATAAGATTAAATGTAATGGCTATTTCCTGGAGCCATCAGTGACCCATTAGACCCACTGTAGAGTATTTAAGATTACAGCAGCATCTAAAGAGGTTATATAATCTTTGTCTGACTAAAGAAACAAAGTTTTACTTGGATAGCTGCACGTAATCTTGTTTCTAAACAACAGTGATTCGTCTGTGTGTATTAAACCTTTGATAAAGTCATACCAGAACATTCAAATCTGTGTTCACTGCCGCTGACACAGAGAGCAGTTATCATGTCTAGATATGAAACAGCTTCACAAACAGTCTTTACAACCACACGGTCTTACAATCATTTATATTATCACAGAAGCACTGGGATAAATGTTTATAGTTTGCATATAGAGACACTGATGTCTGTGGTAGCGATTAAAATAGAGCAAATCAAATTTTTTGCTTCAAAATGGAACTTCAAATAACGTAAAATAAAATGACTGTTAAAAATGTATTTGTTATTGAATCATTCATTCAAAAGATTTGTTCAAAAACGCTGATTCATTCAGTAATGGAGCAAGTGAAGTATTTATGAGTGAGTCATTGACTCATTCATTCAAACAATTTTGGAAAAAGCATGTCATATGGGTTTTTGAAAAATATTTTTTTTCCAGCTATCCTTCAATGTAAACAGTTTGCAAGGTTGTTAATCAAAAATGTGCATTTTACATTTTACTCAGAATCGCCTTAACTAATGTTACCGATCTGCATCACTAGATAACACATTAGCATAATCCCTGCCTGCCCGCCAAATACGAACAGTCTGACCTGCCCACAAACACTTCTGCTAGTTAGTGTGTTTACATCATGTCAAGAATATGCTGTATTCTGTACTGTGAAAGCAAGTTTGTTTTGTTTTTATTGCCGAAAGATGATGGATGTGAAAAATCAGTGGCTCCGAACCACAACCTGTAAGTACGATTGATACGTTATGTGTACATTTTCAACTGAGTACTCAATATATCTATTTTTTTATGCTAAAATGTGATGTATACCTAGTGCAGCGTTAGGTTTCCAGGTAAAGCACGATATTACTGTCTTACTGAAATAGTTCTGATAATTCACTGTGAACCTACTATTTTCTAAAAATGTGTCGATTAATGTAGATTGTCGTTGTTCTAATTACTTTGTTTAATTATAAAGAATGTAACTTAGTTATCGTTTAGCAGCTAAACTTTATCTGTGGGCACGATTCGCTTGCATAAGTGTTGAACAAAATATTTTATGTCATTATTTTAAGAATGGATTGGAATACTATATCATTGTTTTATGTAAATGTGCTCAGGGTTGCCAGGTGTTCACAACAAACCCCCCTGCCTAATTGCTACTCAAAATTAGCCCAATCGCGCGGGATAAAAGACACGCTATTTGTTGGGGTTCCCGTGGTAAATTTGCATTCCAGGGGCTAAATATTATTGGGGTATATTATTATAACATCAAAAGAACCACAGACTTGGCAACACAGATGGTAGCGCTCATTAACTTGCTCAAGTACTCCTCTCTGTGCCAATCACAACAGGCTTGGCCAGCTGACCAATCAGAGCAGAGTAGGGTTATGGAAGACATTACACTTAAAGCTGTTACAAAGAACCGTTTCAAAATCATTGACAAATGACTCTACGTATAAATGTATATTCTGAGAAAATTACGTCTTCTGACCTTGGATGGATTTAAACCTGTTGTAGGGGACTCCAACAAACTATTAGGACACTTAAAAAAACATATGACCTGCTTTAAAAATCCTTCATTCAAATGAATTAAACATTTTTTAATAGAATGAGGCAATTAATATTTTGTCACAGCCTCTAGAAAAGTAAATGTTATTTTGCTTAGTACAGATTAATGGGAGAATCGTGATCTGTATTTGATTCTCAATTTATCCAGAGTCGTGCAGCTCAACTCTGTAGTTCTTTCTCAGTTTCCAAAATGTACTCTGTGTCCTATCAGGTAGACTGAAGACAATAGGATAGGTGAGAAGAGCAGCAATTAGTCAGCTAACAAAACACTGAACCTCTAACAAATGAGCTCACTTTCTCCTCGATCGGTGTTATTACGCATTCTGCCCTTGTCCCACAGACACAAACAAACTGCTTTCAGAGCCCCAAACCGCTTTTCCCGCAAACATCACAACAGTGCTTTTACGTTTAACCGCGGTTATCACACAGATAAGGCTTAACAATCGCCGGTGACGACCTGTTGCCCCTGAGCCTCTTCGTGTAAAATAAATGAGCGAGTCTCACATTTACCAGATCATTGCTTCTCAGATGTATGAATCAGAATTATACATGCTCCCCTGTGGTTGTTTGGATCTGCCGTCTACATAAATATTATTTATGTGCTCGGGCACTGGACTCTTCTGCTCTGTTGACTCTCCCTCACGCAGGGGAGCTCTATTGATTTCTGCCTGTCCTTTATGCCTGCATTTTGAACTGTATGAATTAGCATTTCTCCTCCACTCTCTGTTTTATCTGCACACACGGCTTTGAAGTGGAAATACCCCAAGGACGAGAAGCACCAATAAACGCGACATCAATAAACGGTCATGTTTTGTGTTACTCCGTTAAGGTGCGCACAAAGAAAACAATTACGCAACGACAAAGAAAGAAGGGAAAGATGTGACGAGTGAAACGTAGAGTTCATTCAAACCAGTGCCGTGTCATTTCTTCCTCTGAGAATGGACAGTTTGGCCCATTGTGACGCTGACAACCTGGAAAATGGATTCTCTCACTCCTACCGCCGTGATTAAATAGCGCTTGATAAGATTGCTGTGAGGATGGTCATTTTTCTGCTGCCCTTTCGAGGGAGATTGTTATGGGAGTGGAGAGATCTAAACCCTTGTTTCTCTTTCTTTGATAGAGGGCAAATGTAAATGTCAGTTATGTCAGGCAGCGGAAAGGTCTAGAAGCCTGGGAGAAACTGCTAAATGAGTTCTGACAGCAGAGGAGGGCTTAAAAAAATTCAGCCAAGGAACACAAATACACAAGAACAATATGTGCACCCCAAAAGTGTTTGCTGGGTCAGCGCTTATGCTCAGTTATTAGCTGTGCTCCAAAATCTAGTGAACTGTTGACATTTAAGACAACGTACACTGTGTTTTTTTAAAGAAATTAATACTTTTATTCAGCCAAGAATGCATTATAATAATGAAAAGTGACAGTATTTATACAGTTGAGGTCAAAAGTTTACACCCCCTTTCAGAATTTGCTAAATAGTTATTTGACCAAAATAAGAGGGATCATACAACATGCATGTTATTGTTTATTTAGTACTGATCTGTATAATATATTTCACATAAAATATGTGAAATATATTCCACAAGAGAAAATAATAGCTGAATTTTAAAATGACTCTGTTCAAAAGTGTACATCCCCTTGATTCTTAATACTGTGCTGTTACCTGAATAATGCGCAGCCGTGTTTTTTTGTTTTGTTTAGTGATAGTTGTTCTTGAGTCTTCAGAAAAAATCCTTCAGGTCCCACAAATTCTTTGTTTTTTTTTTTAGCATTTTGAGCATTTGAACCCTTTCCAACAGTGACTGTATGACTTTTAGATCCATCTTTTCACACTGAGGACAACTGAGGGACTCATATGCAGGACTCATTTGCAACTATTACAGAAGGTTCAAATGCTCACTGATGCTCCAAAAGGAAAAAATATGCATTAAGAGCCAGGGGTGAAAACTTTTGAACAGAATGAAGAAATGTACATTGTTCTTATTTTGCTTAAATATCACATTTTTTCATTTAGTACTGCCCTTCAGAGGCTACCGAAAATAGTTACGTGTTTCCCAGAAGACAAAATAAGTTAAACTTACCCTGATCTTCAAATTCAAAAAGTTTTCACCCCTTGGCTCTTAATGCATGGTTTTACCTTCTAAAGCAGGGGTCATATTGAGTGACGTAAGATATGATTTATAGCATACTCCATGTGTCAGTCAATATGAAGAGCACCACTTATTTCTAGATTTGCTATTGCAGAGTTCCATAATACACAACAATTATCATTAAAATAAGCAAAGGGATAACAGATTTAACAAATAAATAAATAAACGTTTCTTTATTTTAGTCATTAGGCTTATTATGAACAAATACCAAGCTCATAGAGACACAGTCAACAGATTTGATGAAAACTAATTAGACTAGGTTGGACTAATTACTCAATTACATTGACTGAATGGCTGAAGTGCTCTTGGAGGGATTCTGAAGATTCACACCTACTGTAAATAACGTTGCGGTATTTATCTTATTTAGTAATCGGCTGTTATATTTAATGAGAATATGTAAAGCTCAGCTTATCATATCATATGGTCATCGGATGTGTCATTAAACACCTCGACTGCTGCACCTGAGGTGCCATATGTGCGCTATTTTTCCGCCAGCATGGCAGAAGATGTGCCTGAGAGAAAGATGTTTAACATGCTGCCTTTCTAACAGACCTTTGAGGCCATCCCCCCCAAAAAAAACTACGCTATCACCGCCGCCAGACTTATCTACTACAATGCGCTAATTCCTGCAGAAAAGGAACAGGGACAATGTTAGGACCTATTTAATTCATTTATTCATGAGCGTAATTGAAATATTAACACCGGCGGCAGACGGCGAAGGCTTGGCGCTGGGACCCGAGTCTGTTCGCAAGGCACTCCGCTCTGAATATTTTATTTAGATGCTCTGCTCGTGGCTTCACAGCACAGGTTAATCTATTCAGTGTTCCGACACGCATGGGACCCTTGTACCGCCGTCATTAGAGTCCCACACAAGATGTCTGATAATGATACTTATTAGCGCAATACAAGAAACGACTTCTCCGAAATTTACATTTCCTTCCTTGTTTTGCGTCTAATTGCAAGGAGGACTCATTTCCCTCCCTAATAACGACGGGGAAAAAAACTCCCGATCAAACGATTAATCTTCTGAATACAGAGTAGGAGGGCTTTTGGTTGGGAGGGATTTTTTTGGGTGATGTATTATGAGCAAGCTCGTTGCAGTATGCGTGCCCACACATTTGGCTAATTTTACCCAAGTGTGCGTGAGGCTTTCGGTAAAAACACACGCGGCAGCCAAGTACGTAAATGGCTGTCTTGGGTCTTTGGTGAACGTGGATGTGTAGATGCCGGGAATAAAAGTAGGATCAAATGGAGATGCGCAGGGGGAGTTTACCAAAACGCGCTCTCTTGCCATGTGCTCCTGCTGTCACATGTCGTTGCCACGGCAGCAGTGAGGAAAACACCACCCACTGGGACGCGAGGCCTGTGCCGAGGCGTCGGGCTGGCACTCTTTCTCTCTCCTCGGGCTTTATCAAAGGGAAATGCTGAAACACAGGGAGATGGAGCTGCCACTAACCATCAGAGTCGCAGCCGTGCCACATTAAAAAAGGGAGACTGCATACATGTCTGCAGGAAAACTGGGTTTTGTCTAAGGGAGGGGACGGCACGCTTTGCGTGTGCAATGCATCACCATGGCTCATGTGACTTCTCAGGTCTGGTAGAATCCATAGGGCCTTTGGACATGTTCCTGCAGGAGTCACGGTTCACACTTCTCACTGTTTTCCTGCCTCCCTCCCCCACAGAGGGTCACGGCTCTGCGTGCGTGTCCGTAACCATGTGTTTTACGCTGCGTGTGCTCTTTGACTTCGGTTGACATGGGCGGCTTCTGCCCGCAGCCTTTTTGTGTTGATTTAAAGTGGAATTTGTTTGTTTTAAACTTGCATTTTTCATGTTAAGAAGATTTATAGATGAAAATGTTTTATGTGAGTCTTAGGCTTGCAAAATGGCAAATGGTTCTATCTGTGCAAGCTTGATTTCATGCATTGTTGCATTTTAAAATGTCAAAACCCAATTTATACTGTAGTACAGTGCAGGTGTTTTATTGGTGTCACTGATGCAAGGGGCGTTATAGCAGGTATTGACACATTTTTGAGGAGCATTCCCTTTCAAAATCAAAAAATGTGACTTAAAAATATTAAATTACACTCTTAAAAATAAAGGTGCTTCATGATTCCATAAAAGAACCCTTTTTGTTTAAATGGTTCCATAAAGAACCTTTAACATCTGAGGAACCTTTCTGTTTCACAAAAGGTTCTTTTTTTTGGCGAAAAAAGGTAAGGAAGAGATGGTTCTTTAAAGAACCTTTTATTGAATGGTTCTTTGTGGAACCAAAAATGGTTCTTCTATGGCATCGCTGTGAAGAACTTTTTAAAGCACCTTTATTTTTAAAAGTGTATGGGAAGTAAATCCCTCATTTTATTTTACATGTATTTTTTTAGCTGAAAATTACACATTAAAAAAAGAAACAGAAGTCTGATCAATCTTTTATCATTTATATATAATATTAATATAATATTTTTTTATAATATAATTTTTAAAAGGCTGTTGTTAGTTTTTTTGCATCTTCATTCAGTTTTTTTTTTATTAATTTAGATGATAATTACAAATGATAAGAAAACAGTTCTACAATAACAGAGATTATGATTGTTGTTGTTTCTGGTGTTATTTTTATTTAATATAATATTCTGAATAATATTAATTTTCAAAAAGGATGCTATAAAAAAGTAGTTTGGGCATTTTTATTTAATATATATACATTTAATTTTTTAATTTAATTTTCATAATTACAAATGATAAAATACACAAGTCTACAATAATAGAGCTTATGATTATTATTGTTGTTTCTGGTGTTCATTTGATTAATGTTTTTATAATTTAATAAATTAAAATATTTTTTGACTAAACTTCTTCTTTCTTATTAATTTAGCTGACAATTACAAATTGAGAAAGGAAACACAAGCCTATCTTTTTTATTCTCATATAATGTTTTTTGTATTTTACATGTAGTTTTTTTCTTAATAATTTAGCTGATAAATTCAGCTGATACAAGCTATAATATGTTTCTGGTGTTATGTTTTAAATTTTTTAATAGTAAATTAAAACTATTTTTGACTGGTTATTTTTTGCATTTTTGTTCAGATTCGTTTTTTAGCTGACAGTTACAAGTTGTCAAAGGAAAAACAAGCCTATTCAATCTTTCATTATTTTTATATAATATTTTAAATATTATATATATATTTTTAAAGGTGCTGTAAAACAAGGTGATTTTTTTGCATTTGTTATTTGGATTTTTTTTACTTATTAACAGATGATAATTACAAATTAAGTAAAAAAAACACTAGATAATAAAACTTATGATTATTATTGTTGTTGACAATTACAAATTAAAAAAGGAAGTCTACAATAATAGATATTGTTGTTGTTGCTTTTTATTATTCTTTAACTATTTTTTAAAATAATAATAATAATAACTATAATAATCATAATAATACTTGTTTTTTACTAGTTTTTTTTCCACCTAGATTTTTTCCCGAGTATGTTTACATTTTCTTTAAAACATGAACGTTTAAGTAAATGCTGAGTATAAAGAGTCTTATGCCATATACAGACTGGGATCTTCATGGTCGGTGAGTGTATCTCTGGTAAAGGTTAGAGAGAATTAAAGACGCCACAGGAGCCTGCAAAGACCATGCAGGCAATTATTCAGCATGCCCTTTTCACATCGGCAAAACAAGGTGAATTTACACCTAATGCAGCAGGTTTGTGTTCTTGGGTGATACTTAAGGCAGAGAATCTCTTATTGTTTCAAGCTTGAAGTTGACAGAAATGGTCAAACTGTATAAACAACAACAGCAAGTATTATTGATTTAATTTTCAAGCCGGCGAGCCTTAATTTTATTTATTATTTGTCACTATGCAGAAGCTTTCTTACTGATGTAAAAGTGAGAAATGAGGGAGAATCAATTTAGAAAACATAAGACAGGCAGCAAGTTGTTGGTTATAGACATTTCAGAGCAGGACTATGTTAATAAGAAAACTTGCATCATGAAGGTCAAAAGCCCTCTGTACAGTACAGCATGTTTGAACTCTGCCAGTGACCTTTTAATACTAAAATATGTTCCTTCGATCTCAAGTGGGAAAACTTAGAGGAATTTTCGATTTGCTGCTATCTGAAGGACAAGACTTTATGCTAGTTTAAAATGAGAAGCCTGTTTTTACTGCATAATGCTGCCTTTAATGTAGATTGGGATGCACCAGCCTAGCAACTGCCATTGAAGTGAATGGGAATGCAAATGGATAGATCCTCCCCTTGCACCACACCAGCATCCAAAACACAACATATGCTGGCTTTCAGCAGGAGATATCTGGTCATCACCCAAATGGGAACTGCAATGAAGTTGTGACCTTGAAGCATTCATTTAATCTCTCATACAAAGCTTTATGGCTTCTGTCTAGCAGACACGTTCGTTTGGAAATTACCATTGATCCCCAGTTCCTCTGCAGATGGTGACCCCCTCACAGATAGCGGCCATTGTAATCGGCATCCCCAAAAAGACAGAAAGCAACAACCCACGAGAGGTTGAAGATACGACGTATTGTATCTGCTCGGATCTAATTCACCGTGATGTGGTTAAGTCTGTTTGTTCTGTTGAGCTAAATATCGTGCTCCTGGGTCTCCCCCAAAGGGCGAGTGATTAATGGCGCAGGAGAATGGGGAATAGGAGATGGGGGAGCAGTACCAGGCTGTTATCGTGCAGTCTTGATCGGATAGCTCCATTCATTTGGAGCCCTTTTCTCTCATGGTACTGTATGTTTATTTTTGGTCCAATTCGCCCAAATCTTCTGCCTTAGTTCTGCTGCTCGCCTGTGCTTTATACTACAAATACAGCACCCTTCTCTTGCCTGCAGCGCTTTGCTTTCACAGGAAAGCCCTCTCTTTTCTGAATAACCCTGCTCTATGACAGGACCTCCAGTTCCGGTTTCATATTAGCTAATGTGATCTTACAGTCCTTTTGTCAGTATATTATTCTCGGTGGACTTTATTTCACGAATGTGTACTCAGCACAAGCATAATACAATTAGTAAACGACCTGTAAAAGTGAATACATGTAGTTGTTACATAAGGGAGTCATTTTTAACCTTTAAAAATGACTTTTATTTATGTGACATATTATGTAACAGCTGCACATTCATTTTTTAATAATAATACAGCTGTTAATAAATATTAGTATTCATTTTAAAACAAGAATAAATTATTTTATACAATATATATATATATATATATATATATATATATATATATATATATACAGTTGAGGTTAAAAGTTTACATACACCTTGCAGAATCTGCAAAATGTAAATTATTTTACCAAAATAAGAGGGATCACACAAAATGCATGTTATTTTTTATTTAGTACTTACTTTAATCAAATATTTAACTTAAAAGATGTTTGCATATAGTCCACGAGAGAAAATAATAGTTTTAAGGTTTACTTCTGCTTGATTCTTAATACTTAATACTACCTTGTTTTGTTACTTTGTTTAGTGATAGTTATTCATGAGTCCCTTGTTTGTCCTGAACAGAACTGCCCCTGTTCTTTAGAAAATCCTCCAGGTCCCACAAATCTTTAGCTTTTCAGCATTTTTGTGTATTTTAACCCTTTCCAACAATGACTGTATGAATTTGAGATCAATCTTTTCACACTGAGGACAACTGAGGGACTCATATGCAACTATTATAGAAGGTTCGAATGCTCACTGATGCTTCAGAAGGAAAAACGATGCATCAAGAGCCGGGGGTGAAAACTTTTGAACAGAACGAATGTATACATTTTTCTTATTTTGCCTAAATATCATTTTTTTTTCTCTTTAGCACTTTCCTTTAGAAGCTACAGAAGATACTTACATGTTTCCCAGAAGACAAAATAAGTTAAATTTATCCTGATATTCAAAAGGTTTTCACCCCCGGCTCTTAATGCTTGGTTTTTCCTTCTGAAGCATCAGTGAGCGTTTGAGTCCCTCAGTTGTCTTCAGTGTGAAAAGATGGATCTCAAAATCATACAATCCTTGTTGGAAAGGGTTCAAATTCACAGAAATGTTGAAAAACCAAAGAATTTGTTGGACCTGAAGGATTTTGCTGAAGAATAGCAGGCAGATTAACTGTTCAGGACAATCAAGAGACTCATGAACAACTTTCACTAAAGAAAAAAACCCAGCTGTGGATCATTCGATAACAACACAGTATTAAGAATCAAGTGTATGTAAACTTTTGAACAGGGTCTTTTTATAATATATAATATATACTATTGTTTTCTCTTTTGGACTATATGTAAAGTCTTTTATGTGTCTTATCATATTTAGGTCAGTACTAATTAAAACATAGCATGCATTTTGTAGGATCCCTGATATTTTGGTAAAATAATTAACATTTTGCAGATTCTAATAAACTTTATACCTGTAATTGTATAAAATAATGTATTTTTTTTTACAGTTAGGTATTAGTATTACTAGTATCACTGTATTAAAGGAATAAATGCGGTCAAAGTAAAAAGTATTTTAAGTGATTTCTTGGATTTTTGAATCTTCAATGTACAATACAGTATATACAATGAAAACGTATTTACATTGCATATATTTAATAAATTTCTACACTTTGTCTTTCTGTGTAACGTCTGGTCGCTTTAATCACTGTGTCGTGTCAGATTTGCAGGTTAATTATTATCACAGCGAGCTGAATCCAGTCGTAAATGACAGGACGGAGTCAGAACGATGTTAACCTACGTTTGCAATTCCCCAGCCCAGGACCCCTGACCCCTGCAGCGAAAAGTAGGACACAGACCCACCTGATCATATGCCAGTGTGCAGGGCAGAGCGGTTCCACACGAGTGCGTCATGAGACAGCAAACTCTGCTGACACTTGCGCAGAAAAGAGAGAGGCTCTGCGGCCGGAGCAGCTTTTAGATCCGAAGCTTGCTGCAGGACTTTAAGATTTCATAGTAAGCTGTTAATGCTGAAGGCCCGAGTGTCGTTCTCACTGACTTATTCATTACGGAGACCCAACACAAGCACTGGGGAGTTCTCTTTTTGGAAGCTAGTGACTTCTTCAAAGCTCAAGTGGAAAACTTTTCTTTCACCTATTGGGTTTTGCACACAAAGGAGTTGGGTGGCTCTGCTGACCAAGTAGTATTTGTCCAATATGAGCTGAGGCTAATACAAAGGTAGACAGCAAATATTTCAAGAAATCTTAAGGGAGTATTGAAAGTAGAAACTCTTTGCATCCTGTTTCTGTTTTTGAAATCTTTTTTCACCTTTCTCTGTCTTGTATCTGCAGATTTTTTTTTGCAGGCCACTTTTTACAAGATATAAGCAGTGTTGGGGAAAGTTACTTTTAAAAGTAATTGCATTGCAGTATTGAGTTACTCCCTAAAAAGTAACTAATTATGTTACTTAGTTACGTTTTAGTAATACGTTACATTACTTTTGCGTTACTTTTGTTAATCTGGGCAGGGCTTGCTTGTTTGTTTTTAATATAAAAAGTTTGATTTTTTAGCAAATGTAAAAGCGCTTTCACACCAAAAAGTGAATGGAATAAGCTAAACGCTAAAGTAAAAGTAAATTTACATCTGTACAGTAGAACTGTAGGAATATGAATCTCAACACTCTTCAGCAATGAAAAAAAAATACAGCACAAATGTTAGTTAATCTGAAGTAAGGTTCGCTGGCGTTACTTTTTTTAAATGTGTTACTTTACTAGTTACTTGAAAAACGTAATCTGATTATGTAACTCGCATTACTTGTAATGTGTTACCCCCAACACTGGATATAATACAAATCTCCCCAGAATGTGTCTGTGAAGTTTCAGCTCAAATTACCCCACAGATCATTTATTATATATTTTGAAAATGCCCATTTTGAGTGGAATCAGAAACACACTGTTTTGTTCATGTATCTTTAATTGCAAATGAGCTGCTTTTCCAGAATAGGGTTGTGCCTTTACAACTCATACCTCAGATACTTTGCTAAAAAACATGGTTTTGATTACCATGTCTATCACGCTGAAATCATGCGTTTTAAACCATATTAGTTTAAACTTCTGATATAGGGTTTTCTAAGCGCACACATCGGAAGCACAGAAAGGCTGTCACACAACATGTGAGTACTAAACTAAGTTCTCTTTCATGTCTTACTGTGCTTAAACTGCCAAATACACACAAGTTTATGTTAAAAACACACATGAGTTACAAAAACAGTCAGTTATGTCTGTAAAGTTAAATATCTGGGAAAGAAATTGCATGTTTATATTAGATCTGTGTGGCAGCAGAGTAATATACAGTAAATAAATCAATAAATACACTGCTCTCTTGTCTCCTCTGAGGCTGGGACTGTGAAATAGTGTTCTGTGCTCATCTGTGCAGGGCACAAACTTTTGACATGGCGTTAGAACTGGTACACCAAACCCGTAAAAGTCTTCTGAACACAATTTAACATATTTGGGATGAAAACCGGGAGCTTTGTGGCTGTCCCATTGACTGCCAAGTAAATAACACTGTCAAGGCCCAGAAAAGTATGAAAGACGTTGTCAAAGTAGCCCATCTGCCATCAGTGGTTCAACCATAATTTTACCAAGCTACGAGAATACTTTTTGTACGCAAAGAAATCTAAAATAATGACTTTATTTAACAATTCTGCGTCACCGTAGCACTATTTTGGAGAGTGTCCACTGGACGCAAACAGCGTACGCTGTTCTGCATCAGCCGCAACACATTGATAGTTTTTCTACATTTATGTTTTGATTCGAACAAAAACAGCATATCTGCGTGACACAGCTGACAGAGAACAGCATATGCTGTTTGTGTCCAGTGGATACTCTCCAAAATGGCGCTACAGTGATGCGGAGGAGACGAATTGTTAAATAGTCGTTATTTTTGTTTTCTTTGTGTACAAAAAGTAGTCTTTCATACTTTTCTGGGCCTTGACAGTGTTATTTACTTGGCAGTCAATGGGACAGCCACAAAGCAACCGGTCTTTATTCAAAATATCTTAAATTGTGTTCAGATTGTGTTCAGGTTTGGTGTACCAGTTCTAATGCCATGTCAAAAGTTTGAGCCCTGCACAGATGAGCACAGAACACTATTTCACAGTCCCAGCCTCAGAGGAGACAAGAGAGCAGTGGATTTATTGATTTATTTACTGTGTATTACTCTGCTGCCACACAGATCTAATATAAACATGTGATTTCTTTCCCAGCTATTTAACTTTACAGACATAACCGACTGTTTTTGTAACTCATGTGTGTTTTTAACATAAACTTGTTTGTATAAAACAGTGGAGCAGCCACAAAGCTCCAGGTTTTAATCCAAAATATACTGTGTTCCGAAGACTAACTGAGCTTTTACGGGTTTGGAACAACATGGGGGTAAGTGATTAATGACAAAATTTTCATTTTAGGGTGGAGTAACCCTTGAGGCATGGAAAAAGTCAGATTTTCATGATATTTCACCTTTAAATAAAACGTTAAGTGTGGTAGACATGTACTAATTTATTAGATAAAAATGTATTCAGTAACATTTATTAAAAGAACATGTACAGTGGGTACGGAAATTATTCAAACTCTCTTAAATGTTTCACTCTTTGTTATATTGCAGCCATTTGCTGAAATCATTTAAGTTCTTTAAATTTATTAAAAAAAGAAAAACTGAAATATCACATGGTCCTAAGTATTCAGACCCTTTGCTCAGTATTTAGTAGAAGCACCCTTTTGATCCAATACAGCCATGAGTCTTTTTGGGAAAGATGCAACAAGTTTTTCACACCTGGATTTGGGGATCCTCTGCCCTTCCTCCTTGCAGATCCTCTCCAGTTCTGTCAGTTGGATGGTAAAGGTTGGTGGACAGCCATTTTTAGGTCTCTCCAGAGATGCTCAATTGGGTTTAAGTCAGGGCTCTGGCTGGGCCATTCAAGAACAGTCACGGAGTTGTTGTGAAGCCACTCCTTTTAGCTGTGTGCTTAGGGTCATTGTCTTGTTGGAAGGTAAACCTTCGGCCCAGTCTGAGGTCCTGAGCACTCTGGAGAAGGTTTTCGTCCAGGATATCCCTGTACTTGTCCGCATTCATCTTTCCCTCGATTGCAACCAGTCGTCCTGTCCCTGCAGCTGAAAAACACCCACCACCATGCTTCCCTGTTGGGACTGTATTGGACAGGTGATGAGCAGTGCCTGGTTTTCTCCACACATACCGTTTAGAATTAAGGCCAAAAAGTTCTATCTTGGTCTCATCAGACCAGAGAATCTTATTTCTCACCATCTTGGAGTCCTTCAGGTGTTTTTTAGCAAACTCCATGCGGGCTTTCATGTGTCTTGCACTGAGGAGAGGCTTCCGTTGGGCCACTCCGCCATAAAGCCCCGACTGGTGGAGGGCTGCAGTGATGGTTGACTTTCTACAACTTTCTCCCATCTCCCGACTGCATCTCTGGAGCTCAGCCACATTGATCTTTGGGTTCTTCTTTACCTCTCTCACCAAGGCTCTTCTCCCCCGATAGCTCAGTTTGGCCGGACGGCCAGCTCTAGGAAGGGTTCTAGTCGTCCCAAACGTCTTCCATTTAAGGATTATGGAGGCCACTGTGCTCTTAGGAGCCTTAAGTGCAGTAGAAATTTTTTTGTAACCTTGGCCAGATCTGTGCCTTGCCACAATTCTGTCTCTGTGCTCTTCAGGCAGTTCCTTTGACCTCATGATTCTCATTTGCTCTGACATGCACTGTGAGCTGTAAGGTCTTATATAGACAGGTGTGTGGCTTTCCTAATCAAGTCCAATCAGTATAATCAAACACAGCTGGACTCAAATGAAGGTGTAGAACCATCTCAAGGATGATCAGAAGAAATGGACAGCACCTGAGTTAAATATATGAGTGTCACAGCAAAGGGTCTGAATACTTAGGACCATGTGATATTTCAGTTTTTCTTTTTTTAATAAATCTGCAAAAATGTCAACAATTCTGTGTTTTTCTTGTGCTGTGTGTACATTAATGAGGAAAAAAATAACTTAAATGATTTCAGCAAATGGCTGCAATATAACAAAGAGTGAAACATTTAAGGGGGTCTGAATACTTTCCGTACCCGCTGTAAGTGATGTGGGATGTGTAAAATTTGTGTGGGACTGTTGTTCAAATTCTGTGAGCTTCTTTCAGAATTCTGCAGGCACAAATTCCACAAGGTCTGGTGATTAGCGATACTGCAGCTCTGTGTGGCTCGCTCATCTGGGGAATTGTTTTTATTATGCAGAGAGAGTTTTGAGGACGGGTATGAGGCTCACACAAATGTCCATTAGAGCAGCAGCAGGCTTGTGAAGAAATCAATTATCAATGTATTAATTCCAAAATATGTATTAATTTAAATTAAGAAGTAAACTGACATATTAAAAATAAGTAGTCATTGACTATTTCATTTCAATTTATTAAATCTTCTGAATTAATATGTTGATGGGATTTCTTCTTTTTTCTCTGAATTTTCTGCCAGGACATTTTCCGTAAAAGGCATAGTTCACTCAAAAATGATAATTCTGTCATTAAATACTCACTCTCATGTCGTTCCAAACCCGTAAGACCTTTGTTCATCTTCAGAACACAAATATAAATTTGATGAAATCTGAGAGCTTCCTGACCCTGAGATTGTTAAAATAGTCCATGTGACATCAGTGGTTCTTTATTCAACAATTTCCTCTCTTTGTCAGTCAACGCACATTCTCAACAGAACCACAATGAGGAGTCAGACTCCTGGAGCCAAAGAGGCGGAAATAGAGATGAGGTCCTGTCTAATTAAGGTCAAATTAAGGATATGCCTTAAACCGAATCTAGCACCAGATAAATATCAGTCAGTCTGATCCGAAGGTGGGGCCTTTTACTGAAAGCTGACTCATTTCTTGAGTAATAGAGTGAACTGCTGAATAAGAGAGAGAGATGTTTTATTTTTTGTCCTCTGTTCGACCTTTGTATGTAGGAACTCCAGATGAATGGAGCTCAGTGAGGTTGTGCATTTGATGTTTTGTCCGTCTGGAGTCTTGCCTGCAACCATTTCCATTATGACGGGCACAAATGCAGGCAATCGTGGTTGCTGTGTTTGTGAAAAGCCTCACATTGAAATGCAGAACTCTTGTTGTGCTTAGGACTTTTAACAACGTGGAACAAAAGACCACGCACACTTTTACTGCCACACAGGGATGGGGCCGTAAAAACAGATTTTTACATTTCCTTAGTAGAATGTGAGTGATGTCTTCTCGTGTAAAAGTCTTTGTCCTGAAATATCACACATCTCCTCAACAAGAGGTATTATTTGAGGCATCACTGATGCTGTAACAGATCATTGTGGATTGAAGATATGTGCCAAAGTTTAGGATACACTCACATTAGTTTCACATTAAAATTGCAGAATCCAGTCATAAAATGTGGAATATCACTGAGGTTAAATTTTGAAATTAAAATGTGATATTGGACTGTAAATATTAAGCCACAAAACTGCTATTTAAGTATTAATCTTGCATGTTCTGCATATCTCTGTGTGAATGAATGGCGCAGACATGCAGTTTCGCTTACACTCTTCAAAATAAAGGTTCTTCACGATGCCATAGAAGAACTTTTTTTGTCTAAATGGTTTCATAAAGAACCTTTAACATCTGAAGAACCTTTCTGTTTCACAAAAGGTTCTTTGTGGTGAAAGAAGGTACTTCAGAGGTGGTACTTTAAAGAACGTTTGACTGAATGGTTCTTTGTGGAACCAAAAATGGTTCTTTTATGGCATCGCTGTGAAGAACCTTTTAAAGCACCTTCATTTTTAAGAGTGTACTGCACACATACTAAAACGCGTGTGATGCTGACAGTGTTTTCAGCCTCTGCCGCCTCAAAATATGCGTACATGAACACATAAACATAATCTGTAAAACTGCTCTGAGAGTCACTTCATGAGCATTTTACCGTTTCTTTAAAAAAAAAAACTATTGTCATGTCATATGTAAACAGAAACTTTAGGGTCTTTACAGCAACCCCTCAAAATAAAAGTTTGTTTTAACTTGGAGAAACTGTAACAGAAATATACTTATGCTTATACTACAGGGCCGTTGAATGCTTGAATCTGATTGGCTGACGAACGTTCCAGAGGTGTGCATTATATTCAGGGAAACGCACGGCGAACGTAGTTCCAGGCAGCTTTAGACCGCAGTGCATGTCTATATCACTTCGCCATACGATTTCAGTTATTTCAAAGGTCCTTACAGCCCAAAACAGCAAAATAACTAAAACCCACAATGACACTGGCCAAACTAAATACAGTAAACATCAGGATAAACACGACAGATTATTTCCATGTTTTTTTCCACCATATATAACGTTTTATTATGTACGGAAAGCACTCTCGCCCTCTTCTCACTCACCTCACAGACGCACACACATAACAGTACAGTTTGCACTCGCGTTAGCATTCGCGCTAATGTTGTTAGCGCTGCTCTGACGATTAACGACTTAAAAACGACATGACAGCTCTCACGCGAGGAAACAACGGCGTGGTCTTGAAGAAAATGAACTTAAAGTTTAACTGTTAGAGATGATGCTGCCAGTCACCCTTGAGAGACACAGACGTGAGAGAGGTAAAGTCAAACACTTAAGTTTCTCTCCCATCTCTCTTTCCGTCTGTCTGCTTGTCTTTCGGTCTGTCTAAACTTCATTATTAACGGCATTATTTTGCTATTAACAGCCCAAGCTTCGTTACTAGTTCTAAAATGACGTTTTGGAACTAGCAACGAAGCTGTTGAATGAGCTGCGTAAGAAATTAATCCTACTCACAATAGTGTTTTAAGGATAAAAACCGGACGAATGTTTTGAAATATATCACTTGATCGATGTCTTGAGATGTGGTAACTGTAGTATAAGCGGAATAATTGACTTCGGGCAGTAGAATTCTACGAAAATAATGCACACCCGAGGTGTAACGGCCACTCCGCTTCGCGTCGTGACCGCATTACCACCTCGGGTGTGCATTATTTTCTAAGAATTCTACTGCCCGTCGTCAATTATTCCTTACTTAATGTAGGCCTAATGAGAGTTATCAGATTATTATTAAAAGATTATTTTTAAAGAAAATAAATAAATACATTATTAAATATTATTATTATTATTTTTAATAAAATCAGCTAATAAGAAAATTTAATGAAACTATTAACATGGAATCCAGAAAATTAATGGAATAGGGCCTTAAAAATGTCATTTTGGTTAAACTTTTTATAAATTGCTGTTAAATTGTAAGTTTCATGATTTCAATTAATTAGACATGCTTTTGATTAATATTTTTTTAATGGAACCATTGAAACAGGGTCTAGAAAAACTCAGAAACTCAGAAATTTACTTGGCAGTCTATGGGACAGCCACAAAGCTCCCGGTTTTTATCCAAAATATCTTAAATTGTGTTCAGAAGACTTTTACGGGTTTGGTGTACCAGTTCTAACGCCATGTCAAAAGTTTGTGCCCTGCACAGATGAGCACAGAACACTATTTCACAGTCCCAGCCTCAGAGGAGACAAGAGAGCAATGGATTTATTGATTTATTTACTGTATATTACTCTGCTGCCACACAGATCTAATATAAACATGCGATTTCTTTCCCAGATATTTAACTTTACAGACATAACTGACTGTTTTTGTAACTCATGTGTGTTTTTAACATAAACTTATGTGTATTTAACAGTTTAAGTGCAATAAGACATGAAAGAGAACTTTCATTTAGTACTCACATGTTGTGTGACAGCCGCTTTCTGTGCGCGTGCTGGAAAAGCAGCTCATTTGCAATTAAAGAGCCATGCACAAAACAGTGTGTTTCTGATTCCACTCAAAATGAGCAAAACTCAGAAAAAAATCCAGAATCCAGACAAATTAAAATGGAAGAAACTAAATTTGAAATAAATAAAACTGAATTTGGGAAAAAATAAAACAGATTTCATAGGACTCTACATTTAAGAAAACAGCTAAAAAAAAAGACAAAAAGTTGTTTTTTAAAGATCTCAACTCAAGAAAAACATCTTGTATCTCAAGATCATAACGTTTTGTCATTTTTGTTTCTTCTGTGGGACACAAATAGAGATATTTTTGAAGAATGTTGGTAATGTAACCAAACAGTTGCCATTGTAAGAAGTAACTTTGATTTACTTCCATTTTTTCATCCATGCAGTGAAAGCCAATAGGAGCCAGTACATTATAGTTACTAACATTCTTCAAAATATCTCCTTCATTTTGGGTGCGCAATACCTTTAAGCAAAGATCTTGGGAAAACAAGTTTTGTTGTCTAAATCACAAGAAAACTAAGTCAAGATCTTGAGAAAAACGTTGTCAGCTTTTAAAATAAACATTTTTGTCGAGATCATGAAAATTAATTAAAGATCTTAAGAAAACAACTTCTGTTGTGTCAACAACAAGATCCTAAGAAAATATTTGGAATAAATAAACTAAAACTAAATTTGGAATAAATAAAACTGAATTTGGAAAAAAAAAAAAAAAAAACAGATTTCATAGGGTTCTACATTAGTGACATTCAAGAAAACATCTTTTATCTCAAGATCATAAAGTTATGCCATAATTTACTCACCTTCATGTTGTTCCAAAGTTGTATGACTTACTTTCTTCTGTGGGACACAAATAGAGATATTTTGAAGAATGTTGCAGTTTTTCATCCATGCAGTGGAAGCCAATCCACCTTATTTTTCCCATAAGAGTGGGCGCAGCCATTTTGTAAATTTATTGTGTCTGGTTTCCGGTCTCATCCGCGTCCAGCTATTTTTAGCTGAGCAAAAAGTTTGTTTTGCTGCTTGATATTGCAAATTGGTGTCTTACCATATTATCTTAATTATGAACACACTGGTTTGTAGTGCAAACTGTTTTACCATTTACTGCAGTTTGATATTCTTCCTGTTATTTCCCTATGATGGATTATGAACCGGATGTCTAACACACTACCAGAAAACTTATTTCCGCATCGAAAAATAAAGTGGTAGGAGCCAGTGCATTTTGGTTACTAACATTCATCAAAATATCTCCCTAATTTTTGGGTGTGCTATCCCTTTAAGCAAAGATCTTGGGAAAACAAGTTTTGTTGTGTCAATGACAAGAAAATTAGAGAAAAGAGCTTGAGAAAAACTTTGTCAGCTTTTAAAATAAACTTTTTTGTCAAGATCATGAAAATTAATTAAAGATCTTAAGAAAACAACTTCTGTTGTGTCAATCACAAGATCTTAAGAAAACCTTGCCAGCGTTTCAAGAAAACAACTCGCATTATGTTGAGAAACATTGCCATCTCGAGAAAACAACTTTTGCTATGTAAAGAACACAACAAAACAATAACACGTAGCCTCTTAGGGCTTCCGTACCTTAGCAAACACAATAACACAATTTCAGGAAGCAATTTGAAAACGTGTTTGGTATACGTTTCTCTTGTTTAGTCTTTCCCCTGTCTGCTCTCGTCTCTCAGCGTTCGGAGGGTTTCATTGAGGCACCTGATTGTGAAAAACAGCATCGTAACAGTATGTCGAATGTGAGAATTGGCCGCTTACGGCGGCGTGTGTTTTGGCTTCCCGAGGTTTCCCACTGTCTGACACCGAGAGGCCAGAGGGAGAATCTCCCGTGGGAGAAGCACAACTACTGCAAGCACTTGCCTTCAATTTAAAACATTGTCATTTAAGAAAGCGCACCGTTTATGACTTTCAGCTGCGGCGTAACCATGGAAACAACTCAGACTTGAGCAGAAAAACCAGGGTTGTGTTTAAAAGCACCGACACACACGCAAACATACAGGCATGTTTACATTCCCACATACAACCGTTCAGCTTTCTTTTGTTGTCTTATTTGTTTTGGCAACAAAATTGTGTGTTGCTGGTGCGTAGCGCTTCTCTTTTTAATGCAGTTGGATCGTTTAACCCCACAACAGGTATACTGTTGCTATGGCAACAGCTCTAATGGTGATGCTGGTTAATTCCGACTCTCTCAAATTCCACAAATATGCCAAACATCAAGTAGTGCACGCTACATTCGTGACCCTGCCGATGATGAAACGAGCTGTAAGTTGGCAGGGGTTGTTCCGATCTTTTGCGCACTTTGTTCTTCTGCAAGACCAGTTTTTTCCCCCTTCCTCTCTCTTTTTACATCAATCTCTGGCTCATGCTGGAGTGCTTTAATGATTACCGCCTTTATTAAAATGAGGTGGATGATGGATAGAGACAGAGAGGGAGACAGAAGACGGATGAAAGACTGACAGCCCAAATCCCTGAGACGAGGCAGTTTGG
The DNA here is from genome assembly GCF_049309525.1 of Garra rufa. Taxonomy (NCBI): domain Eukaryota; kingdom Metazoa; phylum Chordata; class Actinopteri; order Cypriniformes; family Cyprinidae; genus Garra; species Garra rufa. The sequence goes on along the minus strand of NC_133377.1, from coordinate 3,156,442 downwards.
AACTGGAAGAGAAGGAGGAAGTCATTCAAAAGGAGAGAAAGAAAGACAGAGAAACACAGAGATGCTTCGGTTCTCCGGGCGCCCGCTTTCTCCTGTGCCCACGCTCTTCCTCCCACACCATGCGCATGCAGTTCTAACCTCTCCCTGCGATTTCTCTCACTCTCTCAATCACCATCTCTCTCTCTCCTTATCTCGCGCTCCTCTCCTCCTCGCAGATCCTTCACTACAGCATGCTGGGTGCCCGCCATTACTGAAATGTACAAATACACTTATATTCCTTCGCAGGAACCATTAAGGGTTCACGACTATGATGTTTTGTTGCTGCTGCATGGGAAAATCTCATCAAAGCTTTCAGGAAACATGCCTGGCTCATATTTTAACCCTTAATCAAAGGGAAAAAAAGAGAAGAAATTAAGTTTTGCTTAAAGACAATGACACTTTTTTTTTAGAAACATTGACTTTTTTACATCTTGACTGTTTATTATCAATATACACACAATAAAGGTGCTTTATAAGGTTCTTACAACGATGCCATAGAAGAGGTTCTTTAAGGAACCATCTCTTTCTTTCTTTTTTATAATTCGAAGAACCTTCTTCACCACAAAGAACCTTTTGTGAAACTTTATGGAACAATTTAGACAAAAAAGGTTCTTCTATGGCATTGTGAAGCACCTTTATTTTTAAGAGTGTATTGTAATATCTAAAAATTATTTAAAACTGGGATGTAATGATATCAAAATCTCACAAAATGCGATAATATCCTATATGAAGTCTACAATACGATATTATTGGAAAAACTTGGAAAAAGATTGAAATGTACATTTTAAAATTAAATTATTCTATCTAATGCATTTTGAGAGTTTAAAATTAAAAGCTCCAACCCATGTTCTTAACTAAGAAAACTTAAGTCAGAAAAAAACGACTTGTACCTGAACGTTAAAGGGAACTCAATCCACTTTTTTATTTGTGGTATACTGTCTCAGTCTAAATTACATCCACACTGGTGTTTTAGGAAGCCAAGCAAATTAGAATATAATAATAACAACAATTTTATATTATTGTTATTCCTATGATAGTAATAGCCATATATTGTAAAACAATTGCATTGTAAATATATATATATATATATATATATATATATATATTAGTGGTGGGCCGTTATCGGCGTTAACGTGCTGCGTTAACGTGAAACTCTTATCGTGCGATAAAAAAAATATCGCCGTTAATCTATTCTCAAATTTGGGTTGGGAGCTGGGTCTAAACTACGCAAGCTATGGTGACTTTCACCTTGATAGTTTAACGCGGATGTATACTGAAGAACATGGTTGCGCGTTTAAGTCTCCTCCGCCAAAACACAGACGGGGTCGCGTCGTCCTCCATTCATAAAAACCGAATCTACTATAGCGAAATGCCACGTAAATTCGTCGTTTTTTGGATTCATAAATCAAATGTTGGTCAGTCACTTAATTCAAATCGCGATATGGACTAGTGTATGTGAAAACTGAAATGCAAAAAGACCGTTTTAATATGAATCCGATATGTTCCGTTTGCCTAGCTGTATGTATGCATGATGGAGACGAGCTTTTACTACACGCATACTGAAACACACGTGACGCTCCCGGTAATTTTTGGCATTTTCATCTCACATGAACAGATAAACTCAATCTCCCAAACTGCTGTGAGTGTCACTTTTACCGTTTCATTTGAGAAAACTAGCATCATATCATACTGTATGACACAGAAACTTCACGGCAACCTGTCAAAATAAAAGTACGGTGTAACATGTAATGGGTTGGGTAGGTGTTGACGTTAAAAAAAACAATCTAATAGGTAGAAAAAATAATTTCATTGTTAGTTAGTTAGTAAACACAAGTACATCTAATTGAACATAATTTATTTTCATCAACAAATTATCATAGAACAGCTTTATGAGCTTTATGATCCAGACTTTAAGTCACTATTTGGGTAGCACACATATTCTGAATGCCTTCAGCAGAATTCAAATTAGCCATTTTAATCTAGATTAATCTAGATTAATTCCAAGATTTAATCTATATTAATCTAGATTAAAAAAATTAATCTATGCCCACCCCTAATATATATATATATATATATATATATATATATATATATATATATATATTTCATATTAGGGATATTATTGTTGCTTTACACTACACTCTTAAAATTAAAGGTGCTTCAAATGGTTCTTCACAGTGATGCCGAAGAAGGTTCCACAAAGAGCCATTCAGTCAAAGGTTCTTTAAAGAACCATCTCTTACTTACCTTTTTATAATCTGAAGAACCTTCTTTCGCCACAAAAGATCTTTTGTGAAACAGAAAGTTTCTTCAGATGTTAAAGGTTCTTTATGGAACCATTTAGGCAAAAAGGTTCTTCTATGGCATCATGAAGCACCTTTATTAAGAGTGTACAGTAGGGAAATGACAATACTTCTTTTCTAATTTCTACATATGAAAGAGATATTTTGAATTTGGACTGTAGTAACCCATTTAAACCGCTGGCTGTCAGCAATTCATACTGTGCTTTTAAGCTTTTATTTTGACGGAAACGGCAGTAGAGCTTTTATTTTGAAGGAAAACTCCAGCTTCAGTGAAAACAGGCTTACAAAAACGTGTCTCAATTCAAATCTAGTGAAATGCTGTAATCACCTTCTGTGAAAATAAAGCATAACTGGCCTTTGCGTTCTTAAATGCGCGTTTAACTAATAATAAACAAGTTCACTGCATTCATTGTGAACTGAGCCATTCTGAGACACGGAAAACACCGGATCACGAGCTGATCGTCTGAACGAAGTGCGCGTTTCGCTTTGAAATGTGCAGCGAAAACAGACTTGATAAAGGGATTAAGCCATATTGTGCTTTCGGTTTTAGTTTGTTACTGTGACAAAGCAATAATGGACCAAAACACAACTTTTTATGTTAGAATAAAAGTTTAAATATATTTTAAAAGCTACACTTTTTGCCCGGAAGACCTATCGTTTCATATTGTCATGTGAAAATGATAATATGCACAAAGTATTCTCGTAGCTTCATAACATTATGGTTAAACCACTGATGTCACATGGACTATTTTAATGATGTCCTTGCTACCTTTATGGGCCTTGAACGTGTCAGTAGTGTTGCTGTCTACGCAGTGTTGGAAAGCTCTTGGATTTCGTCAAAAATATCTTAGTTTGTGTTTCAACGATAAATGAAGGCATTACGAGTTGGGAATGACATGAGGGTGAGCAATTAATGACAGCATTTACATTTTTGGGTGAACTATCCCTTTAACATACACTGTCAGGAATTTATGTAAATCTGTTATGCAGTTTCTTGTACTGTATCTGGATTATAATAATAATAGGGCTCAATACATGTACATGTGTTTTGCTGTGTAGGTGTACTGCAGAGCTGTGTGAAAAGAGAAATCAAATATAAGGAATATCCTCTTCAGATCCCCAGAGGGAGACAGAAGGGCAGGAAAGTGAGTGAATGGAGGGAAAAAAAGGTGGTGTAGAGAGTGAAAAAGAAATTGTGAAACTCAGTGCAGAATGATGGAAGAGACACACGATCCTGTTCCCATACTGTCACTGCAAATCTTCATCTAAAAGCCAGACAGTTTCTGCACCCGCCTCTGTCTCTCTCTCTTCTTTGTTTTAAAAAGTAATTTCTTTGCCTCTCTCTGTATTAATTTCTTTCTAGCAACACACTCAGACAGCTGGATGTTTCGGGTGTATACGTGCCCCTCTCGCCTCCTTATCCCATGCTGCTCAGGGGAAGCCCCTGCGGTTTGCGATGCGTGCCGATGTGAGGTTAAACGAGGAGAGTGGTTGACATGAGTTCTTTCGTTCATTTCCAAATGTTCTCAGTCTCCACTGGTCTGTTTTGTGCACAGCAGGCTTCACCTGTCTAACCCAACTCTCTAACACTCAAACTGTCAAAACTAGGGAACTCTGTGCAAATAGCAAGTCAGCGTCAACACTTGGGATTTTTGCATGCCAAAAAATACAAAAATGTTTTGTTTCACATATGATTACAAGCATAAATTATGGGAAAATGCATACAAGCTTCAACATAGAATAGATTACAGCTGTTGCAAATGTTCAGTTATATGTTGCTCAGTACTTAAATAAAGAATTATTTCACCCCTAAAACAAAAAATTCCGGAAATTACTCACCCCCATGTCATTCAAGATGTTCATGTCTTTCTTTCTTCAGTTGAAAAGAAATTAAGGCTTTTGACGAAAACATTCCAGGATTTTTATCCATATAGTGGACTCCAAACTGCAGGTTCAAAGCTTTAAAGAGCTCTACATGATCCCAGTCGAGGAATAAGGGTCTTTTCTAGTGAAATGATCAGTCATTTTCTAAATATATATATATATATATATATATATATATATATATATATATATATTATAAGTATATAGTATATACTTAACCACAACTTTTTGCTCCATTAGGTAAAACAATGCATTAAGAGCCTAGGGTGTAAACTTTTGAACAGAATCAAGATGTGTACATTTTACTTATTTTGCCTAAATATCTTTTTTTTTTTCATTTAGTACTGCTCTTCAGAAGCTACAGAAGATACTTACATATATCCCAGATGGCAAAATAAGTTCAATTTAACCTGATCTTCAAATTCGAAAAGTTTTCACCCCCCAACTCTTAATGCATTGTTCTGAAGCATCAGTGACCATTTGAACCTAATGTAATAGTTGCATATGAGTCCCTCAGTTGTCCTCAGTTTGAAAAAATGGATCTCAAAATCATATAGTTATGGTTTGAAAGGGTTCAAATACACAAAAATACTGAAAAACCAAAGAATTTGTGAGACCTGAAGGATTTTTTTCCGAAGAACAGTGGGCAGTTTAACTGTTCAGGACAAATAAGGGACACATGAACTATCACTACAAAAAAAAAAACAACAACAAAAAAACAGCTGTGGATCATTCAGGTAACAACACAGTATTAAAAATCAAGTGTATGTAAACTTTTGAATGGGGTCATTTTTATAAATTCAGCTATTATTTTCTCTTTTGGTACATTTTTGGTTTACATTTTTCTTATTTAGTACAGACCTGAATAAAATATTTAACATAAAATATGTTTACATATAGTCCACAAGAGAAAATAATAGTTGAATTTATAAAAATTACCCCATTCAAAAGTTTACATACACTTGTTACCTGAATGATCCACAGCTGTGTTTTTTGTTGTTGTTTGTTTAGTTATAGTTGTTTTTGAGTCCCTTGTTTGTCCTGAAGAGTTAAACTGCCCACTGTTCTTCAGAAAAGTCCTTCAGGTCCCACAAATTATTTGTTTTTTCAGCATTTTTGTGTATTTTAACTCTTTCCAACAATGTCTGTATGGTTTTGAGATCCATCTTTTCACACTGAGGACAACTGAAGGACTCATACGACTCAACTATTACAGAAGGTTCAAACACTCACTGATGCTTTAGAAGGAAACACATTGCATATATATGTAAACGTCTTTTATCTTATTCAGGTCAGTACTAAATAAAAGAATAACATGCATTTTGTATGATCCCTCTTATTTTGGTAAAATTATTAACTTTTTGCATATTCCGCAAGCTGTATGTTAACTTTTGACTTCAACTGTATTTCTATTTGTCTTGAGTGCTGTGTACTTCTTGCAGCAAAGAGGACATTTCAGATGTTGACTTATGCATTTTATATCCACTCTACTTAATCCAACTGCAAACTGTGTGAATTATACATCTGCGCATCTTCCCCCTGGGCTGCAGAGCTGCGCAAAACCTGGGCTTGTTTGGACTCAAAATGCGGAGGCTCATACGGACAGCCGTGCTATTTTAGTACTCATTAAGCGTGTAGGTTGTGTGTACGCTATCAGAAGAGAGAGAGCAGGAGTATAGGACAGTGGCGGCTACTGGTCTGTCAAATAGGGGAAGCTCATTTTCGGTCTACATCATAAAATTGTCTATTTATTTAAAAGTAAATTCTGCCCTACGTTCCTTTTCAAGAAAATGGTCTGTGACCCTGTCGTACCAACTAGGCGTCTTTTCCAGTGACTTTTCGTGTGCAGTTTCATATGAATGAATGAATGATCTAAAAAAAATATTAAACTCTGTAAAAGTGAAACAAGGAATGTGGTGTATAATTGTGTGAAATGTATGATGAAAATCAAGCAATTTCGCCAAGCAAATATAAAGAAATAGGTTGCAGCAGTTTTTATTTCAACTGAACTTGAGAAATCCACGATGGGACTGAGCTGCCGCAGAGAGCGCGAACGAATAGCTTCAGCGATTCCTTATAGGACAAAATCGCTGTCAGTCAAAAGGAGATGCAATCTTTCGACAGACCCTCCAATCAACACGCAGAAGCTCAGCGTCCAGGCCAGCCCACTCCTCATTCACCCCCAGAGACGCTGAGCGTCCGTGGGCGGGACATAATCGCAGCGTTTATCCAATGACCGTCTAGTTTCAAAGCACTGAAAAAAAACGTTCAAAGCAGCCCCATTGAAGTCAATGGACGCTGGGCTTCAATGGGGAAATGCACTGTGACGCTACGGGAATGTATGAGAAGTAAATCAAGTCAGCCGACCTGCTATATCTAACTGATTCTGAACGAATTCGTCTTTGAGATGAACGTTTTCTAACGCATTTTTAGTCAATAAAATGTTAATACAATAGTACGTAATTTTACCATTAATTTTGTGACATTATAGGGGAAGCTGAGCTTCCCTTGCAGTCTTAAAGAAATCGCCACTGGTATAGGACAACGTCACTGTTTTTGTGTATATGTGGTGTGTGTGTTTGGTTATAGTTGGCTGAATGACCAGTGGGTTCAGTCAGAGGAGATGCAGCATCTCTGTCCTGATATGTGCTGGCTCCTCACTAATGACACTCAAAAGCCCTCAAGTATTAATAGTACATACTTCATGCTCCAAAGTCATGTTAGACTGTTTTAGTTGTGGCTGTCTATATACTTCCTAAAGTATGTCAGTAGTTAGATCACCTTCATATACAGCATAAAAGAATGATTATGTAATCCAGTGAGGGACTGATATGTAGCTGCAGCATAGTGAGCTCAGAGAGTGGAGCGTTTCCCTTGTCAGATGCTCCTGAGAGAAACCAGCCTTGTTTTTTTTCCGCCCCCTGAGCCTGTCAATCTAGCAGGTGTGGGATCACTTGTGTTTTTGCGGGTGGTGGTCTGGCACCCAACGTGGGGTCGGCCATCACTCCACTTCCACTTGAGGGTTCACTTCCTGTTTAGGTTAAAAGGTGCTGTTTTCATTAAATGGGAGAGAGTGGCTTCCCTGTGGTTATGCTGTAGCTCAGAGTAATGGACGCTGAGTCTAGACGAGCTGGAAGGACGTATTTGAGACTCCCAGTGGTCACAAGAACTCGCATATCTGAGAATAGAGAACAGCATAAAGTCCTGTAAAGTTAGGCATTGCCTGCAGGGGTGATGATGCTTTATATTATAATCAGAAAAATGCCTCTATATTATCAGTTGAAATCATTTAAAGGGATATTTCAGCCAAAAATAAACATTTAGTTAAATTAAATTTGAAATGTTGCCTTTTTTAGGGAGTTAGAAAACATATGTACACACAATATACAGTTGAAGTCAAAAGTTTACATACACCTTGCAAAATCTGCAAAATGTTAATTATTTTACCAAAATAAGAGGGAATATTTAGGTTATTTTTTATTTAGTACAGACCTGAATAAGATATTTAACATAAAATATGTTTACATCTAGTCCACAAGAGAAAATAATAGTTGAATTTATAAAAATTACCCCATTCAAAAGTTTACATACACTTGATTCTTAATACTGTGTTGTTACCTGAATGATCCACAGCTGTGTTTTTGTTGTTGTTGTTTGTTTAGTTATAGTTGTTTTTGAGTCCCTTGTTTGTCCTGAAGAGTTAAACTGACTGCTGTTCTTCAGAAAAATCCTTCAGGTTCCACAGATTATTTGGTTTTTCAGCATTTTTGTGTATTTGAATGCTTTCCAACAATGACTGTATGATTGTAAGATCCATCTTTTCGCACTGAGGACACCTAAGGGACTCATACGCAACTATTACAGAAGGTTCAAACACTCACTAATGCTTTAGAAGGAAACACAATGCATTAAGAGCCAGGGGTGAAAACTTTTGAACAGAATGAAGATTTGTTTGTTTTTCTTATTTTGCCTCAATATCATCATTTTTTTTTTCATTTAGTGCTGCCCTTTAGAAGCATGTTTACATGTTTCCCAGTAGACAAAATAAGTTACATTTACCCTGATCAAATTCAAAAAGATTTCACCCCCTGGTTATTAATGCATGTTTTCCTTCTGAAACATTAGTGAGCGTTTGAACCTTCTGTGTAATGTCTTTTATGTACAATATCTTTTTCAGATCAGTACTAGATAAAAAAAATGAGTATGATCCTTATTTTGGTCAAATAATTAACATTTTTCAGATTCTGCTAGTTGTATGTAAACTTTTGATTTGAACTGTATATATAGTCATACTGGTTTAAAACAATTTCAGTGTGACAAACTTATGACAGAATTTTTATTTCTGAATGAACTATCCCTTTTTACAGACCACATCAGAGCAGTCAACTGAAAAAGTCAGGTTTTGGTTAGTTACTACTAATAGCCCCTGGTAGATTTTCCAACGACACCATCTGGACTCGATATTATCTTCCTCCATTGAAAAAAGCCATGCTTTTATATTCTAGCTTTCTCCAGGTATTGTAGTCCAGAACTACTGATAAGTGACGGAATAAATGTAAATCTGTAAAATGGGTTGACGTGAACTGACAGCGTTGTAATCCGACAGTAACGTGTTGTGTTGTGTGGCATCATATCACGAGACCATATGTCACCAGAACCCGCTGATTAAATCCCTGATCCCTCGCTGGGCAGCAGGACTACAACACTGAGGGGTCAGTTTCCAAGGCCTGCTGTCAGAATATTTTTTGAAACCAGGGCCGTTGTCTCCATGTGCCATGTGTGTAACCTCTGTGGTTCCCACTAACTGAATCTCAGACAACGGCATACGATAGTGGGCATTCAGTTTTCTGTTACTCAGGAAGAGATCAGTATAGCAGGAAATGAGGAAGTGGTTCTATGAAATTTCTCTAGTGAGATGAGAGGATTCTGGGTAGAATAACATGATGAAATCTGACCTCTGGTATATACAAGGCCCCGTTCTCTTCAGGTTTGGCTTCTGCTGTAATCAAGACTCAAGCGGCTCACTTCGTCAAATATTAATCTGAAAGAGGAGAGTCGGTGGTTGCAGCTGTTATATACAGTACGCTTGAGAGCTCTGTGTTTGGAGTGTGTGGAACTGAGATATTATTCTAATTTGGAAGGTGACCCTGAGAAGGTGGCGGAAACACTTCAAAACGACTAAAGCAATTAGATACCCGCATTAATTTTGCATTTGAGTTAAAGCCTAGCTGTTTTCCTGTGTGTTAATTCAGCATTGCCTATGTGAGAAAAACAGCACATGAACAATTAAGCCATCAAGAAGTCAGTAGTCAAGCATATGTGTGCTGTAGACTGATACATGTTTGATGAAATCACTAAAAGGCTCCGTGACCTACTTAGGTTGTTGATTTCCATGCATGCTTCTTGACATGCTTCAGAAACACAAAGAATGAGTTAGGGATTCAAGCAGCAGTCAGCCATTTTGGCTCTGAAGGGTGTTCCTGTGAAGATTTCTTACTAATCATCTCTCTTTCGTCTCACTGTCTTAACAGCTGACCTAGACTGCACAGAAGGTCTCGTATAATGAGGTGTTTCTATTTTCAAGCTGATTTCTTTTTTTAACTCGCAAAGTTTGTTCATTCCAGGAGGTAAGAAACAGACCCCATGGTCTCGCTGCACGCCGCTGTACGTTTTCTTATTCTTATTTCTCAGATCTCATTCATATTCATATACTGGACAAAAACTCAGTGTTTTGCAATTAGTTAAAAGACATGTGATAACCTAATACATGTTCTATGTTCGTTTGGATGGTCCTGTTACCTATGTTGGTTTTGTAATCCTTTTGTAGTTTTATTTATGCTTGGTTCCCCATGATTGTATTGGTTCTATTTTTAATTGGTCCGGTCTTCTGTAATGCAGAGGAACTCAAAGATGATCCAAAGTAAAAAGTAGTAAAAGTCCTTTTATGCAAAACCATTGATCTTTATCTCCAGATCAAGTATAATAATAGGAACATCTTGAAGTAAGAGTTTGTTGTAACCAAATGCGACACGCAGTTTGAATGCTGAATAGAGGATGACAGTGAAAAGAGTTAAGAAACTTGAATTTAATGACGTATATTAAATAAATATTCATCTGTACCTCACATTAAACTATGGAACAGCTTCAGAACACTTAAGAATATGGAGCAATAACTTTACGGTTCTTTATAATTTTATGTTTTTGTGCCTTTGTGGGGCTTAAAGGGTTAGTTCACGAAAAAATGAAAATTCTCGTTTCAAACTCATATGACCTTTGTTCATCATCGAAACACAAATTAAGATATTTTTGATGAAATCCACAAGCTTTCTGACCCTGTACACTGTGAAAAGTTTTCACCAGATTCAACTTAAAAACCTAAGTTCAGCAGCTGCCTTAAGTTTTTAAGTTAAATCAGCTTAAAACTTCAAGTCATTTGAACTTATTACAATAAAAATAAGTTGAAATAACTTGTGAGTTTAAATGACTTAAGTTGATTTAACTTAAAAACTTAAGGCAGCTGCTAAACTTAAGTTTTTAAGTTGAAACTGGTAAAAACTTCACAGTGTATAGACCAGACGCAGGTTCCTGCATCAGCAGCATCACATGCATATGTCATGGTACGAAGAAATTGTTGATATTTTTAGTTTTCTTTATGCATAAAGAGTATACTCATAGCTTCATAAAGTTATAACTAAGCCATTGATGTAACATGGACTATTTTAACAATGTCTTATTACATTTCGACTTTGAACATGTCTATGCAGGGTCAGAAAGCTCTTGGATTTTATCAAAAATTGCTTAATTTGTGTTCCTCAGATAAATAAATGTCTTACAGGTTTGGAGTAACATTGAGGGTGAGTAATTAATTACAGAATTGTAATTTTTGGGTGAACTATCCCTTTAACAATAACACATAATAGTATACACACCATATCAGATTTGGATTGGTCTCGCCTAAATGATACCCCATCTGGCAAAAAATGGCACATCCCTATTCATAATATAGTAGTTAGAATGCTTTGTAGTACTTTTGTGTCCTCTGGTCACAAATAGTGGCATGAACATTCAGCAAAACATCTTCTTTTATGTTCCACGCAAGAAAGAAAGCCTTACAAATTCAGAAGTACACGAGAGTGAGTAAATGACAACAGAATGTTCATTTGTGAGTGAACTGATCCTTTGAAAAAGAGATTGGACACATTTTTAAAATCATCTTTTCTACAAAACTTTTGAAACAAGACTGTGACCTAAATGAGCAACTGACTGGCAGCGTGAGAGAAGTAAAATGTTAAAACTGACTAACCTTTCCTTTAATTTCTCTAAAGATTCAGGCTCCCTGCTCATTCCCCGTAGTCATGGCAACGCTGTGTCTGACATCAGCTCTTCAAATGAGTATTTTCCGCCCGCTCCTGCTGCAGAATTCGTATGGTCACTTGTATGGTCACCAAAACGGGAGTAAGCCCTACTGTTTGAATGGATGTTTCAAACACAAGAGGGTTTAATGCTTTCCTGTTTATCCATTTTGCTTTGCAGTTTAGCCTACTGTGCTTGTGAGGTCAAAATTTCCTTCGGTGAGACAAATCAGCCTTTTCCTGCAAGTTTGTCAGCTACAGGCTACAATAAAGAGCAATTAACTTCCTTTGACCTGATGAGGAAAAAATGCCATAGTCATTTTTATGCTCAAATTCATTTAAATGATTAGATTTTGTTAACTTCAAATTAGAATACTAGTGATGTGCAAGCATGCTCTATGTATAGCTCCTCAGACAACCCTGAGGACACTAATTATTAAATGTGCCGAGATGTTTTCTTTATGATAACGTCAGTTCCTAGGCCTTCACGGTTCACACATGATCCGGCTTGGTCTTTTATTTATTGTTAACATCTGATATTAGCTGGCCACCTGGTCCGTGGATAAAGCTGTGCTCCTTTGTTAACCGATTGGTGATTGCCGAGGGTCATTGTCGGCTGTCTGTAAACACACAGGTTAATGCATCTGTGTTCGTGGTGTCGGCTTTGTGCCACACAATCAGAGCTGGGCTGCAGCACTCAAAAGCTCTCCATTTGAACAGGCACTCCAGCACTGCGCATCACAATGCTGCTGCATAATTCTCCTTCAGAGCATCAGCAGGCTGCGCTTCATTTCCCTGCCCTCTGACTGAAGGCACGCCACCAGAAACACTTCTTACCACGAGCACAGTGTGGAGGAGAAGCCATTTCCTCTCTCGTCTGTCGTGGGTGCACGCAGTGTGGCTGCTGTCATGAAACACGGATCTTATTTGCCAAAAATAGCATGCAACATTGCATTCCTGATGCAGGTTCTTCGAAACAGGATTGAGTGTCAGTCAATATTTTTTTGTTTTTCCTTTTTTAAATATTTGTCATCAGTAAAAGACATTAAATAAAAAATGCTCATATGATCATAATTAAACTATTCACAGCAGTAAACTGAACCACATAAACTGGGTTTCATATGGTTTTATATCCATTGTTCGGCAACCGAAATTTGGCGGCCGAAAATAGCAAAAAAAAGCTCTTTTGGTTTAAAACTGTCCAAGAAAGACGGCACTGACAGCATGAGGCTGTTTAGAACCGCATTGCATGCCTTTGATGAGAAAAGAAAAAGGTGGTTGTTGCTGGTTACGAAATGGCCTTAAACCATTAGTAAATAAACTACAGAACATTATGTTTTCTCATACACACACAACTTGTATGTATTCTGACAGCTCTGCACGAGCTCGTAAGCCAGGGTTCAAAGTCCAAAGTGTGAGGGAAATCTGCGATGAAACAGCGTGATGAGAATCATTCATAAATTTGCTCCTGTCAGCAAAAAGTAGTACTGAGGTCTTCTTGTGGGTTTCCGCCAAAAAAAGTCAGCATTCATAAATGTTAGCAAAAAAAATAAAAAAGGTAAGACAAAAATAATGATAACAACAGCTCTATTAATACATTTATTATAACATTCTCCTTTGGTCAGCGAGACTGCATTTGTTTGTACATTAAACACATGCCTGATTCAAGAAGGGGTCTTAAAAATGGCCGAAGAATATTATTTTACTTATTAGTTTTAAGTTCAATTGTGCTTTGTTGGTATGCTATAACGTCTACTAAAATGTTAAAAATGTTCAGTGTTAGGTAAATATTTTTAAATTGTTGTTTTGTAATAGTTTTTTTGTTGTTGTTTTGAAAAGCAAGACAAAACTGTAAAAAGCACATTTAATTTATTCAATGGTGAAAAAATTGGCAAAACACATGGGGGAAAAACACGAAAAACCATGTTTGGTAATCGGTAAACCAGTGTTTAATTTTGTTCGGCTTCGGCTACTTTCAAGAATTTTCATTTCGGTGCATCCTAATATCCATCAACTGAAGTTTTTTTTTCTTTATTGTTTAAGGGGTCTTCGGATAATCATTGTCAGCAAGTTGATATGATTCTTTAGGATCTTAATAAAAAAAAAGTCTATAACATACTTTGCTTAAAATTTCTCAATGGTAGTATAAAACAACACCCTTTTTACCTATAGACAAAAACAGCCACCCGTTTTGGTGCATGTCACTTTAAATGCTAAAGAGCTCTGCTCACCCCGCCCATTTCTTCTAGACTAAACTTAACTAAAAGCCGCATATAGGCACAGAACTTGGGGTGCGCATTCTGATCAAAAACAAAACTAATCCACTGTGTCTTTAGTGGCTCAGATGTTGAGAGTAAATGATGACTGCTATGTTCGTTTTTACATCAAACAACAGAACACCTCAATTGCTTAGGAGACATTCTTGTTTTTATCTGCTGTGGCTTTGAAACAATGACGGACTGTTTACAGCTTACTCAGGGCAGATCCATGCTAAAATGTCTGTGTCAGTCAACAGTTGTGGAAAGGGCCTGAGCAGAACTATGTCACTCTGCCAAGACTCTGTGTCACTCAAAAAAAGACTGATGTGAGAAAGTGATTATTATTATTATTGGGGATTTAAAAAAAAGCACTGGATGGATTTTTCTTATTATAGAGTGGATGTGTACACACACATTTATGTTCAAACAACATGTAAAAGTGAATTTTGCATCCGATAATCCCTTTAAAATTAGATTTTTTTGCTCAACTGAAAAGCTGTGCACTCAAGTTTTGTCAGCTTTTTACATTGATTTGGTAAAGTTGGTAGCATTATATTAGGAGTGTGCGATATATATTGTCGATAATATCGTAATTGTTTTTTAACTGATGTGTTTTGACATTATCGAGTATATTGCAAAAAACAATCAAAAATGCTTCCAGCGAGTGCACTCATACACTACATGATGTAGGTTCGACTGCACTGGCACATTTACAGTTTACGCTTTCACTGCGTGATTTAGTCTATTAAAATATATATAGAAATCCCCCAAAATTCAAGATAAGGGTGCAAATATGCACTTTTATATTTATATAATCTCATCTAGGTAATATCACACGAAAATGTGTTTTTTAAAAAAAAATATCAGCACAATTGATATTGATTTGATGAACAGCTCAATAAACAAGAAGTTAATATTAAGTCTATTTAGTCTAACATATTTTAGACACAACAGTTCTTGTTTTTGCTGTCTTTCGACGATGAAAGTAGTTTCAAACAAAGTCACAGCAAAACTGTTTTGCTTCTCTGAACAACACACAACAGTGTTTCGTTACTGAATCAATCAGCTGTTTGAACAAATCAGTTGAATGAATGACTCACTCATTCAATGAATTGCCACCACCTACTGGCAATTGTAGGTTTATATTTAAAATATATTTTCTGTTTTTTACCCAAAATAATTTCAAATATCAGTATTCAACTTAAAAAAAAAACAAAAAAAAAAACATCAAAACATTAATTATGCATTTGCAAACACAAATGTTGTTGATACTAATTTAATTTGATTGCTAACAACCCTAGAGTGTCTTACTATTTAAATTATTCAAATAAATGTAAGAATTTGACACAAAAGATGATACATACATTTAATTAGGTTAGAAAAAATGGCCTTAGCCAACGGACAGTCAGCTGTCCATGGCAGTCCTAAACCTGTCTAAATACCAGCACAATAACACACTCAGAAAAATATTGTCTGAATATTGCTATCAACAAAATTCCAGAAAATATACAGATATCATTTTTTGTCATTATCGCACAACCCTAGTTGTAAAACAATAAGTGATTAAAAAAAAGTGTTATAAAGAATCATATGCTTGTGAATGAGACTACACTGGTCATGCTTTATCTTTTTAGCTTGAATCTGTTGAGAATCACCCAATAGAAACATGTCTTCTTGCCAGTATTTTGCTGTACTCTTTTAATCTATATCATCACATTAAATTCAAACTCATTCACAATTCAGGTAAATGTGATGTCTACTGCTGTGGTGCTTCAGGAAACACTAATACTTGCCTTTGTGTGTCCCTCTCTCTTTAAATTGTACACATGTCTGTGCCTTTACAGTGTTTTACATCTGAGGATTGCCATGAAGATATTAACCGTACGAGTACAACAAGTGTTTAGACGTGGAGCGATCGTGCAGCTGATTAAATAGAGTTCTGTTCGACATTGTTGTCACAAGACTCCAAATAGTGTAAGTCTCAGAGCAGACTTTAATATGACCATGTCAGTCAGCCGTCCACCCTTTCCTCTGCTCCGTGTCCAAGAGCAGTCAGGTTGATGAATGGCACCCATTACTCTGAGCATTATGGGCTGGAGCAGATGGGTGGGTATTTAGGCCTTGAGCGAGAGGGGTATTTTACCCCGACCGTAACGGTGAGATCTCTTGTCTCACAGAATGACCAGCACACGCTCCACAGTCGCCATTTCCCCATCGGAAGCCGCAGCATCATTAAGTCCCGCCGGAGAAACAAGGCTCCATCAGACATCTCGCTGATTTCATGCATGAGGATCTGGTGTATATATATCGTCGCTCGCTAAACATTTTTCTCTTCTCGTTCGGGATGCTTAATGGCCTCAGCCATGGCACCAGGCGTAATGACAAATAAATGGAAGCGGTATGAGCGTTTAGGGTGAGGCTTAGGCTTGAAAATGGGATTTCTGTGCAGACAGGGAGTGGTAGTCTAAGTAATAACATATCGCCAGCAGTGCCATGGATCAACGGCACGTTAGCTGTCAGCAAGAAGGAGGAACTTACAAGTTCTGGTTACTCAGGGTCTCTGCAATGCATCTCTTTGTGGCAGCTAGGAAGATAATTCAGTTGTGTTCACAACTCTTGGCACCCTTAGCCCTAAAAGTGCTCTGGGAATCGTCTTCTCTGAAAAGAATTAATGTATGAACGTACTGTATTAATCATGGAGTTATCCACTGACTGGATTTCGTTTTATCACGTTTGTTTAAATTACGAGATTTCCATCTGAAGGGCAGTTTTTCAGGCCAGGGCACTGCTTTAGGAAAGCACTGTGAAGAAAGGGCTTTTGGGAATGGGAGCTATATGGCGTTCCACTTAGAGCGCCGAGCTCAGGCTCGGAGCTGGCCCGTGTTCATCCCTGACTACGTTCTGCCTTTTATCCCGGCCTGATGCTGTACCAAGCGCCACATCACCACAATTATCCAAAATGGCAGTAATTACCCCCACCTCCCCTCCCTGGCCCTCCAGAGGAGACATCCTGGGGAGAATGGAGGACCTCAGGCCAAGAAATAATTAACTTGATAATGGCCTTCCTTTCCACAGCCATCCTTCTCGCTCTGTCTCTTTGCACATTTCCACCAATTACAAAGACATATTGTTTTAAACCTTCTTCGTAACAGTATACTAATAGCTCTCCTTACTGTTTGTTTGTATACAGTGTCGTTCATCTTCGGGTTGGAACCTTTGATAATCTCAGAGTCTGAAAATACCTTGATGTCACAGTGATGCAACTTGCTTAAGAGAGCCTCGAGCACAGCTGCTTCTGGAGGTGATGGATTGGGGATTTTTTTAATGCATTTTGTCATTTTTCATCCCTGCACTGCTAATAATGGTTCAGTGCACTCAAAACAATATGGCTTTTACAGTTCACGAGCAAAATGGGCTCATCCGAGATGTTTAGTTTCCAGTCTTCTGGAAAAGATGGCAGTAATTCAACACTAGTCTTGGCATTGCCCCCCCAAGCACTACTACCACGAGTTCACGAGTGTGTCATGTTCATGCTTAAGCTGCTACATTACATGTGTGGTGGTTGATTCATTCAGTAGTGCCAGGTTTTTGCAAACATGCAGAGAAAAAAAACAAAAGTCAATATGTTTTTTTAAATATCAGAATACGAACTTTCTATATGGAAAAGTTTCAAATGTCAGGTGGTGCAACTACCCGAAAATGTATTAAAATTGAGTAGGGCTGGGTAAAACAATGATCAAATTTAATCGATTCTCATTTTTAGAAAACTATATTAATTCTTAAACCCGAAGAATTGATTAGTCTAGCCTGTTTTTAGTTAATGAACGGAAAATTGTAGCGCGCCTCCCATCCAAATAATCACAATAAGCTTTGTGCTTTATTACTTTTGATATGAAAAAAAGTCTTAGATTTCAAATTCTGTCCATTTTATTACAGTTTTCAAACAATAAATGGTGTTTTGGAGCTGTTTAATGTGGAGTGACAGATCCTCTGCTTTAACACCAGTTTCAGAATGAAATAATCTAAATAAACATCCGGAGGTATGTTAAAAGAAAGAGTACAGCTTAACGACATCAGTATTCTGTCTAATATAATCGCTCAACCATTGTTTCAATAACAGAAAGACGTCAATATAACAGCTTGTAAACAATGTCAAGTAACATCACTTTACCTCAGAAAACTTATTTGGTGACCAAAAATACATTAGTCAGCTAGAAAAATGAACTCTAGAGAAGAGCATTTTGCTAAATATTTCCACCATATAACATATTTATTATATTTTTTAATGTAAAATGTATGTTTAAATAAACAGCCACCATTTAAATGAAGTTAAAATATAATTATGTAATTGTAACTTTGTTGTTATAAAAACTATAAAAAAAGTGTAATTTAAGAGTTTGTATACAAATCAGTTAATTTTAACCTTTAGTATTATAGTATTTTAGTACCTTTGACACTCTGTAATGTGTGGTTTGGGTTTTGTTTTGGGTTTTGACATTGTTCATGTTTTCATGTCTTTATTATGTATTTTATTCATGCTTTTAGTGTCTTGCTTCCCTTGCCCTCATGTATTCCTGCTATTGGTTCCTCTGTTCAATGTGTCATGCTTTCATTGGCTCATGTCTTGCCATGTGGTTCTCTGTTCTGTTTGTTCATTGGTTGCTATAGTCTTGTTCCTTGTTTTCATTGGTTGGTTTGTGTCATGTAACCTGCTTTGTTTGGTATAAGTAGCTCTCATGTTCCATTGTTCCTTGTTGTGTATTATTGTTGTAATCTGCTGTTGGTGAGTTTTTGTTTCAAGTCTGTTTCAAGTCAAGTCTTTGTTTATGTTTGAATTAAGTCATTGATTTCAAGTCATTGTAAATAAACTGCACTTGGGTTCTCACTGTGCTCACCTTCAGTAGACTCATTATACTCTCATATATATTTTACAGCAGATTTTTTTTTTTTTTTTACTTAAGAAACTTTGGCATGTACTGGACCTGATATATGTCCAAAACAATTATAATCGATATCGAATCGCAAGCTTGGTAATCAGACTCTAAATGTTGTAATGGTCACTCTGAAATGCTTGAGGAAAGTCTGTCATCAAAGTATTTCTGTATAATTGCCTCCCAGAACTGTCTTACAAAACTGCATTCCCAAACAGCTAGCATCCGCTTCTGAAAGCAGTGACTACATTTATTGTGTATTGTGGCTTCTCCTACTTTTCTTAGTGATATTTACTGCCAGTTTATCAGGAAGTGACGATTTTGTTCCCTTTGACTCGTTGGATAGAAACAGTGCTTATTTGCAAAAATTTATTGTGAACTTTAAATTTTGCGCATAACTTTGGATGCAAACCCAACTATTAGGGCTGTGCAATTAATCGCAATCGCAAAAAAATCGCGATTTAAGCACATGCGATTTCTAAACCGCACAAGGCTGCGATTTTATCTATCCACCCAACGGCACCCCCGCCCCCCTTGAACGTCAAGTTCATTTTATTTTCGATATAGCGCCAGATCACAATAGAAGTCATGTAAGGTAATCTTTCCTATAGAACAGGTCTATACATAGTTCTTTTATTAAACATACTAAATTGCCTCATGTTATTTATCTTATTTACACTAAGGCATGGCATTTCTGTCTCTTCATGGTCGCGTGATTACAATGTCTCCTCCAAGAAAACACGGACTGGATCACGGACTCCATTCATAAAAACCTAATCTACTATAGCGCGGAATGCCACGTAATTCGTCGATTTTTGGATTAATAAATCAAAAGTTGGTCTGTCACTTAATTCAAATCGCAATATGGACTAGTGTCTGTGAAAACTGAAATGCAGAAAGACCGTTTTAATATGAATCCTGCATGTTTCGTTTGCTTCTGTATGTATGAATGGTGGGGAGCGTTTTATTTCTTTACTACATGCAGACTGAAGCACACGTGACGCTCCCGCTAATTTTTGGCCTTTGCATCTCACATGAACAGAAACTCAATAGCCAAATCGCTGCTGTGAGTTTCACTTTTACCGTTTCATTTGAGAAAACTAGCATCATATACACACAGAAACTTCACTGCAACCTGTCAAAATAAAAGTACGGTTTAACATGTAACAGATCAATATTAGTCCTGTATTACTATTGTACAGTATAATGTAGGTGTTTATATATTCCTATTTAAATAATTTACATAAAACAATATATATGATAAAAAAAATATTACAACAAGATTAACCACTTAACTATTATTTAAACGTTTTAAACTGAATATAATTTTTGTTCCACGCATTGATTTTAACAGTAAATTTCTGTTTGTTTGACAAAAATGAAAAGGGTTTATTTTTCATTTGATTAAAAATAAATGTTTATGCTTTTTCATTATCAGAAAAATTAAAAAACATAAGAATTTCAACAAAAAACAAAAAAAAAAGCAAAAGATTTTAGAACCCTCAAAATGTTAAAATAGAGAGTTTTGGACTTATTTTTCCACTGAAATGAATGTATTCGTTATTGCACAAAGTAGGCTAAAGTACCGGGGAAAAAAGTAAAATGGCTTATTTATTTTATGTTGTCTGTTTTAAAGACTTAAAGACAATTTTACTACAGTTTTTTTTTATTAAACTTAATACTGTTATTTCATGGTGAAATGTTTTGTTATGCACTTCTTGTGCACTGAATACATTTAGAATGTATGTAGCTTGTTTGAAAAAGCAAAAAAAAAAAAAAAAAATCGCAAATAAAATCGCAATCGCAATATTTGTTCAAAAAATCGCAATATGATTATTTTGTCCATATTGCACAGCCCTACCAACTATTGATTCTTTTCTGGATCATCGGTTTAGTCAGGGTGGAGAATGTGAGTTTACACACAAACAACACAAAATGTTTATTGTGTGCAGGGCGACTGCCTTTGGTCAATCAATGCATCCTCTCAGCTATTCCACTGTGTTACCTTACAAACCCAGGGTGCTTAGTTCAGTTTCATGCAACACAAAGGTGTGAACATTTCAAGCAAAAATTCCCACAGCAAGCATGGTGCTGGTTTGCAGTCACAAATGTCCAAAAGCCCAAGCCACTTGTCTTGGGGTCTTAAAAATCGAGGTGGATTTATGCGCGTGAGTGGAGCTCGATGGATCCCTGAGCCCAGTGAAGGGGAACAAATGCACAGGGCTGCTTTCGCCCTCATGCTTGTGTGCTCTAGATGCAATGGGAAATTCAGCCCTTGGCTTTCAGGCAGGAACACCGTACGTGACCCTAATTGTCAATGCTTTGATGTCCCTACTGTATGTGCTGCACCCAGACATAAGGCAATTCAGGACTCTTAAGGAATTATTGCTAGAATAGCCTTAACCACATTGCCTTATTTTACAATCTATGAACAAAGAATCCGTAATAGCAGTGCTATAAATAATAGCCTTATTTTGAAATTGCATCCATTTGAACCATGTTTCCTGTTTTAGAAGTCTTTCTACAAAAGCCATCTTGGCAGTAGTTTGAATTTGGGTGATGATGCTGGTGGCGGGTGGAATTAGGCCGGTTCCTGCTTTGGAGGGAGCATAACAATCAGCATCTGCATGACTGCCATGCTGATCTCTTCCTGCTGTATGATTTTAAACAATGAAATTGGACATAATGGCAGCGTTGATTTGATTTCTCCTGTTGAACTCTTGACGTGCAATGCTGAGAGTTTGAAAAGGGCATCAGGAAGGGGAAACATTTTGGAGGCGCTTGGTGTTCTTGGGTAATCACTTTTAGCACTTTTCTGTGTAGAAGGTTTGCACTTACGTCACAGTTTGGTCAGTTACCTGGATACCATATTGGAGATACTCATTAAAGGACAAGTTCACTTCCAGAACAAAAAAATAAAGATAATGTACTCACCCCCTTGTTATCTAAGATATTCATGTCTTTCTTTCTTCAGTCATAAAGAAGTTATGTTTTTTTGAGGAAGACATTTTAGGATTTTTCTTCATATAGTGGACTTCAATGGTGCCCTGACTTTGAATTTCCAAAATGTAGTTTAAATGTGGCTACAAATGATCCCAAATGCGGTTGTAAACGATCCCAGCGAAATGATCAGTTGTTTTCATAAAAAAAAAAAAAAAAAAAAAAATTTATATATATTTTTTAAGTCAAATGCTTGTCTTGTCTTGTCTTGCTCTCCCTGAACTCTGGTTTTTACCCCGGTTCAATACAGTTAGGGTATGTCAAAAAACTCGCATCTCATGTTCTCCCTCAACTTTAGAATCGCCCTACATTGCTGTTTTACCTTTTTTGTTAAGGGTGTTTGATCTTTTTTGCATGTTCACTTTGCAAAGACCGGATAGGTACTTCTGTAGCGATGTAGGATGATTTTGAAATGATTTTTGAAATCGAGGGATAAAATACGATGGGGTCTTAACCCAGAATACACAGAGTTCAGGAAGAGCAAGACAAGACAAGTGTTTGAGGTTAAAAAGTATTTAAATTGTATTTTTTAAATGAAAATAACTAATCGTTTTGCTAGATAAGACACTTTTCTTTCTCAACTGGGATCGTTTGCAACATTTGAGATCATTTGAAGCCTCATTTAAACTGCATTTTTGAAGTTCAACTCTAGGCATCATATAAGTCCATTATATGGAGAAAAATCCTAAAATGTAGGGCTGTAATCAACCAAAGAAAATCTTGGTCGACTGAAGTCCAGAAACTTTCGACTAAAAGTCGACTAAAAATGACGTTGTGGAGGGAAAAAAACGTACATTACATTAATTAGATACCTACTGTACTCAGTACTTGGTAGCCTTGTTGTATGCCTAAATTTATTATAAATAAACATAAAAAACTTTTTGCAGTATATTTAATCGTTTTTTACCTAATTATTTTGCACTGAAATGAGTCTGACACGCGAGTCTGTCGTCTCTGACAGCGGTGCATCACGTGCACCTGCGCAATATCATAGCCTGTGATTTCTGAAAACAGTACTATGTTGTCAACTAGTGATATCACAAGAACTTTTGAGGAATGTGCAACATAATTTAGAAAATTATTTTAGTCATATGTTATAAGTATAACTGTCAGACACTATCATTTCAGCCGCTCTGCGCAGCTCGCACAGAGCAAGGCTGAACATTAGAGCTCAGCTACGCGGCTGAGACACGAATAGACTTAACAATTTCTTCCGTGATATTATTTTTCCGTTTGGATGAGGGGCCGTTCACATGTCGATGCTTTCTTCCTAATGTCAACAAAGCGCTCGGGCGCTTGCTCTCCGGAAGCGTCTGCCGTTTCTAAGCAACCATCAGCTGCGCTCTAGCTCCAAGCCTATATGCGTCTCATGCATTGTTGCTTCTATTTGCGTCAAAATAATGGAGGCTTGACAAATCATAAAGTTCAGAAAATCCTTGGACCACAATGATGAGCTGTTTCTGCTGAGGTTTCAATGTAACGGAAAAACGTGAGGAAGCTGATGAAGCGGAAAAAATGAGCGCGTCGCACCGCGTGTGCGTCGCGACCACGTCGCTTCCATTATGCGCGCGCAAGACGCGCATCTACATTTGAAATAACGAACTTGATCGCGCAAAAGACGCTACATGTGAACGGCCCCAAAAGCCTACTTATCTGTCTCTCTTCTCCAGTGGGTTGGGCTAATCCAAAAAAGTGAAAACAATGGGGGTGTTCTGAAAACAGACTGTTCCCTGTGAAACAGGGGTGCTCTGAAAACACCCCCATTAGCAATTAGTGCTTTCCACCTGATGAAATAAGCACGGCCAAACTGATGAAATGAGCGCGGCAAAAAATCGACCAATCAGAATTTTGGTCGAACCAGACCGTATCGACCAATTAATCGACTAATCGACTGGGACGTTACAGCCCTACTAAAATGTTTTCCTCAAAAAACACAATTTCTTTGCGACCAAAGAAAGAAATACATTAACATCTTGGGTGACAAGGAGGTGAGTACATTAGATGTAATTTTTTTTTTGTTCTGGAAGTGAACTTCTCCTTTAATGTACTACTGAATACAATACGTTGTTCTGCTAATTTTTGATGTTTAAATCAAAAAAAAAAAAAAAAAAACGTGTGGAAGCTGCTAAATCATATAAAGAAGGACTTAGTAAGCAGGAAAGAGGGCAACATTTTGACAAAATACAGTTAAGTGGTAAAGATACATACAAGCAATATTAAGATGTTAGCCTCATATTTCAACTACCTGACTGGAAATGATAAGAACAAACACAAATGTTGTCAAGATTCTTGCCCTGGAAATCCTGGTTCAATTTGACCAACCGCAAGCGCCTTTTGTTCCAGTTTTTTTCACTCATCTCTTTGATTTGTTATACCTATAGTACTCCAAATAGTTTTCCCTGGTCTGACCGATTAGTACAGCCCAAAACGTGACAATAATTGACCGTTTAGTTTGGTTCAGTGGCATTGTTTACGTTCAGTTCCGCCAAAATGACTGTGAAAACACTATTGAGAGATTGATAGATAGATAGATAGAAAGAGAGAGAGAATTATATACACAGCAAATGTCCGCCCACCAATCACATGTATTTATGTTAAGTGTTATAAGGAGAAATAAAACATTTAATGGAGCAATAAATACCATTTATTGTTCATTCTGTTAGTTTTATTAGCTTTCATTTACATACATATGAAAATCACTCACTTACCACAAAATACAATATTTATGATAATCACCTGAAAGATGCTGGTGTTTGTGTTGGCATCCCACATCGCCTTTGTGTGTATAAAAAAAACAGCCGTACATAAAGATGACTATTTCTTCTATATTGTGTAAAACTCCCTTAATGTGATGTCAGAAATTTTCTCCAAATCTTCTTCAGCAGAGCCTCACCACAAGACTTATTTGTGCTGTAAGCACATGCATTTGTGTAAAACGTTTGCCTGTGAACGCCAAACTGCAGAATGTTCCATTTTTTTTTTATTCCAGGAAGAGGTTTTATTAACATTAGAGTAAAAAGCATGTTCAAATTGAACTCCATATCTTAAGCTTTCAGATAAGTGTTCAGTGACAATTGATTAGATAACAGGCCAATGAAAGACTGTTACCGGGTAGAATCAGCATAGGGGAAAAGGGTTAGTAATTTGAAGAAGGAAAATCGAATATGGGGTGTTATCGATGTGCAGGCTGTGAAAGGTGAAAACTATTTTGAAATGACTTTCTTATTTTTTTCATGAACTTTTGGTCATTTTGTGCGAGTCATTAAGCGTCTTTATGAAGAACAGACTCTATGAGACATTCTGCTCCTCATTTGCTCTCTCTCTCCCAGTACTGAAGTCTTCAGGTTGCATTCTTGGATGCAGTAATTTGCCATTGACTGGCGACAGGTGCAGCTGCTGCCGTTGCCACTGTTAACAAGCCGTTTCATCATGGTTAGCTTGCCGTGATTATCCCTTGTTGTTGCCACAATACCACGGGTGGCCATTTTATGATGCTGAAGATGTCAGAGGAAATAGTTTCATTAATAATCCTTAGCCTACTGTCCTTTCCGAGTCATTTGCTTCTGCAATTGCAAATTTATGTGTCCTCTTCTATTTTATTTTCCATCAGACACTCGCAGATTAATGAGCAAACCAAGCTATTGAATGATCTGACTAAAACATGTTTGTTTACAGTTTTGTTCACAGAGATGCGGTTAAAGACGTAATATGTAAATTCTACCAGTTGTCCTAATTATTAATGCTTCCATAAATAGCCGGTTTGTTATAGTTGAGTGTTTCCTCAGGGATCTGGTTCCTTTTAACATGTTTTTTCTAGAAGGATATATTTGATGTATTCAGCAAAGATCCTCTGAATCTGCACATAATCTGAGCTTTAGAGCTTGAGATTTGGCTTTATATTTTTTCCTCCTCGTCTACTGGAGCTCTAGAGTCCAGTCACAGGAGGGATGGTGTGTCAACAGCAGTGAGTCTTGTGGTCACTGTGCTGGGCTGACTCACCATGCTAATGGCTCGACTGACAGGACTTTGGGGCTCAGTCCTATAAACACAGACGTGCCCTCTGCCATACTCTCGTTGAGCAGCCGGCCCAAGAGGATTGTTTGATTCTAGGTCCAAAATTGACCCAGACAGTTACAGGATTGTTGTAGGTTCAGCATTTGTGGCATACGTAGTAAACCCCAGAAAATATTTTTCACCCAGGCACTTATGGGACCGCCAGTAACAGATAATGTACAGTTACTGCAAAGTAAATCTAAAAAAGGTGATTTAGTTCTGGACAGTATGTATAAATACCATTTCCCAATACTAAATACTATTCTTAAAGACTACTGTTGTTTATATAAAATGTTATTTATTGAATAATACTATTTAATAAACAACAACAACTATAATCAAAGTTGCTAGGAAATTCAGTCAAAACTACAAAGGCAGTACTCTGATATAAAGCATTAAATTTACAGCCAAAACCATTTGCTCTAGAACAAATAATAGGTTAATGAGACCATTAGATTTACCCCCAAAAAATTACAGTGCCTTCATTTTTTTCACATTTTGTTGTTGCTGCCTTATGTTAAACTGCTTTAAATTACTTTTTGTCCCACATCATTCTACACTCCATACACCATAATGGCAAAGCAAAAAAAATGTTTTTTTAATAATTGTATTAAAAAAAAATAAAAAAAGCTGAAATGATTCCATTGCATAAGTATTCATACCCTTATCTGGGACAGTTGATTTTGCTCAGGATCATTCATATGGCTTGTAGATGTCGCCACACTTTG
Source organism: Garra rufa (assembly GCF_049309525.1). Classification (NCBI taxonomy): domain Eukaryota; kingdom Metazoa; phylum Chordata; class Actinopteri; order Cypriniformes; family Cyprinidae; genus Garra; species Garra rufa. The sequence goes on along the minus strand of NC_133377.1, from coordinate 3,129,894 downwards.
AGTGAAGTTAACCTGTGGCAAATTCATTTGAAGAGGTATGATTTGGAAAGGCACATATCTTAATAAATAGGTCTAACAGCTGAAAGTGCATATCAGAATCGTGATGGTCACTCTAGTTGAGCTCAATGATCTTATGTGGAGATAGGTGAGACCTACAGAAGAACAAACATCACTGCAACACTCCACCGATCTGGGCTTTATGGCAATGTGGCAAGAGTCAATCCTCTCCTCAGTGAAGACACATGACAACACACTTGGAATTTGCAAAAAAAGCATCTAAAGGACCCTTAGACTGTGAGAAACAAGATTTTATGTTCTGATAAACCTCAATTCCAAGCATCATGTTTGAAGAAAACCAGGCACTGCTCATCACCCGCAGAGTACATCCAGTGTGGTGGTAGCGGCCTCATGCTGTGGGGTTGTTTTTCAGTGGCAGGGACTGAAGGACTCGTCAGAGCAGAAGAAAAGCTCAACACAGCAAAATATAGAGAAGGTTCACCTTCCAACAGGACAATGACCCTAAACACACAGTAAGAGTGGCTTATAGTCAACTCTGTGAATGTCCTTGAGTTGCCCAGCCAGAGCCGGGGGTTGAACCCAATCAAACATTTCTGGAGAAACCCGAAAATGTGTGTTTGTCCCCATCCAAGCTGACAGAGCTTGAGAGGTGAAGAGATGAGAAGAAGAATGGCAGATAATTGCCAAACGTTGATGTGCAAATCTTGTCGCATCATACCCAAAAAGACTTGAGGCTGTAAAGGTGCTTCAGCTAAGTACTAATGCAATGCAATTATTTCAGTTTTTTTTTAAATAAATGTATAAATTTGTGACAATTCTGTTTTTGCTTTGTCATTATGGTGTATGGACTGTAGACTGATGTGGAAAAATGTAAAGCAATTTAAAGCAGTTTAACATAAGGCTGCAACATAACAAAATGTGAAAAAATTAAATGAATATATTTGCAACGCACTCTATATCTAATGTTTAACAACCACAGAGACATCAGAGCCAATGGCAAATTTCAGAAGACCCGGCCCGAGGTAAGGCTGCTCACGGCGGGTTCATGAGCGCCTGTTGACACCCTGGAGCTCACATCTCCGAAAACATCGAAGCAAATATTCAAATAGACATTATCTTTATTAACAAACAGTTTTTTTGAAGTCTAAGCCAATATATTATAACCTAAAAAACTCTTAAAACTACATTCTGTGATACAAAAACAGTATTATCAATACAATCATAGTGGATTTGGGTGTCCACAATGACACTCGCTGTGAGAAAAGCACATATCAAAAGTAACAAGTCTAAAACTTGAAAAGATCATTTAAATGATCATTTAAAATATTAATAAATACCAATAGTGTATAAACAATGCTAAAATAACTCTAATCAGTGTTATTTCCAGTTATATCCATTGTATTTGACTGCTGAAATCTGCTAAATGATTTTGTTTTTGTGATGATCAACATTATAGGTATGCCATTATATTATGCTTTTGAAACCTAGATATTCCTAACATACAATACCGCTCTTGTAATGTTTTTTAAAGAAGTCTCTTATGCTCAACAAGACTGCATTTATTTGATCAAAAATACAATAAAAAAACAATAATACTAATAATAATGGTTTCTATTTTAATATACATTAAAATATAATTATACTACAGGGCCGTTGAATGCATGACGTTCTAGAGGTGTGCATTATTTTCAGGGAAACGCACGGCGAATGTAGTTCCAGGCAGCTTTTGACCGCAGTGCATGTCTATATCACTTCGCCACATGATTTCAGTTATTTCAAAGGTCCTTACAGCCCAAAACAGCAAAATAACCAAAACCCACAATGACACTGGCCAAACAAATAAATACAGTAAACAGTAGGATATAAATGACATTATTTCCATGTTTTTTTCCCACAATATTACGTTTTATTATGTACGGAAAGCACATACTCTATTTCTCTCGCTCTCTCTCTCACTCACAGACGCACGCGCATACAGTTAGCACTCGCGTTACCATAAGCGCTAATGCTGTTAGCGCTGCTCTGATGATTAACAACTTAAAAACGACATGACCGTTCTCACACGCGAGGTAACAACGTCGTGGTCTTGAAGAAAATGGACTGGAATTTAACTGTTAGTAGAGACGATGCTGCCAGTCACCTTTGAGAGACACACAGACTTGAGAGAGGTAATTCATGCACTTAATCTCTCTCTCCCTCTCGCTTTCTGTCTGTCTGCCTGTCTGTCGGTCTGTCTAAACTTCATTATTAACTGCATTAGTTCGCTATCAGTGGCTCAAGCGTCGTTACTAGGTCTAAAATGACGTTTTGGAACTAGCAATGAAGGGTTGGATGAGCTGCGTAAGAAATTAATCCTACTCACAGTAACATTTTAAGGATAAAAACGGTATAAGTGTAATAATTGACTTCGGTCCGTAGAATTTGACGAAAATAATGCACATGCCGCATCACCACCTCGGGTGTGCGTTATTTTCTAAGAATTCTACGGCCCGTCGTCAATTATTCCTTACATATAAAACATTTTTCCTGTGATGCAAAGCTGAATTTTCAGCATCATTACTCCGGTCTTCAGTGTCAAATGTGACCCTGGACCACAAAACCAGTCATAAGGTTAAATTTTACAAAACTGAGATGTATACATCATATGAAAGCTCAATAGATAAGCTTTCTATTGATGTATGGTTTGTTAGGATTGGACAATATTTGACAATACAATCTATTTGAAAATCTGGAATCTGAGGGTGCAAAAAAATCAAAATACTGAGAAAATCACCTTTAAAGTTGTCCAAATTAAGTTCTTAACAATGCATATTACTAATCAAAAATTACATTTTGATATATTTATAGTAGGAATTTTACTAAAAATCTTCATGGAACATGATCTTTACTTAATTTCCTAATGATTTTTGGCATAAAAGAAAAATCAATAATTTTGACCCATACAATGTATTTTTGGCTATTGCTACAAATATACCCCAGCGACTTAAGACTAGTTTTGTGGTCCAGGGTCACAAATTATCTTTTAGAAATCATTCTATTACGGTGATTTATTATCAGTGCCGGAAACAGTTGTGTTGCTTAATATTTTTTTGGAACCTGTGATACTTTTTTCAGGATTCTTTGAGGAATAAAATGTTAAAAAGAACAGCATTTATACAATATACACTACTGTTCAAAAGTTTGGACTCAGTACATTTTTTATTTTAAATTTTAATCTTTTTTTGGAAAGAAATAATACTATACAGCAAGGATCTGTTAAACTGATAAAAAAAAGTGTATAATGTTTGGCCAGCAAAATGAGCATAAGAGACTTCTTTAAATAACATTACAAGGCTTACTGATCCCAAACTTAGTATACATCAGTGACTATAAATCCAGTGCCATTATTTAATTTTTTAAGTTTGATGTTTTTTTCAACAAGTTTAGTGATGAGATACTCGTTAAAATCATTTGCGATGATGTTGTGGTGGTGCCCTATTGTTGTCAAGTCTGTCAGTCTGCCACCAGCTCTGTGAAATCCAAAATTAAGCCTTCAAATGTCACCTCTGAATACTGATTAATAGCATCATGATTGTAGCAGGCAGTCCGTGCTATATCTATCAACGCCGGCCTTGCTTTCTCCTTCATTTAGCGTATAAAGTGAGGAGTGCGTTCCCATGACAACATGGCCAAAGCCTGCTCTGCAGATCGTGGATGTGCGTCCTTATAAGGCAAACGACCACGTTGTGATTGTTGGTATTCAAAGGTGCCTTGATTTCAGTGCAGAATGTGGTGGTCAGTTACCTCACATTGCGTCCAGCGTGAATGTTCAGGAATGGTATTTGTAGCTAGAGCTTCATTACTGACTGAATAATCATGGGTATGGTTGAAGAAAGCAGCCTTGGTCAGTAGGTTGAAATGAAGCTTAAATTGACTGGCGATGATGATGCGTCTGGTTAAACGTTGTCACGATGATTCATTTTCACAGTAGAGCTTAATTGGTTCAGACGCTTATCCGTCCGTCACTTATTACGGTGTGTTTCACTCCTGAAAACGTTCATTTCTACACCTACTGTATTGGATTTAACTCGCGTCTTGTTTGGAGAGCAGGCAATTTTTTCGGTAAACAAGAGGGAAAGGCTGTTTAGGGTTCAGTGTTTTGGTGGTTACTGATGACCAGAATGAAGTGAATATGGAGGAAATATGCAAATGAGCTCTCTTAAAAGCCTGCTGTTTTATTCAGCATTATGAACAGCATCACTTCAATCGACTCGCCCTGCAGTGCCTCATCTCATATTCTTGCTCTTCATACGCCACAGTCTATTTTCAACACTTCTATTTCTGACGCTGAAGCTCACTGGCTAGTGAGCACTAGCAAGTATGATGGAGTGTCAGAAATAGAGATGTACTGCTTGTGTAAGAACGTCTGTTGTATCGTCATTGGTTGTGGGCCAAAAATAGCTTTCACATAAATGCTCAAAGGCATACTGGAATCAGAAGCGTCTTGCTCGTTCAACCTGAGCGGTCATGTGACGCCTCAGATTTTTGAACAGCAGATTTTGAGCACGACTTTTTTGGACTTTGATGATTAAGTTGCACAATTATTTTAGGTAAAGTGTTTGTTTAAAGGCTCTAAGTTTGGCAAGTTTTTCTTGTTTGTTTGTTTTTTATTCCTGTGGAACAAAAAAGTAGTTGTCATCATATCAAAGCTGCTCATTTCCAGATGGCAGATGATATTGTGCAATGTGTCAAAGTGTATCTTTATATAGACATTTTATTCACTTTACTTAAGCTCTTCACTCTGCAGCGCTAATTACTTGGCAAAATAAAAGTCTGATTTTAGGTTTGAAAATCATGAAAATTAATATAAAAAGGTAAAAAGAAGCAAAACTGAAAATGTATATATTACAATTGTGTTCAAATGTGCTATAAAATAATTGTATTTTTTGTTTAATACTCACTTTTTATTTTAAAATATAGTCTTGAAAAGTCATATAAAAAATACAAAATCAAAAATCTAAATATCAGCATTATAATTATAAATGTACTGTTAAATAGTTACATTTTTTATTTAATACTGAGTTTAAATTTTTTTTAATACTCACTTTTTGTATTTTTAAATAAAATACAAATATTAGCAATGTATTTTTAAGTATGCTATAAAATAATTGTATTTTTTTATTTAATACTAACTTTTTTATTTTAAAATATAAGAGTATAAGAAAAGCTTGCTGATGTTAGGTTTAAAATGAAAATTAATATAAAAAAGAAAAAATATATATAAATATTAGCATTGTATTTTTAAGTGTATTATTCAATAAGTGTAGTTTTTTATTTAGTACTCACTTTTTAAAAAAATATAATAGTATAATAAAAGCTTGCTGATGTTGAAATGAAAATTAATATAAAAATTAAAAATGAAAAATATATATATAAATATTAGCATTGTATTTTTAAGTGTACTATTAATTAATTGTTTTTTATTTAATACTCACTTTTTTAATATAATAGTACAATAAAAGCGTGCTGATTTTAAGTTTGAAATGAAAATTTATATGAAAATAAACAATTAAAATTTAAAAATTAGCATTGTATTTTAAATGTACTTTTAAATAATTCTATTTTTTATTTAATGCTCACGTTTTATTTTTAAATATAATGGTGTAATAAAATGTTGCTGATTTTAGGTTTGAAATGAAAATTCATATAAAAAATAAAAGAGAAAAATTTAAATGTAAATATTAACATTGTATTTTTAAGTGTACTATTAAATAATTCTATTTTTATTTAATACTCACTTTTTATTTTCATTTAATACTCACTTTTTGTATTTTTAAATAAAATACAAATATTAGTATTGTAATTTTAAGTGTGCTATAAAATAATAGTATTTTTTATTTAATACTCAGTTATTTTAAAAATATAATAGTATAATAACAGCTTGCTGATTTTAAGTTTGAAATGAAAATTCATATTAAAAAGAAAAAAAATTAAAGTGTAAATATTAGCATTTTTAAAAGTGTACTATTAAATAATTGTATTTTTTATTAAATACTCACCTTTTGTAGTTTTAAATAAAATACAAATATTAGAATTGTATTTTTAAGTGTGCTTTTAAATATTTATTGTTAAAAAAACTATTTAAATAGTTTTTTTAATACTCACTTAAAATATAATAGTATAATAACAGCTTGCTGATTTTAGGTTTGAAAGCATTGTATTTTTTAATGTACTATTAAATAATTGTATTTATACCCCCTAATATAGACTCATTTGTAATAATTTAACACTCACTTTTTTATTTTAAAATATAATTATTTTATTTTAAAATAAAAAACAAAGTTCAGTAATACTAGTTTCACTATTATCAATAATTGTGTTTTTATAGTTATATTTAATGAGTCACTATGTGCAGTGTGAGTACTAAACCAAATCTCTAGGTGCTCTCTTTTTTTTTTTCTTGTGAAAAAAAAATGTTTTTTTGCTCTCTTAATAAACCCTGAGACTTGCTAAAGAATGCCCCCAACCAAAATGTTTAAGGAGTTTTCACTCATACTAAACTAAACTGTGTTCTTTGGTTAAAACAAGACAAGCAGGCACTTTAGCGAGCGAGGTCAAAAGCCAAGAGGAAAATTCTTGACCGGGTCACTGTGTGCGGTGTTGAGACATTTCTGGTTACGACCAGGATTGAATCAGGTCAAGCTGACTGCTGTTAATTGACCTTCGGAAGTGTTTACCAGGGACTGAAATATCATTACCAACATCAGAAAATCAAAGATAAAACAGTTAGAGACTCACATCACAATCAATAGCCCCTGCTACATCTTTTCTTTCCTTCAGCACTTCCACAGAGCCAAGAGCGTTGCCATAGTGATATGAAATGGGCGCATAGTGCCGCAGCAGTCGGCCTCTCCTGTACATCACACGTTTTCACATTCAGAAATTCGAGGTCCATGTATTTTTTTTTTTTTTTTTTCACATTTACACTTCCATATTATGAAAGAAACATGCATTGGATTTTTGGTAATGTAATACTGTTGTACATGAGGAATATAAATCAAGAAAAAGCTCTCAAGGTTGAAACCTGTTTTCTAAGTGAATGAACTGAGAGGAAGTACACCTGCTGATGTCATTATGACTGACATTACCATGGAATGTATATTTATAGACTTCTTTTTCCTCCTTTTTTCTCTCTTCAGTGTGACAACGCAAAGGGATTGCGGGCCTTCTTCGATGCGATCTGCTACGGTCCAAAACATTTGATGATCTTTGGAGGAGTGTGTCCGTCAGTGACTTCAATCATCGCTGAATCGTTGGAGGGGTGGAACCTCGTGCAGGTTTGTGCTATAGCCAATATCTGCTGCCATTTGCATAATCATTAACAATTCTCTTTTTCCCTGCGACGTTTACATGAGAGGGTTCTCACACTTAAAGAATTCATGCCACATATTTGCTCTAATGACTTCCTCTGTGACGTAAATAAATATTAGTATCTTAAATCAAAAAGTTGGCAAAGCCAGGCTAGAAATGTAATCCCAATGCTGATAAAAACTGGAAAAACTGGAAAATTCCCAAAGACCGCTGTCTTAAACAGACCTGAGGGGGTGTTTAGTCTGTTAACACTGTGATTTTACCAGGAAGTCAGCGTTTGGTTATTCTAAGCCTATTTCTCTCCCCTTGTTTGCAAAATCCATTGATATCTCTAATCTGTGTATTAGCGCAAAAGTAGTACACTCAGGTTGCCATCGGCACACATGGCTCGAGGAAGTAATGTAGTTAAAATCTCTCTGATGTGAGGCATGGCGGACTATAAAGGAATTCCACTGAGGAATCTCCTCCGGGCTCCTACGCTTTCACTTTTGTGTTGGCAGATGTGTGGTCAGTCTCAAAGCCAGCTGACATTTCACCAAAAGAACCTGGCGATGTTCCAAAACTGCTCCGCTAAAGTGGCCGGTTTCCATGAGAGGAATAGAAATCAGTCGAAAATGTGGACAAAGAGACAAAAAAGCTGATACAGGGTTTAATATGTATTTTAAAGCGAGGATATTCATTATTTTTTCATTATTATTGTTTAAACATAATGTTACAGTTTAGAATGAAGTATTTTGCTCTGTAATGATCATTTTTTACCTTCTCTTTTAATTAAACATGCATTTTTTGCTGACACATGCTAACCAGCCGACAACCTTTGGTGTTTCTGAATTGTTATTTTTTTATTTTTTTAGTGCAGCTAAGGGTGTACTCACACTAGGCACGGTTGACCTGAACCGGGCCCGAGTACGATTGTCCCCCCTCCCCTCTCCCCCTCTGGCCTGCACTCACATAGGGTTTCAACATTCGTGCCGGAGCACGCTTACGTCATTATGTTGCGATGGTTTCAGGATATACAGGAAGAGCAACGCTCGCGCTGAACGCGAAATAGTTTTCTTTGTGGATAATTATTGTAAATCGTTTGGTCCGCGGTGGTCCACAGCCGTCTCAACGCCTATTGTTAAACAGGTCTATCGCCTAAGTAGCACGAAAATTTTCACGCAGTCATGCTGCTCGTCTGAGGAGGTTTTCAATTACCAGCTGAAGTGCAGCAATGACTTTGCAGCTTTGATTACGGACTACAAAAACGTTGATTACCTCGCAAAAACGCGACGTCACGTGTCCTGTTCCATGCTTCAGCACGGTTAGCGCTCACACTGCATGCGAACCGCGCCCGAGTCCAACTGAACCGTGCTCTGGCCCACCTCTTCCAAGCGGGCCAGGGACAACTAAACGAGCCGCGCCCGGGCACGGTTCGGAGCACTCACACTAGTCAAACGAACCGCGCTTTGGTGGTCAAACGCACTCGGGCACGGTTCAAACTGCCTAGTGTGAGTACACCCTTAAATTTGAAAGCATCTCCAGAACAAAAATTTGCAGATCATTTACTCACCCCTTTGTCATCCAAGATGTTTATGTCTATCTTTCTTTAGTCGTAAAGAAATAGTTTTTTTTAAGAAAACATTTCAGGTATGTTCTCCATATAGTGGACTTAGCGAGTTTGAACAAGATACTAATATGTACACTTGAGGTACTATGTATCTTTAAGGTAATAGTGTAATAGTGTGGTCATTTTAGGAGTAAATATGGTACATAGGGTACCTTTTGACAACTTTTGTAGCATTTTTGAGTGTATTGATGTCTTCAAATTTTGTTCAATGTGTTCTTGTGTTACCTTTTTACACTAATTTGATCCACATAAGAGTTAAAGGTGTTATATCATGAGTAATCAAACTTTCTCTGATCTTTTAAGATAAATGAGTTCATGATGCTATGAGAAATAAGAATGTAAGAACCCAAAAATTCATAACTTACTCACTCCCTTGTCATCCAAGATGTTCATGTCTTTCTTTCTTCAGTCGTAAAGAAATTTTCTTGAGGAAAACATTTAAAAAATGTTCTCCATATAATGAACTTCTATGGTGCCGTGAGTTTGAACTTCCAAAATGCAGTTTAAATGCAGCTTCAAAGGACTGTAAACAATCCCAGCAGAGGAAGAAGAGTCTTATCTAGTGAAACGATTGGTTATTTTCTAAAATTTGTACGATTTATACACTTTTTAAACTCAAATGCTCGTCTTGTCTATCTCTGTGATGTGAATGCATACTCTGTGTACTCTGGTTCAATACAGTTAGGGTAGGTCAAAAAAACACCCATCTCATTTTCTCCTCCAACTTTTTAAAAATGGTCCTACAGTACATCACTGTGGAAGTACCGACCCAGTGTTTACAAAGGGAACATGCAAATAAGATCAATTAAAATAAAGAGGTAAAACAGCGATTTACTGTACATGGAGTATGCATGTGCATCACAGAGCTAGACAAGACAAGATTTGATGAAAGTATATAAAATGTACATTTTTTAAGAAAATAACTGATCGTTTCGCTAGATAAGATCGTTCTTCCTTGGCTTGGATCGTTTAGAGTCCCTTTGATGCTGCATTTAAACTGCATCTTGGAAGTTCAAACTCGCAGGCACCATAGAAGTCCACTATATGGAGAACATTCCTGAAATGTTTTCCTCAAGAAACACAATTTCTTTACGACTGAAGATAGAAAGACAAGAACATCTTGGATGACAAGGGAGTGAGTAAGTTATCTGTAATTTTTTGTTCTGGAGTCTTTGTTCTTCTTCAATAAATATCTCCAGGGGTGAATTTTTGGGTTCTTACAATCTTATTTTTCATAATATCATATCTCATTTATCTTAAAAGATCAGAGAAAGTTTGATTACTCATGATATAACGACTTTAACTCTTCTGTGGATCAAATTAGTGTAAATAGTAACACAATAACACATCAAACAAAATTTGAAGATATCAATACACTATCAAAAAAAGTACAAAATGTGTCAGAAGGTATCCTACTGTATGTACCATATTTACTCCTAAAATGTGCATACTATTACCTTACAGATACATATTTAGTACCTCAAGTGTACACATTAGTATCTTGATAGTACATATTATACTTACTAGTTAAAGGGGACATTGAATGGAAAATTCACTTTTATATAAATGTGTCTTAGCAGTGTGTGGACTTCCCTGGAAAACTTAAAGTCTCAATTATCAAGGCGTTTTGATTTTCTGTGCAGAATGACGTCATAGTGCTCAGGCTCCGCCCATGACTGCCTGTTGTACACTGTCCGCTGTTTTCTTGCGCTTGTAAACGTAAAAGTGAACATAAGAGTCTTCATTTTCTTCTGTCATCAGAGGTGCTGAGAACGCAGTGGATTCATTTTGCTTTTGATGGTAAAGCGCCACCAAATACACAAAAAAGGGGTGGGGTGAGAAGTAGTTCATTATCATTTAAAGAGACGGGTCGCTGTGAGCAGAGCTGTTTTTGAAAAGGTAAAAAGGGTGTTGTTTTACTCGACCACTGAGGAATTTTAACCAAAGTATTTTGCAGACATTACATGAAAACCCTAGAGAATCATACCAACTTGTGGAAAATGGGCATGCAATGACCCCTTTAAGATACTTAGTACCTTTTAAAAGGGTACCGCCCAACTGACTTTCTTTCCTAAGAGTGCACTGTTAGAAAAAGTGCAAAAATCTTATTACTAGAAAGGTTAAAGGTTTATATTAATGCCTTACAAGGGTACATATTACTACTCTAAGGTACTAACATAGACATTTTATGTATAGATTAGGTACAAGCTGTTGTACGCCTAAAGGTACACTTTTTCACATTGTTTCCGACTGGCGATGAGTCAGGAAATGTTATAAATGGACTTTTTTTTTGCTGTTACTTTAATTAATATATTTGTGGAGTTTGACTGGTCTTGGCTTCCTGAGGATAAGCTTACAGAAGTCCTAATTTGTGGACTAATCTCCCATTAACCCCAGATGAGTAGATCTCTAATTAGCCAGGGTGATGGGAAGCGAACACATCCACAATGGGATTAGCAGTGACATGCTTCAGAAAGGCTTTTAAACCTGTGACAAAATAATAAAACAAACAAAGGGAGGGGGCCGGGCCTATGTAAGTGGTAGTGAAAAAAAGCCAAAACATGAAAATGGGATGTGGGTTCCTCGTTGTACAGGAAATGGAGGATTAGATCAGTCCAGCAGCTCCATTTGCACTAAGTTACAGCTTAGTCTATTTTTGATGTAAAGGGGCACAAACTTCCACACTATGAAATACTTTTGCACATTAAACTTGAAATGTAACTTTGTGTATAAACTTAATATTTATAGAACAATCCCGGTTGGAACAGAAAAAAACAGACTGATTGAATTCCATCAATAAGATCTTGTTTACCTTACAGACTTCAATCTTTTAAACATGTATGATAATTTGGAAAATGTACATTTTAATAGAACAAACATAATAAATAAATGTATTTTATTTTTGTATCATATCACTTTACTGAATGTTATTTACATATAAAAATACCTATTATGTTATTTATGATTAAATAGTATCATACTTCAATGGAAACATATTTTATCATTAGTGAAGTGAGACAAAATAAGTTAGAATCAAGTATAAATGGAAATTTACAGTATTCACCATAACTTCTGCTCATGTACAGTACACTGCCGCTCAAAAGTTTCACTGCAAAAAAAAGGCTTATCTTATTTCGTATTTCTGTCTTGTTATAGTCCAAATATCTTTTTTTTTTTTTCATTAAGATGCATTTACTAAATAAGCAAAATTAAACATAAAATATTTAGTCTTGTTTCCAGGGGGAAAAACCTAAATTAAGTGCATTTGGCTTAAGACGAGACTAAATATCTTATGTCATTTTGCATGTTAATGCTGTATTTATTTGATGAAAAATACAGAAAACAGTAATATTGCAAAATATTACATTATAAAATAATGTTTTTTATTTTAATATACTTTAAAATGAATTTTCATCAGCTGTTACTCCAGTCTTAAGTGTTACATGATCCTTTAGAAATCATTCTAATATGCTGATTTATTATTAGAATTATCAATGTTGGAAACAGTTGCACTGTCAAATATTTTTTGGAACCTGTGATTCTTTTTCTCAGGATTCTTTGATGAATAACAAGTAAAAAAGAACAGCATTTATTAAAAATATAAATCTTTTCTAACAATGTTAATCTATGCTATCACTTTTTTATTTAACACATCCTTGGTAAATGTATTTATGTATTCATGTGGTATTTATTTCTTTCAAAAAAGAAAGAATACAAATTTACTGACCCCAAACTTTTGAATTGTAGTGTGTATTGTTAGAAAACATTTCTATTTTAAATGAATGCTTTTCTTTTGAATCTTTTATTGATCAAAGAATACTGAAAAAAGTATCACAGTTCAAAAAAAAAAAAAAAAAAAAAAAAAAATATATATATATATATATATATATATATATATATATATATATATATATTTATATTAAGCAGCACAACAGTTTTCAACATTGATAATAAATCACTGAAGACTGAAATAATGATGCTGAAAATTTAGCTTTGTATTACAGGAATAAATTACATTTTTTAAAATATTTTTGAGCAGAAGTGTATGTTTGAAGGCTACTATTGGATCATTAAGAGTAAACATCATATAATGTGACTATGCATTACAAAAAGCTTACAGCCTACACTCTTAAAAATAAAGGTGCTTTAAAAGGTTCTTGACAGCGATGCCATAGAAGGACCAGTTTTGGTTCCCCAGCGAAAAAGATTTAAACAAAAAAGATTCTTCTATGGCATCGTGAAGCATCTTTATTTTTAAGTGTATACCAGCTACATTTTGCTGGTGCCACTGAATAAAGTACGGAAATTACACTGTAAACAAAATCTGTAGAACTTACAGTATTACTGGCAGCTGGTTGCCAGTAACTTACTGTAGATTTTAATTTATGCTATTTACTGGCAACAGTTTGTTCAAAGTTAATTGAACATTAAACATTAACAAGTCTTTATCTTTACAGAATAAAACTAAAATAACAGCCTCATGCAAAGCATTCTGGGAACCAAAATCTGAAGGAAAAAAACAGAAAAAGGTTGATGAAGGTTTCTGGTTCCCAGAATGCTTTGCAGTAGGTTGTTATTTTATAGTTTTATTCTGTAAAGACAAAGACTTGTTAATGTTTAATGTTCATTTAACTTTGAACAAACTGTTGCCAGTAAATAACATAAATTAAAAATCTACAGTAAGTTACTGGCAACCAGCTGCAGAACTACAGCAAATTTTTTACAGTGTAGTTACAAACTAGCTAGTAGACTAGTTACTAAGTAGGCATTGACTTCGTGTAGTATTTTTTCCATACTATGGAAATCAATGGTTATCGGCAACTGTTTGTTGCTAATGCCTGAATGTTCAATTTTGGGTCATTTTTGGTTTCAATTTATCCATTTTAAAGGGTTAGTTCACCCAAAAAATAAAATTTTGTCATTAATTACTCACCCTTATGTTGTTCCGAACCAAAAAGACCTTCATTCATTTTCAGAATACAAATTAAGTTAGTTTCGATGAAATCCAAGAGCTTTCTGACACGTTCAAAGCCCAGACATTGAAAAAAAGTCCATGTGATGAAGGTCTTAAGGGTTTGGAATGACATATGGGTGAGTAATTAATGACAGAATTTTCATTTTTGGATGAACTAACCTTTTAAACATGAACTTACAAATGGTTGCTGCAACTCTGCCTTGGGGTCTAGGGGTCATTTCATGCATTCACTGCTGGAATCTCTTTTCTGATGAAAAAACACAGTTTTATGGCAGCAGTGATGAGGCAGTAAGCACCAGGTGCACCTCATTACGCTCGTCTAGCAGTGTTTCCATTTCCGCGCTCCTCCTCTTGGCCATGCGGGGGTATTATGAGGCTGGATGGAGAACAGCAGAGGAGGGCCAGAGCACCGACGTCTGGAGATTCCTCAGACACACCTGCGGATGAAATGAATGTTGAGGCGATACATTCTTCAGCTTCATCAAAACCACACATCAGTGCTAAGATTCTGTACCCTTATTTTTAATTTAAGGCATGTGCTTAATGAGAATAGGAGATGGCGTTGAAATGGCGGCTGGTTGATGGATTGTGTAATTACATTTAATGAAAGCATCAGACGGTTCTGGGAGCCAAAAACGAGAGCGGTTGTGTTTTCACCGATGAAATTATATACACGTGTTGGAACCTCCAGAGATGTACCAACATGCAAACAACCCTAGAGTAAACTTTTGACCTCAAGAGCCATTGAAATCTGTTAGGATGTCAGTTTCCACAGGCATTCTGCTCCTGCGTGCTGTGTAATTAAATAGTGCTGAGCTTCCTTTGTGCTTCTCAAATCATCACTTGGCATTCAGTGGCTCTGAATGGCTCCTCTGTTATGAAGTGGCTTACATCAGTGCTTGCAATGTGCAGAGATATTAACATGACTCGAGTGCTTTGAATCAAATTGAATGTCACCCAGACTGTGCGAGAATGATTATTTTGAGCTGAGACATTCCTTTCTCCCTAAACGCTCGGATGGTATCGTACCCTCGTGCGATAGGCATCTTCCGTGTAGCAGGGAAAACGATAAACACGCCTTTTTTGTTACGCAACTAATAGGGAGACCTTATTGCAGGCTGGACTCGCAGGTGCTGTTTGTGAAGATATTATAATGTTGAAGTGGCCCCTGTTCTAGCTCTGATGAAGGTAACAATGCTCACAACATCGTAACAGAAGTGATTAGATGAGATTAAGCATAATGCATGTATTGATATGCAATGCCAAGATGCAATTAGACATTTCAATGCGCCAGTAACTACAAACCTCCCTCGATAGAGAAATGAGCATACCTGTAGGAAAGAACAATCACAAATGAGATCTTGTTAATTTCTCAGATGCTTCATCTCAAATGGAGAGCAAATAGAGGCTTCTGCTGGAGTTTCAAAAAAGATAGCAACACTAAATGAGTTTCCATCCACATATTTTTATGCAAATTTGGGAATATGTACTTTTAAAAAATCTGTAAAAAAAAAGGCACAATGTTCTGCCTTAATTTATTTATAAAAGTGTTTTCTCAGCATTTTCGATGTTACACTGTATTGCGCTGTGTTTTAGAATTAATGAAAATGTCTCAAATATCAAGCCATTTTGATTTACTGAGCAGGCTCCACCCATGACCGCTGACAGACTGTCCCATGTTAACATGTTTCCATCCTCAGACAGTTGTATGCTGTCCGCTATTTTCTCAGCACTTGAGCAGCTGTAGTGACAACATTGTCTCGTAAGCAATGCAGGTGTTTTGTATTTGGATGTAAAAGTAGTGTAAACAGTCTTCATTTTCTCCTGACCACTAAGGCCACTAAGAGCCACTAAGGATGCAGTGGGGTTTTTTTTGTTTTTGATGGTAACGCACCACCAAATACACACAAAAAAAAGGAAGAGAGGGCAGGGTTAGCAGCAGCTTATTATAATTTAAAGAGATTTGCACCAAACTGGGATGCTTTGAACATAGCTGTTTTTGAGTAAAAAGGTAAAAAGGGTGTTGTTTTACATGACAATTAAGGAATTTTATAAGCAGATAAACATAACATTTTCATTTTTGGGTTTGAGCTTTGAACAGAGCTGTTTTTGAGTAAAAAGGTGAAAAGGGTGTTGTTTTATGACAATTAAGGAATTTTAACCAAAGTATGTTGCAGACATTTCTTAAGAAGACCCTAAAGAATCATACTAACTTGTGGAAACTATGCATCTGATGTCTGCTTTAAGTCCTACTTAAAAGGGTCAAAAACACTCTTGAAGGGATAGTTCACCCAAAAATTAAAATTTGATGGGATCCAAGATGTAGGTGACTTTGTTTCTTCACAACACAAATGACGATTTTTAACTGAAACCGTTGCAGTATGTCAGTCATATAATGGCAGTCAATGAGACCCACGGCTTTGAGAGTTCAAAAACATACACAGACAAAACCAAATTAGACCCTGCGGCTCGTGACGATACATTGAGGTCTTAACACACAAAACAATCGGTCTGTGCAAGAAACTGAACAGTATTTTGTAGAGATTGTGGGTACGATGTCTACTCAAAATAATAATTACTTGTGCTCATTCTGATTATTTCAACTGATTAAAAATGAAAAGATTACATTTGCTTGCGCAAACTCATCCGGGAGTGTTGACTTTTTACCGACTTTCAACTTTTGAGCATGATCGACTGAAGTTATGGTTGCTTGCTCTTCGTCACCCGCCAGCTGTTGTGAACATGCTCAGGACAGTTGAACATTGCAGTGGATCAGAGGTAAAAAAAAAAATATAAATACTGTTCAGTTTTTTGCACAGACTGATTGTTTTGTGTGTTATGACTTCAGTCTATTGTCAAGAGCTGCAGGGTTTAATTTGGTTTTGTCTGTGTATGTTTTTTATTAATCTCAAAGCTGTGGGTTCCATTGACTGCAATTAATTGACTGACAGACTGCAACGGTTTGAGTTAAGAATCTTCGTTTTTGTTCTACTGAAGAAACAAAGTCACCTACATCTTGGATGCCTTGGGGGTAAGCAGATAAACATAACATTTTCATTTTTGGGTGAACTATCCCAAAATCATCAAATTGCATTTAATACAAATGTCAGATTTAGTTCAACTTACTTATTAAATTTAATTAACTTAGTATATAAAATGCAGTTAAAACTCTGAAAACAGGTGTTTTGTGTTTGGATGTAATAGTGGACATTACAGTCTTCATTTTCTCCCAACATAAGAGCCACTAAGGATGCAGTGGATTATTTTGTTTATGATGGTAACGTGCCACCAAATACACAAAAAAAGGAAGAGAGGGCAGGGTTAGCAGCAGCTTATTATAATTTAAAGAGATATGCACCAAACCGGGATGCTTCGATCAGAGCTGTTTTTGAGTAAAAAGGTAAAAAGGGTGTTGTTTTACACGACCATTAAGGAATTTTATAAGCAGATAAACATAACATTTTCATTTTTGGGTGAACTATCTCTTGAAGTTCAACTAATTGCATTTAATACAAATGTCAAATTTAGTTTAACTTCCTTATTAAATTCAATTTACTTAGTATATAAAATTCAGGTAAAACTCTGAAAACATTACATTTAGTTTGCACTTAAGTATATTAAAGTATATTATTTTTGTACTAAGTGCTTAAAAGTATGCTAAACTGTACTTATTTTCACAAGGGGATTTAAGCACCTCTCATAATAGACCTATACTCACAATAAACAATTGCCTTTTTTGACAATTTTTTTAATTGATTCTAAGGTATAAACATCGAAGACATTTGAGTTGATACTCAGCTGATACATAACTGAGAACTCTGGGAACCCAGTATGTTTTTTGAACAGTGGTGGCATATTTAAAGTATCTGAGAAGTTGAAAAATAGAAAGCTTCTGCAAGTACCATAGTAAAACCACATAACTCTGTTTGCTGCATTCTACTTTTCAACAGTGTCAAAATTGCTTGAGGTGTTTCTCATTTTTCACTGTAGTATGAATTGGGGCAGCCATTTTGTCATAGTATGTTTCTCAGGAGATGTTTTGGTAAAGACAACATGGCGTTAGGTACTGCTTTAAAAAACGTTATCATTGAGAGTTGATGGAGTTGTGGTTAGCATATTTGCTTTTTCATATTTATATATTATGTGGTGCTAATTTGTCTCTTCTCCTCAAAATGTACTGTCTGCTGCTCTCTCTCTTATAAAATAATAATAAAGCTAAAAGTGAAGTAAACTAATGGAGCAAATGTCTGTCAGTAGCACTTGATTTACTAGGCTAATATTCATCTTGATAGTCTGTGCCATCACAGCGAGCGTCACAGCCTCAATTAGGCCACGAGAAGTATAAATAGATAGCTTTTCTATGATTTAGAAATGTTTACAGGGGTGTTTCCTCTTGCGCTTACATTATTCTTGGTATTGTTGAGATCCAAGCAGTATGTCTTTGAGCCTGTCAGCCTCTCATCTGCTCCCAGCCGAGCATGTGCCAGAACCAGACTGCTGTCGACGTGCTTCAGCAGACGCCGTCTTCCTCTTTGACGTCAGCTACAGGAGTGAGAAGAACAGCCAACTCCCAAAGCTGTTTACATATGGCCGCTTCCCAGACTGACAGAGAGAGGTTAGCACACACAGTTAATGTAGGGCCTGCAACTAGGCATGTGTGAATAGGCCGATTGAAAATCGATAATTGAAAGTAGTGTTTTTAATTTATGCAGCATGACAATAAATGCGTATCGTGAGCCTTCAGGAGAAAAGAGATCAAATGTGTTAACATATATACAGTTAAGCCTGAAATTATTCATACCCCTGGCAAATTCTGACTTAAAGTTACTTTTATTCAACTAGCATTTTTTTTTTTTTTGATTAGAAATGACACAGACGTCCCCCAGAAGATAAAAAGACGATGTACAAGAGGCATCATTGTGGAAAAAAATATTACTCATCTTTTATTTACATTTGAACAAAAAGTAGCATGTCCAAAATTATTCATACCCTTCGCAATAATCAATAGAAAAGCCTTTATTGGCTATAACAGCAATCAAACGCTTCCTATAATTGCTGACCAGCTTTTTACATGTCTCCACTGCAGTGGCGGCTACTGGTCTGTCAAATAGGGGAAGCTCATTTTCGGCCTACATCATAAAATTGTCTATTTATTTAAAAGTAAATTCTGCCCTACGTTCCTTTTCAAGAAAATGGTCTGTGACCCTGTCGTACCAACTAGCCTACTATATGAATGAATGAATGAACGATCTAAAAAAAAAAATTAAACTCTGTAAAAGTGAAACAAGGAATGTGGTGTATAATTGTGTGAAATGTATGATGAAAATCAAGCAATTTCGCCAAGCAAATATAAAGAAATAGGTTGCAGCAGTTTTTATTTCGACTGAACTTGAGAAATCCACGATGGGACTGAGCGCGTATAGCTTCAGCGATTCCTTATAGTACAAAATCGCTGTCAGTCAAAAGGAAATGCAATCTTTCGACAGACCTTCCAATCATCACGCAGAAGCTCAGCGTCCAGGCCAGCCCACTCCTCATTCACCCCCAGAGACGCTGAGCGTCCGTGGGCGGGACATAATCGCAGCGTTTATCCAATGACCGTCTAGTTTCAAAGCACTGAAAAAAAACGTTCAAAGCAGCCCCATTGAAGTCAATGGACGCTGGGCTTCAATGGGGAAATGCACTGTGACGCTACGGGAATGTATGAGAAGAAAATCAAGTCAGCCGACCTGCTATGTCTAACTGATTCTGAACGAACTCGTCTCGTAGATGAACGTTTTCTAACGCATTTTTAGTCAATAAAATGTTAATACAATAGTACGTAATTTGACCATTAATTTTGTGACATTACAGGGGAAGCTGAGCTTCCCTTGCAGTCTTAAAGAAATCGCCACTGCTCCACTGGCATTTTTGCCCATTCATCTTTAGCGATGAGCTCCAACTCTTTCAGGTTGGAGGGTCTCCTTGCCATCACCCTGACCTTTAGCTTCCTCCACAGAGTCTGCATTTCTTCACCACTTTTGCTGTGTGTTTTGGGTCGTTGTTGTGCTGAAACGTCCACTGGTGCCCAAGGCCAAGTTTCTCTGCAGACTGCCTGATGTTGTTGTTGAGAATTTTGATGTATTGCTCTTTTTTTAATGGTGTCGTTTACTGTGATTAGTTTCCCTGGTCCACTGGCTGAAAAACAAAATTAGGTTTCCACCACCATGTTTGACAGTGGGGATGGTGTTCTTAGGGTTGAAGGCTTCTCCTTTTTTACGCCAAATGAAGGCTACATCATTGTGGCCAAACAATTTAATTTTTGTTTCATCTGACGATAAAACAGAAGACCAGAAGTCTTCTTCTTTGTCCAGATGAGCATTTGCAAAGGCCAAGTGGTCTTTTGTGTGCCTTATCTGAAGAAGTGGTGTCCTCCTTGGTCTGCGTCTGTGGAACCCAGTATTGTGCAGTGTCTGTTTGACTGTCTGCCTTGAGATGTTGCCACCAGCAGAGCCCAGATTCATCAGGATGGCCTTGGTGGTGATCCTTGGATTCTTTTTTTTACCTCTCTCACTATCCTCCTGGCCAGCACAGATGTCACAAAAAAAACTTGCTGGTTGAATAAAAGTAACTTTAAATCAGAATTTGCCAGGGGTATGAATAATTTTGGGCTTGACTGTATGTATATTTATATGTATACGACAGTTCTTTCTGGTGCTCGAATCTGGTTGTCTAGGAGAAGTGTGATATTCTAGTGATATCAATACTCCAACAATTTTTTTTTCAGTATTTCTCACAGCGAGTGTCATGGCGGATGCCCGAATCCACTATAGTTTTATAAATAATACTGTTTTTGTGTCACGGAGTTAACTTTTAAGAGTTTTTAGGCAAGAATATACTTTAGACAAATATGCTGTTTGTTAATAAAAATTGCTACAGTGTTTTCGAAGATATAAGCTCCAGGGTGTCAGCAGGCATTCAGTGCTCATGAACCCGCTGAGAGCAGCCTTACCTTGGCCAGATCTTCAGAATTTTGCCACCATACTGTATGTATTTTAAGAAATTAATAATTTTATTCAGCAAGAATGGATTAAATTGATCAAAACTGACAGTAAAGACTTTTATAATGTTACAAAATATTTCTACTTCAAATAAATGTTCTTCTTTTGAACTTTCTGTTCATCAAAGAATGCTAAAAAGCAGCAGTTTTCAACATTAATAAAAATTGTTTCTTGAGCAGCAATCAGCATATTAGAATGATTTCTAAAGTTAAAATTTAAGCTTTGTCATTACAGGAATTAAATTCTTAAATTATTAAAATATAAAGGTTATTTAAAATTCTAATAATATTTCACAATAGTGAAATTTTATTTAATGAGTGTAAGAGATGTCTTTCAAAAACAGTAAAAAAAAAATTACCAACTACAAACATCTGAATGGTATTGAAAACCCTCTTATCATTAGCGTTTATGCTTATTAAATGTTAAAAATAGTGGCTTTCAAATGTCTTGTTAAATGGCCTTAATTACCTCTTTTTATTTTCAGAACCTGCAGAAATATTGGATTCTGCGTATTGGCCTTGATAGTACTTGGTATTGGATCAAAAAGAACACATTAGCACAAACGTTTTTACAGTGAGTCAGGGAATACGCACAAATGACAGCTTTTTTGAGTATTAAAACTGGCAGGCCAGACAGACGTTGTGTCATTAAGCATTTGGATTCTCTCTCTGAGGAATATTTACAAAAATGTCACCTGCCTTTTCACATTTGCGGTGAGCGGGAAATAAAAGAAGCCGGCTGTTTTGTTGAATAACCTGGATATCTCAGCTGCTCCAACCATAATGAATTTAACTTGAAACAATGCAGGCAATAATCATTAGTCCATGTCAAACATGATGCCGGCTCAGTGCTGAACCAGTGAGATTCTGCTCTGAGCACTGAGGAATTCAAATTGTGCATACGCACATATACACACCTCTCACATTTCGCTGTGGGTGTTGCCGTGATCGGTTTGTGGGTACCATCTGCCCTCAGATTTATGTAACAACTGATCCACAAGCAACTCTCACACATCCTGATTGTGACTCATGTCCCATGATGCCCCAGAATGGTATTAGTGAGAGGTTCACACTCTCCCTGCCCGCTCTCTTCTTAGAGGCCTAACCGAAAAGTGTGAGAGGAGGGAAACGGAAACTACCCCAAGGAAGATACAGGCGGGAAAAAAGTGCTAAAAAAAGGAGTTGAAATGACTCTGTCATTTAGAAATTTCCGCTATGGTTTTATAACTTGCAACTTAAAGGAGTAGTTCACTTCCAGAACTCCCATCTCATTTTCTCCTCCAACTTCAAAATCATCCTACTTTTATCAAAAGTAGAGTGGAGATTTTTTCCAATTTGTGACTTCTTCCAAATCATTTTCATTACATTGTCATTTCCACTACTGATATAATGTGAAATTTTTTTCACACGTCATATAATCCATTGTAAAAAGTATATTATGCCATAATTATTTAATTATTTCTGTTTTATCTTATTTATCTTATGCATATATTTTCTATACACTACCAGTCAAAAGTTTTTGAACAGTAAGATTTCTTTGTTTTTTTTTTAAAGAGCTCTCTTCTGCTCACCAAGCCTGCATTTATTTGATCCAAAGTACAGCAAAAAATTTAATGTATTCCTATGATTTTAAATCTGAATTTTGAGCATCCATACTCCAGTCACATGATCCTTCAGAAATCATTCTAATATTCTAAAAACATTTAATAATATTATTATTATGTTAAAAACAGCTAAGTAGATTTTTTTCAGGTTCCTTTGATGAATAGAAAGTTCAGAAGAACAGTAGTTATCTAAAATAGAAATATTTTTTTAACATTATAAATGTCTTTAATCGTCACTTTTGATAGAAAAAATGACTCCAGAAAATTTAGCTTTGATCACAGGAATAAAATATATACAAATAAAATGTAGTTATTTTAAAACATTCCACTATATCATTGCTTTTGCTGTATTTTGGATCAAATAAATGCAGGCTTGGTGAGCAGAAGAGACTTTTTAAAAAACATCAAAAATCTTTTATATATTTTGTAGTTCTTTATTGTCTTTTACCTTCTAAAAAAGGTCTAATAATGAATATCTAAAAAGTATTCATTATTATTATTAATGTATTTTTGTGTATATAAAGGGGCAACATTGGAAAATTAGGTATTGTTTGATTCACATATGACGTTCCAAATCTTATGATTTTTGGCCAAAATGGTCAGAAGTTGTAAGCAGAAATGTCAATTTTTTAACCTTTTGACCAGTAGGTGGCAGCAATTTTGGTGAAAATTAGACAAACCGTCTAGGATGAGTTGAAAAAAGTAGATTTATTCAGAAATAAATGTTGGTATGCATTCAACTCGGTATGAGCCAAGGAATCAGATGACTTTATGGACCGTATGGTTAAAAGTTAATAGCAGAAACATGAGTGCAGATTTTGCACTCTACACTAGAGAGTTTGAGTTAGAGACTCCAAATTAGCAGTGGTTAATGATAAGACTATCCTCTATCTATGTGCCAAATTTCGTAACTTTCCCACAAGTGGTTCTTTGGGCTCCCATAGACTCTCTGAGCAGAGAAAAAAAGAAAACTAATGGATACAACAGGTGCCTAAGCACCATCAGTGCTTGGCCCCTAATAAATACTTTTTAGATTGATAATTCATCATTTTAAATTGAAAGTCTAGACAACAATACTATAAACTGTAAGAAGAAGATTGATAGTAGAATGAAAATTGTGCATCTGGGACAAGGGTAAAAAGTTATCAAATCTATACATAAAATACATGCCTAGAGAAAAATAGCAAAATGAAATAATGATGGCATGGGGAAAAGTGCCCGAGGTTGAAGAAACCTAGATGTTGTAGAGGCCACTCTTCATTATTTAATGAATGGAGGATTTGGCATGGATTTCGAGATCTTTGCCAACAAGTCTTGGAAGTGGTCTGCTCCAAAAGTGGACCGCCTTTGTCGATCAATTAGCTGTTAGTAGTGAATATTTCATTATCTGCAAGTTATATGCCCATTATAGATTGTGTGTGCTAGAAAGGGTTTTTATAGCACCATAAACCTTTCAAAGCATAATGTGTTGGATCCCGCTTCCCTGTTTTTGAGAAAAAATGGCTTCTCTTATAATTTAGAGCAACTACCATCACAGATGTCGATTTCTCTGTTGAACTAAAACTAAATGCAGTTCTGAAAAACGGCTTCTGCTGGGTGAGAGGAAAAATACTTTGACATCTCTGAAAGCAAAACAACTCACTTTTCTTAGTGTGGACATAATATGAAGCTTTGTAAAGCCTTAATCACAAGCAGCCTTGATGCAACTCTGAGTGTGGCTGAATGTGATCAAATGTAGTGCAGCAAGAATTATGATCATATTTATTTATGAACACTGTACAGCATCAGTTGTTCTGTTCGTACTCGCATGAAAAGCTCAGAACAAGAGATGGTTCCTGTCCTCTCTCTCTCTCTCTCCTCCTTTCTTTTGCAGCATCACAGTTTCATTCTTTTGGAAAAGTAAAGCTAGTTTTACTGCAATTCCTCGGAGTGCCATAGTAAACTCCTAAATAAAACATGTGCTGCTGCTGTGTGCTGCTCAGCTAACGTCAAACCCTTTCTTGTTCACTATCCATATTTCATGTGCTCCAACTTGAAGTTAAAAAAAAAATAATAAAAAATCACAGGTTGGGCTGTTTGCAGGGCTGCTGGGGGCATTTGATGAGCATGGCCTAAATGAAGAACTGCATCTGGTAGTGCTGCAATACAAAGTACACCTAAAACAGACAGACTAATCAACATGAGTCAAACTGAGATATAAATCCAATTATTTTTAAGTATACTTATAATATGGGTTATATCTGATATAACAGTCCCAATGCATTATAATGCTTACCTATTTGTGGTTTTAACTTTTAAAAGTATGATGCATTATAACACCAGATGAAGCCTGCATTTATAATCGATCAAAAGTGTATTCTTAATGCATTATAGTACACACACACACACACACTCAAAAAACTCATAATGTGTTGTATCATCTCATGAATAATCATAACAACAGTAATAATACTTACCTATTTGTGGATGAAACTATTAAGAGTATGATGATTTATAACACACAATGAACATAATTTTATCCACTTAAGTTATGATGGATTATTTATGCCAAAGTTTCATATCTTTTACTTTCCCAAGTCTCATCTTGACATTATTTATTTAAGGTCCGCACAGTATCTTATGTGTGGTCCTTTATTGCTTAAAGTAAACTGACAACAACAAAGTCTTCTTTTAAATATCCAAAAAGCTTTTTAATGTGGTCATAATATTTTGAAGTGGTCGACTGGTTTAAGTAACCATATAATACATTAAATAGCCATATGATATCGTGAATGGGTTATGACACATTTGCTTTGAACATTTTTACCAAAACAGGCAAGCATTAATACTTTTTAATGATTAATCATGAAATGATACACTTTATTAATTTTTTTTAGAATTTTTTTTTTAGAATTGCATTATAATACATTAAAAATACAAGCTTCATAGAAAGTGTTAATAAGACTTTTTTTTTAAAAATATAACAATATTAAAATATTAATAATTAATATGTTCTTGAATTGTGATGGGGAGGGACATTTGTAAAAAAAAAAATAAACTGCTTATGAGACATTATTTTCTTATTTGTTAAAGGGATAGTTCACCCAAAAATGAAAATTACCCCATGATTTACTCACCCTCAAGCCATCCTAAGTGTATATATGACTCTTCTTTCAGACGAATACAATCGGAGTTATATAAAAAAATGTCTTGGCTCTTCTAAGCTTTACAATGGCGGTGAATGGGGTTTAAGATTTTGAAGCCCAAAAAAATTGCATCCATCCATCATAAAAAGTACTCCACAAGACTCTGGAAGATAAATAAAGGCCATCTGAATATCTAGATTTAAAACTTTATAAACTGTAATTTCTAGTTTTGTTAACATTGTACGTCGTTCATGAGAAAGTGGCGTTCCAGCAGATGACGTAGGACTGAGGCGAGGCTTATATGTTTTTTAAATGTTTCATATAAAGCAAAATATTACAGTATTAAAATAAAAGTGAAATGTTAGGATGTGTTCTGAAATTATGAAGAGAAAGGACATTTGAAAACAAAATGGCTGCTGTTATGGTTATGTTTATATATATTATTTATATCATTTTCAATCATGAGTCAACAATTTGATGCAATATTTTGTTTTAAGTCTATTTTTTTGTCTCTTTTATGTAGCATGCGCATATGTTTTGTTTGATGAATCTTGTCAAGCATGAAAAACAGCTATAAGCTGTGAATTGCTCTTCAGACTCAAATAATGTCACTTCCTGTTCGTTACACATTTTTAAATGACTGTTGATGTCGACAGGTTCATGTTGATCACACAAATTCACCGCATTGACCAACAGAAATCTGGTTGTTTTGAAAGTGACTTCTCTGTGAGTTGTGCTTTTTACATATATTGTGCCACAATAGACAGTAGTCCTCTTTTTGCCTGGAAAATTTCATTGAAATGTGACCACGCCTTTATTCAGAGGATGTTTTTACTGGGATGGAGCTTCTCTTAGGCTGTTAGAGTCAGACCACAGGGACAGAAGAGATGCATTGAAGAGAGCCAATTAGTGTGCGCTTTTACACTATGCACATCTCCCGTTCACAAACACAACAAGATTTTCCTCTGAGCCACTGTACTGCTTTCATGTGCGGCTTTGCTTATTTTCTACTTCATGTTTTGTTATTTCTGCATGTTAAATGAATCGGTCTAACTGCTTAAACACTGTTGTTAAACTAACTTACTGTTGTCTAACTAGCAATTTGTCGCTCACTAGTGAAAAAAGGACTGAGTGCATGTTTTTGTGAAACAGGTTATTGAACAGTATAGTATATTATATTTTAGATACATTTTAATATATTTACAGTATATTATATTTAGTCATAGTAATGTTTTTTTTTTTTTGAGTAGGAAGCATTCTAGACTACCGATGAAGGTAATGTTTAAGGTGCATTGCACTGTGGTGCTGAAATTGGAGACAGGTTTGAATTTGGACTCAGTTCTCAAAGTCTCTGTGGTGATTTGGACCCCATTGAGTTTCGTTGTGTGAAAATTAAAGCCTTGACTTTTCATTCAACATCTCATTTTCGGTTTTGTAGTCAAGACCAGCTCATAGGTGGCACAGTGACGAAACAATGCAGGTAGCCTCAGGTCATGCTTGTTATCACACATACCAAGTTTGTTGTCAATATGACAAACCGTTGCGGCGATATGGCCTCACATCCATTTTTGCGTGCTTTTCGTAGAATTCGTTTGAGCATTATTCGAGAACGGTTTGACTAATCAACTTGAATTCCATAACTTTTTGCCAGCATGGTCTGAAGATGATCTGAGCCAATTTTGGTGAAATTCAGACAAACCGTCTAGGACGAGTTCGAAAAAGTAGGTTTTTAAAACAATTAATTATAGAAAAAAAAACTAAACCTTACGATTTTTAAATTTTGGTATTAATTTGACTCGGTATGACCCAAGGATTCAGAGAAAAAATTATTTTGATTTTGCAGGTTACGGTTCAAAAGTTATTAGCAAAAAAAAAGTGAAACTTTGGACAAGTGGTGGCGCTAGAGAGTTTAAGTTAGAGACTCCAAATTGGCTATGGTGACATTTCATGTTGACCTCTATCAGTGTCCCAAATTATACAACTTTCCCGCAAGTGGTTCTATGGGCTGCCATAGACGCAATGGCAAAAGAAACGGAAGAAGAAGAATAAGAACACCTACGGATACAATAGGTGCCTACGCACCTTCGGTGCTTGGCCCCTAACTATTCCTAGTTTCCAATAAGGTTTAAAATTTTGATTCTGATTCTTAACGATTCCTAGTTTCCAATAAAGTTTAAAATTCAGATTCAGATTCTGCTTATCGATTCCGATTCTTAACGATTCCTACTTTACAATAAGGCTTAAAAATTCAGATTCTGATTCTTAACGATTCCTAGTTTACAATAAGGTTTAAAATTCAGATTCTGATTCTTAACGATTCCTAGTTTACAATAAAGTTTAAAATTCAGATTCTGATACTGCTTATCAATTCTGATTCTTAACGATTCCTAGTTTACAATAAGGCTTAAAAAAGTATTTATTCTGTGTCTGCGCTTAAATGGTTTAAAATCACATTAAAATGTGAATGCCTTATCGAATACCCGGTTCTTGGAAATTTGGAACAGTTATAAAATAGAACCCAATCATAGTCTGGAGGCAGAATTGATCCTCTTCTGGTTTTGGCCTTGGTTTGGATTCAAATGAGCTGGTGTTGACTACAACACTTGAAAATGCATCACATTAAGGTAAAGGCTAGTTGTAAGGAGAATAATGACTATCGACCCGTGGCACTTACTTCAATAGTAATGAAGTGTTTTGAGAAAATTATAATTAACTTTGTAAAAATGGAGGTTAGCAGTTTCTTAGACCCATTTCAATTTGCCTATAGAAGCAACAGAAGTACAGATGATGCTGTTATAGCTATAACACATTACATAAATAGGCATATAGAGGATCCCAGATCATATGCACGTCTTTTATTTGTAGATTTCAGTTCAGCTTTTAATATGCTGCAACCGCATCTTTTAATTGCAAGGCTGAATGATTTTAAAGTTCATCCTCTTATTTTAAAATGGTATTATTCTTTTTTAACTAATCGTAGGCAGCAGGTTAGTGTTAATGGAAAATTATCTGAAGTTAGAACTTTGAGCACAGGAGCCCCCCAGGGCTGTGTTAGTTCACCGGTTTTGTTTACTTTGTACACAGATGAGTGCAGAAGGCATCATCCTAATAATTATATTATTAAATTCTCAGATGACACTGTAATTTTAGGTTTATTGAAAAAGAATGGGGATTTGTCTGAATATTTTTCAGAGATTAGAAAGTTTATAAATTGGTGTGAGAACAACCATCTAGCCCTAAATGTTAATAAGACAAAGGAGATGATGTTTGACCCTAGAGGAGTTGGTGATCACAGGTCTGTGATCATCCATGATCAAACTATCATGCAGGTTCAATCATATAAATACCTTGGTGTCCTTCTTGACAATTCACTGACATGGCATGTTCATGTAGATAATCTCTGTTGCAGGTTACAACAACGGTTGCACTTTTTACGTCGTCTGAGGATTTATGGTGTTGATCAAAAGTTTATGATAATGTTCTATCATGCTGTCTTTGAGAGTTTAATTAGGTATAGCATCTCAGCCTGGTTTGGTATCCTGTCTGTGCAGTTGAGAACTAAACTGGTCATGATGATTCACACTGCTTGGAAAATTATTGGTGTTAAAGAACAGACATCACTGCAGACTATATACGAACAGGCTACTCTAAGACAAGCTAATAAGATTGTTTGTGATTCAACACACGTTTTGTATACAGAATATGAGTTGTTGCCTTCTGGGAGGAGGTTTAGAGTTCCTTATTGTAGAATGAATAGATTTAAAAATTCATTCATCCCTGTGTCTATAAAGTGGTTAAATAGTAGTAGTATGGAGCTGTATTTTTTTTTTTTTTACTGGGGTTATCGGTTATCGGTGTGCTTTGTTTGTCTGTCAATTGATTGCAGCATGGGTGATGGGCCCAAGACAAATTTCCCTGCGAGGGACAATAAAGTTTACCTTACCTTACCTTACCTTAGTAACCTTGGTTGCTAATGGCATTCATTTGAACTTTACAGAACTAGGTTCCACTGCAGCAGTAGTAGCAGCAAAGAATCAGAATAGACAGGAATGAGAAAGTGCTTGTGGACTGTACATATGTGAGCTGCACTATTTCTGCAGGCGCTCCCAGCAGTGAGATCTCGCTGTGAGTTTGCACTCAGTCTGAGAGCAGTGTGTCCAGTTTACACTCATTAGCCACATTAGCAGCCTCCCTGCTGTGCCGCCCTGCGCTCTGTTCTCAATACGACAGCATTTACCCTAAACTACGGACATCGCTATCACACAAATGAGTATTATATACATGACTGGTTATTGTGATGATTACGTGCTCTGTGAAACAGAAGAAGGATGTACCACATGCATGAGACCTCATGACATCCGGTATCAAATCAAAAGCTATTTCATGTGAAAGCAATGGTTTTTATAGGCTTGAAAGCAGAGAAAGGCCACTGATGATGTCTGACTGTATTTATGTAATGTATTATTAAAATGTAAGTGCAGTAGACATGGATGAAAGATCTGGTCTCTTATTTTTTCAGCCTTGTTCTGGTATTTGATTTTTTTTTTTTTTTTTTGGCTTTGGGATTTTTTATTTAGGTCACATTTTCTGCACCACTTTGAAGAGCTGGAGTATGAATTATTTACTGGTGGAAAAAGGGCTTTGAACAAGGAAATACCACGATGAATGGGTCCTGTGATTATTGCCGTTCCAAAATAAATGTGCTTTAATTACACGAAATGTAATGTGTTTACGGTCATGTGATCTTTCAACACGTTCTGGGCACAGTGCTTGTAGGCACGTCTACTATGTGAATTATTAATTTATTTGCGAGCATGTATTGCATGTTTTTTTTTTAAATTAAATTCAGTGGGCATTTAATTGAAAGAATAGTATAGGATGAAAAAAGCTGGGAGGACTTGGTAATTTATAGTTTAAAATTTTCTTCTCATTTTTTTATCTACACTATCTTAAAATAGAAGTCAAACAAGGCACTATATAGGTTTTGTTTATAAAAAAAAATAGTTTTTATAGTTTTTTAAATATTGTATTTCTTTCTCTTTCTGAATCATGCAGAAGACATATTCAAAGTTGGTGATGTAAGACTGTAGACAGGAACATGTGCGAGTCACAGCTCACTGTCTCCATGCTGTGATTCAGAAAGAGAGAGAACTATAGAGATAGAAAGCATTCCGTATTAAAGCAACAACATTAAGACTCCAGTGCACCAGCGAGATGTCAGAAATATAATTAATTTCACACTGCTGTGCAAATTAGGGGCTCGGTAAGCATCCACTGAGCAGACTTTTAGTGCTTTATTAGTGCCTTTTTTGGAAATATTTTCATTGCAAATCAATCACTTCAGCTCTGTTCCAAAACCTTGCTAAGTTACTAAGCTAACAGCACACCACTCTGAGAAACTTAAACACTGCACTGCACTGCACTGAACTATTTTTATCAATACTTTTTAGTATTAAATGATATTTATGTTAGTTTAAAATCAAGCTTTCTCAAACCTCATTCTCTATCCTTGATGTTTTTTTTCAGTGAGCTTGTTGCAATGCTTTCTGGGAGTGCCTTCTCTGCTAATAATACATATGGTGCTACCTTAGAATTGATTAAGATTAGGTATTTTTGATCCCCATAAGTTTTGGAGGGTGCCTTAAAGGATTAGCTCATTTCAAAAATGATAATTTACTCACTCCCATGCCATCCAAGATGTTCATGTCTTTCTTCAGTTGAGCAGAAATTTAGGTTTTTGAGGAAAACATTCCAAGATTTTTCTCCAAATAGTGGACTTCATTGGGGATCAACGGGTTGAAGGTGAAAATTGCAGTTTTAATGCAGCTTCAAAAGTTTCTACACAAGTGTCTTATCTAGTGAAACGATTGGTCATTTTCTAAAATAAATTTTTTTATTTATTAACTTTTTAACCACAAATGCTTGTCTTGCACTAGCTCGACTTCACGCATTACATAGTCATGTTGGAAAGGTCATGCGTCCCTGGTGAAAAAAAAAAAAATAGCTAAAACCAGCCTAGGCTAGTTGGCTGGTTTTAGCTGGTCATAGCTTGTCAGCAGGCTAGTTTTAGAGGGGTTTTGCCCACTTTTCCAGCCTGGCCAGGCTGGTCAGGCTGGGAAACCACCAGCTAAAACCAGCCTGACCAGCCTGGCCAGGCTGGGAGACCAGCTAAAACCAGCTACTTCCAGTTAAAACCAGCTAAGACCAGCCAACCTGCCTAGGCTGGTTATAGCTGTTTTGTTTCAGCAGGGGTGACGTAGGTGGTTTACAAAGTGAATATGCAAAGAAAGTCAAACGCCCTTTACAAAACAATGAGAAAATAAGTTTTTTGCCCTATCCTACATTTTTAAACTGGTGAAGAACTAACAGATGAAGAACTAACCATGGGTGACCTTTCCAACGTGCTTACCTAATGCATGAAGTCATGGATGCTTTTTTGGAAAACGGCTGATCGTTTCTCTAGATAAGACACTTATTCCTAGGCTGGGGTCGTGTAGAGCCCTTTGAAGCTGCATTGAAACTGCAATTTGGACCTTTAACCCTTTGCTCCCATTGGAGTCCATTATATGGAGAAAAGTGAACTAATCCTTTAAAATGTCTGTAAGAAATGTTGGACCAGCCTGTAGCTTGCCATCATGCACATGTTTGTTTCTTTTTCATTTTTAACCTTTCTTACATATGTGTGCGCTGTTCCAGATAGCAGAGATGCTGTTGCAACAGTTACACACTACGTTGTCTTGCAGAAAACAGATCCATTTTCACTCCCTGTGGCTGCTGGGCTACTGTGTCAGTAGATCTTTGAGCCTGAGCCTGTTACAGGGCTGGACGTGTTTGTGAAAAGGGCCCCAGATGGGTTCGGGCATATGACAATGTGTTGACTCATGTCTGCTGGGGAAACAGCGACCTGTGGTCATTGGAATGCACTGGCCTCATTCACGCTGCGGGTACTGGTGTCATCATTCACCTCTGAATGCCAGTGCCACACAGTGCCAGGGCCGCCATCTGATGCAAGATTGGGCTTTGAAGGTCAAAAGCTTCCCCAAATTTGTTCTCAACATGTCATATCCTCTAGTGAGTTTGAAGGTGTCTACAAAATGGAGCTTTTTAAAGGGATAGTTCACACAAAAATGTATATTCTGTCATTAATTATTCACCCTCATGTCATTCCAAACCTCTTCGTTCATCTTCAGAACACAAATTAAGATATTTCTGATGAAATCTGAGAACTTTCTGACTCTGCAGACAGCAACACAACTGGCACGTTTAAGCCATAGAAAGGTAGTAAGGTCATCGACAAAATAGTCCATGTGACATTAGAGCATCAACGTTAATTTTATGAAGCTATGAGAATACCATTTGTGTGCAAATAACGACTTTATTTAACAATTTCTTCGACGTGCGTTCATGTGAGTACCTCGCCTGTGCTATTCTGTGACACATAACATTAAGGTTGAACCAATGATATCACATGGACTATTTTATTGACGTTCTTACTAACTTTTGAATGGTTGTGTATGTATACAGATATTCTGGCATCATTCATGTCAAGATCCAATCCCCCTTAGACCCATTTCATTGGCTAGGACAGCTTTTTATTGGTAATCTATTCAGTGCCTGATTACAAATGATAGAAAATCATTGTGCCGTGTATTTAGCTCTAATTATAAAAATATGTTAATTAATGTCTTTTAAATTACATATCATATTATCACAGAAGCTAAATAGGAACATTAAACACTTGCCCTTTTCAGTTTCAGTCTTTGATTGGCAAGCTAACACTGCTAACTGCCTAAAAATAGCTGTTTGATCAGCTAAAACAATCATTCAGTGAGATATTGAAGAAGAGGATAGGATCTTACATGACACTGGCAATGATGATTTGTGAACAGTTGTAACCCTGGACCACAAAACCAATCATAAGGGTCAATTTTTTTTTAAAACATCATCTGAACGCTGAATAAATAAGCTTTCCATTGATGTATGGTTTGTTAGGATAGAACAACTATTTGAAACCCTGGAATCTGAGGGTGGAAAAAAATCAAAATATTGAGAAAATTGCCTTTAAAATTGTCCAAATGAAGTTCTTAGCAATGCATATTACTAATCAAAAATTAAATTTAGATATGTTTACAGTAGGAAATTTACAAAATATCCTTATGGTACATGATCTTTACTTAATATCCTAATGATTTTTGGCATAAAAGACAAATACAATGTATTTTTGGCTATAGCTACAAATATACCCGTGCTACTTCAGACTGGTTTTGTGGTCCAAGGTCACATTTGTATGTCTCTAATGTTGTATATATTACTATAGAAACTGTACATACTTTGATAACTAGCCAAACATCAAAAATGGCATGAGAAAGATTACAAGTTGTAAGAAGTTTTAGAGTTTACATCTAAAGAACTGCCAAGGCAGATTGTGGCTGCTAAATATACGCAAGTCTATACTCTGATGCAGAGCGACACAGCAGTGATGACCACAAGATACTTGCAATTACTAATGACTTTCAGCCCACACACTCAACAGACTAATTCTAGATCATTCTTTCTACCCATTAGACTCACTGTGGAGGAGATTGAAAGAATGGACTCTTGGGAAAACAGGCAAGGCAAACGCCTTGATTGCAATCAAAAAGACTCTTTAAACTCTCATGTAAAAAACATCTTGCAGAAGGAGAGGAAAACAAGCTGAAATTTAGCGAAGGGATGGACTTCAAAGTGCAGATCCATTACAATCCATTAAAAAAGCGCTTTTGCTGGATCGAAACCGAGGATCAATAAAAGCCAGTTAAATGTCTGACACAGCTCACTAATATCTGTAACATAAACTCCTATTCAGAGGAGGAATGCGAGTGAGAAAAGACAAAATTGTATTATAATGGAAGAGTCCACTCCACACCCTGCACACACGCACACATGCCGCCCACATCTCAGCTGTATGTGCATGTAAAAAACACACACACACACACACACACACACACACACACACACACACACACACACACACACACACACACACACACACACACGTTGGGTTTACATGTTTTATGGGGACATTCCATAGGCGTAATGGTTTTCATACTGTACAAACCATACTTTCTATCGCCCTACACCTACCCTACACCTAAACCTAGCCCTCACAGGAGATTGTGCACACTTTTACTTCCTCAAAAAAACTCATTGTGCATGATTTATAAGCCTGTTTCCTCATGGGGACCTGAGAAATGTCCCCACAAGGTCAAAATATACTGGTATTCCTATCCTTGTGGGGACATTTGGTCCCCACAACGTGATGAATACCAGGTACACACACACACACACACACACACACACACACGTTGGGTTTGCATGTTTTATGGGGACATTCCATAGACGTAATGGTTTTCATACTGTACAAACCGTACTTTCTATCGCCCTACACCTACCCTACACCTAAACCTAGCCCTCACAGGAGATTGTGCACACTTTTACTTCCTCAAAAAAACTCATTGTGCATGATTTATAAGCCTGTTTCCTCATGGGGACCTGAGAAATGTCCCCACAAGGTCAAAATATACTGGTATTCCTATCCTTGTGGGGACATTTGGTCCCCACAACGTGATGAATACCAGGTACACACACACACACACACACACACACACACACGTTGGGTTTGCATGTTTTATGGGGACATTCCATAGACGTAATGGTTTTCATACTGTACAAACCGTACTTTCTATCGCCCTACACCTACCCTACACCTAAACCTAGCCCTCACAGGAGATTGTGCACACTTTTACTTCCTCAAAAAAGCTCATTGGGCATGATTTATAAGCCTGTTTCCTCATGGGGACCTAAGAAATGTCCCCACAAGGTCAAAATCTACTGGTATTACTATCCTTGTGGGGACATTTTGTCCCCATAACGTGATGAATACCAGGTACACACACACACACACACACACACAATTATCATGCTGGATTTTCACGCCGTAGCATCCGAGGCTAATTCCTGCATGCTTTCCTCCTTTTCCCCCTGAGGGAATCAGGGTAGGAAATGCGGTGATGGGTTATTACCAGACGAGATTCGCACTGTAAGACCTTGAATGGCACTATTTTCTCATAATTTCATTCCTATTCTTTTCTTTTGCTAGTTGTTCGAGCCTGAGCAGATTTATTCAGCTTCTCAACGTGGTTCAAAGCCATGAATGGTGAATGAAGTTCTTAGCTATGCAAACTACTGCGTTTCTACTTTAAGATTCTGTGCATATATTGCGTCGATGCTTTATGGCCCAAGAAAGTTCAAATAAACAGTGTTCAGTGAGCAGTACATGGGGAAATGGAAACATTACATGATATCTCATTTTGGATAAAAACATGCAAGGTTGTGATATATTGACTTGTGTAGTTTACGTCTGTCTTAATGGTCCATTTAGACTATGTTTGGAGACTATTTACTGGACAATTTAGCTCACCTCTCTGCTGTGTCGCCTGGGCTAATGATATACGTTTAGATCTTTATATGCTGCACATTTGCACTTCAGTCGATAGCATGTGGAAATGTTATCATCCTTAACTGTCACGGGCAAATGTTTTGCCTGGAATGACATATTTACCACAGCGCATATGAAATCTTATTGGCGAGGGCAGAACGGGCCCGTCTCGACTCGGTGAAGTGCATCTTGGGTAACAGTGGGAAAAACCGAGTCTGAAAGACAATGTTTTATTGATTTGTCATGCATTTGTGTGGGTTTATGGAAGTTTTCATGGAAATTCGAAAGCTGTAATTGTTGATAAATATTTATAGAATGAAAAGAAGATTCAGCAAAGTAAGCTCACATCCCATCATGTTCAACGGAAGTACATAATGCAGTGTAAATGTAATATATGACCTTGGACAACAAAACCAGTAATAAGGGTCAATTTCTTTTAAATTAAGATGTATACATCATCTGAAAGCTGACTAAATAAGCTTTCCATTGATGTATAGTTTGTTAGAGCAATATTAGATATTAATATTGAGATTAGATAGATACAACTATTTGAAAATCTGGAATCTGAGGGTGCAGAAAAATCTAACTATTAAGAAAATCACCTTTAAAGTTCCAGATAAATTTCTTAGCTATGCATATTACTAGTTTTGATATATTTATGGTAGGAAATTTACAAAATTTCTCCATGGAACATGATCTTATTATTATAATGATTTTTGGCATAAAAGAAAAATTGATCATTTTGACCCATACACTTCACCTATTTTGTTAGAGGTATTAGCAGGTTTACAAGTGAGATCTCTTTGATATCCTTTATATCAAATCTAGTTGTTTAGGGCCCTATAATTTCCATTCAGAGAATTAATGGTATAAATAGAATTTTGTAAACTTTTCTGTATTTTATAGGGCCTTAAAAATTTAGTTTTTGTTAAACTTTTAATAAATAGCTGTTAAATTGTGTGTGTTTCATGATTTAAATTAATTAGACATGCTTTTTGATTAATACAGTTACATTTAACAATTAAAACAGAGTCTAGAAAAATTAAAATGGGAAGAAAAATGTAATCCAAAAAAATTAAAACAGATTTCATAGGGCCCTAGTTGTTTCTACTAGAGTGCAATGAAAATAAATGGAGATCAAATTGCCTTTTTTAATTAATTCATGGCATCTAGGGTTATTAAAGTTAACTTAAAACTAAAACCTTTTTTTTTTTTTGCTACGTGAAATAAATTGTAATCTTTAGGTGAAATAAAAAGAAAATGATATATACATAACATTATACTTATTTTATTTTAGTCAGTAGCCAAAATGTTTTCATTTTAATTTGGTCCAACTTGATGCCCTAAAATAACAATAAAGCTATTGAAGGATCTATGGATATAATAATAAAGCTAATACTGAAATATAATGAAACTATATAGACATATTTAAAGATAAACAAAAACTAATAAAAATGACAACTAAATATAAAAACTTTTAACTAAAATAAAAATAAAAACAGAAAATATAAAAGTATAAATAGTAACTATAATAGTGATACTAAAATAACACTGTCTGCATCTCAGATTTTTGTTTTTAGGAAAAAAAACAAAACTATAATTTTTGTAATTTTGTCCAGAATTTCAGAAGAGAAGTCTCAACAAAAGTCAGAAATTGGCATATGTGACCCTGGACCACAAAACCAGTCTTAAGTATCACGGATATATTTGTAGCAATAGCCAACAATACGGAATATGGGTCAAAATTATACATTTTTCTTTCATGCCAAAAACCATTAGGATATTAATTACATGTTCACATAAATTTCCTACTGTAAATATATCAAATTTTAATTTTTGATTAGTAATATGCATTACTAAGAACTTGATTTGAACAACTTTAAAGGCAGTTTCCTCTATTTTGATTTTTTTACACCTTCGGATTCCAAATTTTCCAGTTGTATCTCGGCCAAATATTGTCCTATCCTAACAAACCATACATCAATGGAAAGCTCATTTATTCAGAAAAAATGGACCCTCGTGACTTGTTTGTGGTCCAAGGTCACGTATAAGCTCAAACATATTTGTTTATAAACGCAGCCTATTTAGCGATACTATCCACAAATTTTCATTTGTTTGTTTTTGTCTTTTTTGTAAGGTTGATACTTCAAAGAAAAGAACTGAGATAGAACTGTTTAAACCTAAAGTACCTCAGTTTTCTCCTAAGGTTTATTTAATAGATCCGTTTTAATATTAATAGCTCCCTGACTTAATGAGAAAATGTGACTGTACCAGAAGGCATGTGACTCTCTCAGTCATCTGCCGCATATTTACACCTAAGTCTCAAGAAAACACAAAAGCGCTATGCCAAGAAAACACCAACTGTCAGAAAGCATTTGGATGAATTGCAGGAGCAGAGCTTAATGCTGTTGGAGGTATCACTATTCCACTGCCGTCCCACAGGAAAAGTGCTCAGGAAAGCAGTGTGACTGGAGAGAACACACAAGTGTCTCATACTGTATTACACTGCCTAAAATTAGGTTTCGACCGTTTTAGATCAAATGTGCCAGTTCTAGTACACCAACAGCATGATTACACAGCTGTGTCGGTCCATGCGGTTTGAGCAGCCGTGATTGTGTTCACAGCAGCTGTCACTCTTGTAGTGTTGACATAGTTGATGAAGATGAGATCTGATGGGAAGAGTCAGTGAAGGCAACCCTCTTGTGGTCAACATGAAATCAAAATGGATGTTTACCTCATTATATTCTCCTGGTGTTATTGTAAACATCTTTATAATTATGCTTCAAAAAATCGCTCTAAAACAATGTTCCTGTCTTGTGTTTGCTAGTTGTATCCTGTTTCACTCTGAAATCACATTAGGGAAGTGAAATGGATTGCAAACAACATAATGGCACTAGTAACACCAAGGTCATAGGTTTGGTTCTAAGGGAAAGCAAAAACTGATCAAATGTGTCTTGAATGCACTGGAAGTTGTCCAAATAAAAGTGCCTGCCAAATGTTATGTTATTTTATACATTAGGCATTTCTTTCTTAATTTGTATATTTTCAGTTTTCATTTTAATTTTAGTAATAATAATATTAATAATAGTAATTGTATTTGCTTAAAAAAACATTTCCATTTAGTTTTAATGTACACTACCAGTCAAAAGTTTTTGAACAGTAAGATTTGGAATGTTTTTTTTTAAGTCTTCTTCTGCTCACTAAGCCTTTATTTATTTGATCCAAAATACAACAGAAACAGTAATATTATAACATAGTTTCACTATTTAAAATAACTGCTTACTATTTGAATATATTTTAAAATGTAATTTATTCCTGTGATCAAAGCTGAATTTTCAGCATCATTACTCCAGTCTTTAGTGTCACATGATCCTTAGGAAATCATTATAATATGCTGATTTGCTGTTCAAGAAACATGTATTATTATTATCAATATTTAAAACAGTTAAGTACATTTTTTGTCAGAATTCTTTGATGAATAGAAAGATCCAAAGGTCAGCATTTATCTGAAATTAAAAGCTTTTGTAACATTATACACTATACCATTCAAACACTAGGAGTTTGTATAATTTTTTGGAAAGAAATTATAGAAATTAAAACTTTTATTTAGCAAGGGTGCTTTAAATTGATCAAAAGTGATGATAACGATTTTTAGATGAATGCTGTTTTTCTGAATCAAAGAAACCTGAAAAAAAAAATCTACTCTTTTTTTACATAAAAATAATACAGCAAATCAAAATATTAGAATGATTTCTGAAGCATCATGTGACTGATGCTAAAAATTCAGCTTTGAAATCACAGAAATAAATTACATTTTAAAATATATTTAAATAGAAAACAGTTAAAAATATTTTGGATTAAAAAAGGCTTGGTGAGCAGAAGAGACTTTAAAAACATTAAAATCTTGCTGTTCAAA
The DNA here is from genome assembly GCF_049309525.1 of Garra rufa. Taxonomy (NCBI): domain Eukaryota; kingdom Metazoa; phylum Chordata; class Actinopteri; order Cypriniformes; family Cyprinidae; genus Garra; species Garra rufa. The sequence continues at coordinate 3,089,781 of NC_133377.1, read as the reverse complement.
AACTTTTGACTAGTAGTGTATATCAGTTTTAATTTGAATAATTTCAGTACTTCAGCTTCTTTTATTTCAGCTATAGTAGTTGGCAAGACAACATTTCCAGTTTTTCTTCTTATATCTCAGCTTTTTTAACCAAAATAATAACTTTCATAATAATGGCTCTCAACGCTGGATTGCAGAGATATCTTACGTCTTGATTTGCTCTCCTTTTGCCTGCATTGTTGTTTAGAAAAACCAACAGAAATATAAAAGCTCTCATTTGTTTTCTTTTATTTAATTTCTCTTTCTTTTTATCTTTTAATTTGTTCTTTCTAAATCAAGACATTCAAAACAATGAACACGACATCCAAACAAAACATGACTGACAAAGAACAACAATAGACAGTAGATCTGTTGTAAGCCACAGTTTCATAACAAATTTGTCTGTGCAGTTTGTGTTTTCAGCAGCAACTACTTTCTTATCTGTTTCCTTATTAGCGCTAATAAGTTGCTACACTTTGTTAAACAGAAAATTACAGCAAATGTACCGTGATGGTTCAGGAAGATAATATAGTGTGTGCCCACAGATATTGTGCATTTGTTAGCATATTAAAATATTTTTTTCCTCTATGTGTATTTTGATTTTTGATTTTTTGATTGAATTCTAGTGTAGCACAAGCAAGTCCAATCATGCCACCACAGCTCTATGGGAAGTACATGTGGTGTGGGCGATGTCATGGACACATTTATTTTTCATGTTCGAAAACTCCCCCGAGTCACACGAGGACAGTCTGCTGCCAAATGTAAAAATCAGAAGTTCCCAGGTTTTATCTGCATGATAGAAATGTGGATTGAGAGTTCCAGAGAACTACACAAGTGGCCTCTTAAATGCAGTTTAAATATAAACAGGGAGATGCAGGGATGGTGCAGTCCCGTTTTAAATTTTAATCAAAACCTTTTAGCAGGATGAGGCAAGTGAAGCTAGTTCCAGAAAATGGCCTTGGAGACAAAAGAAAAGAGGCTCATTACAGAACTGGCTGCCGCACCATCCCAAACCACACACGTACACGTAAGCATGCACAAGCATGCACAAATGCGCATCCTGACCTGACGGCTAGTTAAAAGTGGGACGGGATGTTGCAGAGATGACGTTTCTGTTAGTTAACTGCGGACCCCTTAAAGTAGTGCGCCCTCTCTGGTCTTGAATCTAAGCACTCAAACCACTATGTACTTAAAATAGTCACATTAGGGAGACCGTATGACGAGAAATGTACATTTTAGGGCGGTGAATGGAAAAGCTTTTCCATGCCATACCTTGCTGGACAGCTGTGTCTATTTCTGTGCACACTAAAGTGCTCTAGCCAGGTAGGTGCTGCACTCTCTGCATTCTGCTCTCATTCAGTTTTTAACATGTCCCGGCAGGATGTAGTAGTGTACATTTAACACTTTAGTATAACTTGATTACCTCAGAATGTCTCAGAATGTTTCGGATTGCAGTAATGTACAATTTTACAGACTTTCAACTTCAAATTGACTTGTAAAAACTATTGTGCAACCTGATCTCACGACGAAAATATACCAGTGGGAACTTTTTCGCAAGACACTTGTTTGTTTTGTGAGTAGCGATGAAAGGGTGTTTTTTTTTTTTTGTTTGTTCCTGGAACAGATGAACGTAAATATGGTACGTTTTATGTTCTGACTTGAAATGTCTGTAGAGTGTAATGCTCCATGACGTTTTAAAATAACGTACCATCCTGCACTACATCTAAACCATCCCGTCAGTATGAACAAAAGCGAATGTGATGTAAAAACGCAGTCTCAAGCATGCCGCTTTAGCTTGTTTTACGATCTCTCATCTTTCACCTCTTTCATTTTGAGTCATGTTTTTTGGTCTTAAATCCAATTCTGAAAGCTAAACATACGGAGCTGTAATCATAATTGTGTACTAAAACGATTATAACTCGCTGTTTTACTGCCTCTAGTGTTCATTTCTGTTGGAAACGGCAGTGATATGTGACCCTGGTGACCCTGGACCACAAAACCAGTCATAAGTTTTTTTTTTTTGTTTTTTTTTTACATCATCCAAAAGATGAAAAAAAAAAACTTTTATATTGATGTACAGTTTGTTAGGACCATATTTGACCAAGATATAACTATTTGACAATCTGGAATCTGAGGGTGCATCTAAATATAGAGAAAATCGTCTTTAAAGTTGTCCAAATTAAGTTCTTAGCACATTACTAATCAAAAATTAAGTTTTAATATATTTATGGTAGGAAATATACAAAATATTTTCATGGAACATGATCTTAATATCTTAATGATTTTTGGCATAAAAGAAAAATTGTTTTGACTCATACAATGTATTTTTGGCTCTTTCTACAAATATAATCGTGCTATTTAAAGTGGTCATCAGATGCAAAACTAACTTTTACATGTTGTTTGAACATTAATGTGTGTTGGCAGTTTGTGTACACAACCACTCTACAATGATAAAAATCTTTAAAAGTAATATCCCCTTTTTAAAATCAGGTCATTCTCAGCTTCTTTTCGGTGTGACGAAACACAGTTAATTGACATGAGCGTCTTACCTTAGACCCACCCTCACCGAGCTGAAACAGTCCGAATACGATCGCCATTGTGTGACTCAGGTGCAGAGGAAGGCTCTAATTGAGCGATTGTGGTGTTCTGTTGTTGGATGTAATAATGAACATAGCAGTCGTCATTTATTCCCGACATCTGAGCCGCTTAAGAGGCAGAGGACAACGTTACTTTCGTTTTTAAAAGGAAAGTGCTGATCCCAAATTACATATGCATCTATGTTCGTGTGAATCATTGTGGCCCTGGGTCACATATTATTTGGTACTTAACATTCCCACAGGTACATTTTTGTCGTGAGATCAGGTAGATATTGCGCCAAATGCAGGTTTAAATCTGTGATTCTTCGATCGTATTCCTATTTTTCACTTTTTCTATCACTCCCTTTTCACTTAGTCTCTGTTAATTAAAAGTGGCAAAAACAACTAAAATGTACGTATATTATATTTAGGGTGTGTTCACATTTGTTTGGTTTGAACTCTGGTGCGATTGCTCTGTTAGTGCGGTTTATTTGAGTAAGTGTGAACACTGGCATCCGAACCCTGGTACGCGCCAAACAAATGGACCGAGACCACTAAAAAGGTCTAGGGCCACTTCCAAATGAACTCTGGTGCGGTTCGAATGAAATATGAATGCAAAAACCAGCAAGTAATAACAAGATTTAATGTTATGCGATGAAGGGAACAACTGGTGTATACAAAACAAAATGAGCACAGGGGAAACACGGAGCAACAAGGAGGTTTTATGAGCTCTTCTTGAGTTTGCGGGTAGTGAAAATAAAATCATATGTACACACAACATGTGCACTTAGTCCAGCATTGGGTGTATTCGACTTAAAGCGGCACTGAGCAGACCAATCGTTGAATGGGTACTTTAATGTCATACGCCAACTGGCCTGCTACAGAGCCCTTTTAAGTCGAACACATCTTCTGCTTGGGGTGTTTGGTGACTTCAGTCACAAAATATACGTCACTCAACCTGACCAATCAGGTTGTGAACGTATCACTATGCCTTTAGGTTGGGTATCTTTAGGTTTGCTGTCAAAAATGGCAGTGTGAACGCTAAGCAGACCAGGACCAAATGTATCATTTTCCTTTTTGGTCCAGACCAAATGAACCAGACGAACTGAACTACAAGTGTGAACACACCCTTAGATAAAAACCACCTCACTTTATTCGATAACTAGTTGACCATTGTGACCTTTCCTATCATCATTACATTGACATTCATGTAAATAGTGGACAGGGAATGCTTGAGGATAAGCCTGGATTTAAAGATCTATTGATTTGGTGATTGTTTTAGAATAATTAAAAGATTTAATATCTCCATTCAGTGTTTTTTCATTGATTTCTGCTGACACTATCTGCTATCGCTTTGGCCAGGTCGCTGGGAGAAATCATTACACAATGTTATTGATCCTGGATCAATTCTGTGTAATAGTCCTATGGGTTTGTTTGGAGAAAATAAACACAAAGCAAACTGCTAGGAAGAAATGTATGATTTAGTTTTTTGCTCTCAGTCATTGAAAGTAGTTCTTGCTGAAAGTCTCTTTAGATTAAATAAATCATAAGATCACATGTCTGATATCCACTGAGCTGCACTAGACACTGTTATTCATGCAGTCGTCAGGGCAGTCCATTGCATTTATATCTCTTAAATGGTAGGAAAAATCAAGACGAGATAGACCCTTCAATATCAAGTCAACATGCTGTGTTTTTGTAAAGATGTGTTTTCTTGATAATCTTTGAAAAACAGGCGCCTTGAAGCTACATGTCGTAAACAATTTGTACTTTTTCTAGTAATACAGTGTCCCCAAAAGTATCTGAATGCTTAAATTATGATTCAAATGTGTGAATAGTATCACAGCGTTAGATGACAAAATATTAAATGATTTGAAATGATGAACATGCTTCATGAATGTTAGCACCAGAATAAATAAACATGCCCCTGTATAAATTTATTCAACCTAGGCTCAGTGGAAATACATGCCTCTATATAGATTTCTGCAACACTGTAATTACGTACCTTACTGCACGTTTCACGGCAGTTTCAAAGTGAAATGTCTGGAGAGTGGCGCTAAAACACACATTTAATTGGTGAGTTTAATTGCCTTGGTAGAGGCACGCATTGCTGCGTTTTTATTATGCTTCTTGAGGTACTTATTGTGGCTGTTTAGAATTCAAATATCAGCATGATTGCAAATTATAACTGATTTTATACAACAGTTAAGTACAAGAAGTTAATATGGCTTATAATTTAGACATAACATTGTCAGTATGATCTGTTTTTACTCTTTTTTCCAATGAAAGTAGTTCCAAACAAAGCTACAACAGAACTCTTGTGTGTCTCTGAGCATCACACAATGATAATTCATTACCGAATGAATCCACATTTTCAAAATCAATCAGTGTAATGACTGATTCAATGACTCACTCACAAAAGCAGACACTTCTTGAAGTATCATTTCATCTTCTAATCATTTTATATTTCCTTTTTATATTTTTAGAACTTTAAAAAGGATTATGCAACTAAAAATAGACTGTTCAACGTAAGAATTTGACATTGAAGATGATGTAAATATTTAAAGAAGTTGTTCACTTCCAGAACAAAAACTTACAGATAATGTACTCACCCCCTTGTCATCCAGGATTTTCACATCTTTCTTTCTTCGCTCATAAAGAAATTATGTTTTTTGGGGAAAACATGTCAGGATTTTTTTCTCCATATAGTGGACGTCTATGGTGCCCTGAGTTTAAACTTAACAATGCAGTTTAAATGCAGCTTCAAACGATCCCAAATGCGGTTGTAAACGATCCCAGCCGAGGAGGAAGGGTCTTATCTAGCGAAATGATCGGTTATTTTCCAAAGAAGAAAAAAAAAAAAAATTTTTAACCTCAAACGCTCGTCTTGTCTTGCTCTGCCTGAACTCTGTTTTTTCCAGTTCAAGACAGTTAGGGTGTGTCAAAAAACTCCAATCTCATTTTCCCCCTCACCTTCAAAATCGTACTACATCGCTGTTTTACCTTTTTTGTAAAGGATGTTTTTTATCTTCTTTGCATGTTCACTTTGCAAACACTGGGTTGGTACTTCTGCAGCGATGTATGGTGATTTTGAAATGATTTTTGAAGTTAAGGGGAGAAAATGAGATGGGAGTTTTTTGACCAACCCTAACTGTTTTGAACCAGAGATGCACAGACTCATGCACATCACAGAGAGAGACAAGACGAGCATTTGAGGTTAAAAAGTATTTAAATTGTAATAAAAAAAAAAAACATTTACAGATTGTTTCGCTAGATAAGACCCTTCTTCCTCGGCTAGGATCATTTACAGCCACATTTGGGATCATTTGAAGCTGAATTTAAACTGCATTTTGAAAGTTCAAACTCGTGGGCACCATAGAAGTCCACCATATGGCGAAAAATCCTGAAATGTTTTCGTTTTCTGTATTTCTTTTAAGTAAATGCCACCTGATTGGATATTTAGTGCAGTGAAATGTATACATTTTAGTGTATCTTTTATCACATTTAACATATTTGGGACCACTATATATTACAATTTTTTTATTAGCATTAGTAACTTTCCTTTATGCATGTATCGCAGCCTATTAATATACATTCATGAATGTCTGCTTGCATTTTCTGCTTCGCTTTACCCCTAAAGATGTGGAACTGCTTCAGGTCCATTATATCCCGAGACACATCCGCCCAGCATGCCAGTGGGAGAGCAGCAATTTGATTGGCTGCGTTACCTGATATTTGTTGTCTGATAGGTTAGCAGTGGCAGGTCATGGCTTCCTGCGGTGGATCCTGTGCATTTTTAAAGAGACCCACTGATTTACCAGCAAGACTTCCTTTTCCTTGGGTTGGGAAATGCACACAAACAGCCAGGCTGACCTTTAGCAGCAATAAACACAATTAAAAATGAATAAGAAAATAATTGAAAGTAACCCACACTTTACTTGAAAGATTAAAACCCCGAGCCAACAAACCCAAGTTGAAAACTTGCAAGAAAGCTGTTGACATTTCCTTTAGCTTCTCGTTTAAAGATCACAATACAAATGTCCCAGATATGACGATGTCAGTAGCGCTACCCTTTAAGCCGTATTTAATTAGCATTCCCGTATAGCGCCTTCATCTCCCGCTACAGCAGATAAAACTAGTTGAAAAGAACTTCCTGAGACTCTCCATCCTTGCATAGTAATCTGCACCTTCCCATTACTCTGCCGGAGTGAAGTATTTATTTTTGCAATTGACTGCTCTGTATGAATTTCCCTCCATACAAACTCACCCCTCCCTCCACGTCCCATTAATCAGAGTGACTGAGCGCCAGTGTGATTTGAGGGTAATGCAGTGCAGACACTCAGGCCCGTTTCTCGGCTCCTTTGGGCTCTCCACCAGCCCCGCTCTTTCCTTCATTTGGTTGGACTTCAGGGACGAGTAGCCAGCAAGCCGGACTGAATAATGCAGTCGGTGGCAGTTGCTGCATAAGCAGAAGCCATTAGCTGGCCTTCTGCATTCCCTCACGTTGCTGATTCAAAAACAATTAGCTCCGTGATTCCAGTTTCTCAGTGTGTATCAGCAGAGCCCGCGGCCATCGATTGCGTCATTCGTTATGGGCACTCGGGGAGACGCTTCCTGGTTTTTACTTAATTAATTACCACGTCTGCGCGACTGCTCTTTCTCTACACTGGCGGAAAAATGAGAGAAAACAGATTAAAAGTAAACAGGAAACAGTGTAGTCTTTCTGTAAAACATTTATCTCGTCTGTACACACCGCACTTGGCAGCTCTCTTTGGCCTCAACGGTCAGTGGTTTGATATAGTGCATGTCAGAATAAAGCCTGACCTCTTCAGCTCTCTTGGGTTTTGCCAAAGCTTCTCATCTTATCACACACCCTTTGCAGAGACTGCACTTTATCCGCTAACACCTCAGACGGCACGCTCAATGGGAAGGCGTTGGAGCTGCTAAGGGTCAAGTTCAAGGGCCCCTGCATGGCCATTTCCTTTTAATGACAAGATGTTTGGCTATGTTCAGGGCCAGTGCTCCCCGCCAATGTTCAGAATGAGTTTTTCAGTGGTTGAAGTGATTGTGTATTTTTGAATGAATGAATAGATCGAGTCAAAAGAGAAGACAGTGTCATTGAACCTTACATTTCATTCTTGCCAATACTGTAATAGCTGCATTTATTGTTAGGTTACAATAAGGGTCATTAACGCTTACTGTTTAGCGCTTTGTACTTTTATTGTTAAATAAATGATTACATTACAGCGTAATAAATGTACATGTGTTTGATGCTGGTAGGCCCAAATGCCAATTTCACACAGTGTAGACACGAAGGCTGAAATACATTAAGCTCTCTTAATTTGATGTACAGGGTTGACCCTTGTGCAGTTAATCTAATAATCTTTTAATCACTTCCCCTTTATGTACAAGCGTCTCTGGAGGGGTAAAGCGAAACGCAACCCTTTCAGACCTCACAGCTCTCACGTGACGAGCATGGACACACCTCTGACCCAGGCCATGTCCGGCTCCAGAGGAAGGGTGATGGGATTTTAAATATTTATGTCTTCTCTGTGAACTTGTGAGTGCCTGCCCCCTAAGGTCTGGGCAAATTAAAAAAGCAGCTCCGAGTCTACTGCTGCTTTGAAGCTTGAGTACCGTAGTAAAGGGTCCTTTGTTCAGATAGACTGCCTTCAGATACTATAAAAGACCCTTTTGTGAAAAGTTAAACTTGGAAGTTCATTAGAGGGAAGGTAACATGATTCATTCATCTGTTTAAGCAAATTCAACTAACTTTCAATTAAATGTGAAAAAACTATCAGTCGGTCATTTTATCTATCTACAGTTGATGTCAAAAGTTTACATCCTCCTTTCAGAATCTGCAAAATGTTAATTATTTTTTATTTATTACTAACTGAATAAGATATTTCACATAAAAGATGTTTACATATAATCCACAAGAAAAAATTATAATTGAATTTATAAAAATTACCCAGTTCAAAAGTTTACATCCACTTGATTCTTAATACTGTGCTGTTACCTGACTTATCAACATCTGTGTTTTTTTTTTTTTTTTTTTTTAATAGTTGTGAACGAGTCCCTTGTTTGTCCTGAACAGTTAACAGTGAACTTTTAGCTGTTCTTCAGAAAAATCTTTAGGTCCCACAAATTCTTTGATTTTTCAGCATTTTTGTGTATTTTAACCCTTTCCAACAATGACTGTATGATTTTTCACAATGAGGACAACTGAGGGACTCATGCAACTATTACAGAAGGTTCAAACGCTCACTAATGCTCTAGAAGGAAAACCAATGCATTAAGAGCTGGGGGTGAAAACTTTTGAACAGAATGGAGATATGTAATTTTTTTTAATTTTGCCTAAATATCACATTTTTCATTTAGTACCGCCCATCAGAGGCTACAGAAGATAGTTAAATGTAATTTAATAAGTTAAATTTACCCTGATCTTTAAATACAGAAAGTTTTCACCCCCTGGCTCTTAATGCATGTTTTTTTTTACTTCTGGATTGTTTGAACCTTCTGTAATAGTTGCATATGAGTCCCTCAGTTGTTCTCAGTGTAAAAAGATGGATCTCAAAATCATACAGTCATTGTTGGAAAGGGTTCAACTACACAAATGGAAAACTAAAGAATTTGTGGGACCTGAAGGATTTTTCTGAAGAACAGCGGGCAGTTTAATTATTCAGGACAAACAACAGACTCATGAACAACTGTCACAAAAAAAAACCACAGCTGTGGGTAATTCACGTAACAACATATTATTAAGAATCAATGGGGATGTAAACTTTTCAACGGGGGTCATTTTTATAAATTCAACTATTATTTTCTAAACAGTACTAAATAAAAATACCATGTATTCGTATGATCCCTCTTGTTTTGGTAAAATAATTAACATTTTGCAGTTTCTAAAAGGGGGGTGTAAACTTTTGACTATTTATCTATTTATCTGTCCCTCCCTCCCTCTGTCATTTGTCTATGTCCGTCCGTCTCGCTGTCTGTCTTTTTTTTATCTATCTATAATATGAATTAGAATTTCAGTTCATTTCTCAATCCTGTTTGCTACTTTAATTCAAATTCAGTTGAAATTCAGGAATTCAAAGCCATTCTTAATTCAATTCCGAATGGCACACAACCCCATAGCGCATGTCGCCGGCCTTTGAAATGTACCGTTGGAAGGGAAATTGAGAAGTCATTATTGACTGAGCAGACTCGGGTTAATTAATTTCTATTCTGTGTTCTTCACTCAACTATGGTCCCTTTGCTGAGCCAATCAATCCCTTTATATCGCTTTATTATGACCGTTCCATACACGTAAGAGAAGAAGTGATGTTTATAGGTGACTGCTTATGGCCTCTGTGCACCGCGAGCAAATAACAGGAGAGGTGGGGAACGGACAATTGATGAGGGGGGGAAAGAAGATTATCTGTGGCGTGATTAGGGTTTGAATGATGGTTACTGTGCAAAACCTATATCACAGCTAGAGGACACTCTCACAGGCTCTGAATCCACAGGGCAAAAATCATTGTATTCAATGTCCTTTAATTCCAGACTGTCTAAAACAAACAGGCTGTTACAGACAGATGTGCGCTGGAGTGGGAGCCTGATGGCGCGTCTCACATTGAGAGTCCTTGGCGCCAGTGTGCCACAGATGAGCTCCGATACCCTGATAGGACAACAGGCTCCATTGGCAGCCCGGTCACGTCAGCGGCGAAGCAGGCTAACGCAACGTAATCACGGACCGCCGATGAGCACCAAGGATGAGGAAGTGCAGGTGTCTGCCTCAGCTGGGCTGGGTGTCAGCCTGTAAGATGTGTCATCTCTATGAGCACACTTCACCCCCCACTATTTCCCCTTGAAAAACACACACAAGAGTGCTTGTGTCCACTCTTAGCCCATCATCTTAACCACATCACCCGCTTCAATCCGGTGTCTAGAGAACGCCGGGAATTGGCCTAATTTTTGAAGGGCAGAAAGTGGAAAAGTGCTGAATCCGGATGTAAAATCCAGCAATTTATCATGCACTTAAGAAGTAAAAACACAGAGATACAAACGGCTGAGGATCGAGACATCCCAGACTTCAGAGCCTTTTCCAAATGATTGTCTTTTTGTCGCTGCACACCGTTCATTGCTCGTGCCCATTGTGTCTGCCACGGGGCGAAACTTTCATGCCAGGCAGAATCTCAGAAAACGCTCTTTTTCTTCTTCTGAAGAAAGCGAAACTATTTCGAGAATGTGTCTGGGCTTGGGGGGAACATTGGTTTCTCAGGTTGACAGGCAGAGTCATTTCCCTGGTGAGGAGATATTTCGAGAAGCTTGGCACACTGCGGTGTCTTCAGATGGCAGGCTGAGGCTCTGTTGAATAGGGAGCTGCTGAAGCTACTGGGCCATAAGCTCTGGAGACAGAATGGGGGTTGTAGTCCTAATGAAGTCTGTCTTTTACTGACATGCTCTTTGCACAGTGGTATTTCCTCTGTCAATTGTGGTTTTCCCCTCATCGTGACCTTAAAAGAGGACAGTCCATTGTTATGTAGCAAAGGTACTCAGTTCTGACATCAACAGACTCTCACAGAACAGTTTGGGCTGTACAATTGTGGCAATTATTCATATTGTAAATGTGGTTATTTAGAAAAATAAAAAATGTTTATCTATGAAATGTTCATGCATATAAATAAATAAATAAATAAATAATGTAAATGCTAGTATATATTTTTAATAATATATTTAATATAATATAATAAATGAAAAAAAAATAATAATAAAAAATAATTCTAAATATATTAGCGCGCTTTTCTGCGTTCGCACATTCCAGACTGTTTAGTGTTGGATATTCTTCAGTGAACGTTTCTGCAAGTTACATAAATATACCAGTAGGTGGTGACAAGTGACTGGTTTTATAAAGGAATCACAAGTGAGTCACTGAATCATTAATTCCGATTCTTTCAAAAATACTGTTTCATTCACAAAGTGACTGATTTCACAAGTGATTCACTGGATCATTAATTTATCCAGTTCACTCAAAAATGCTGATACAATTAGGAAGGAAACACCATTTTGTTTTATTCCTGTTTAATTGCTACCTTTATTGTCTGAAAAGTCCACTCAGGAAAAACTTGTATTGTCGACATTATAGCATTTGGCTGGCTTTGTGAGGGAACCACAAGGAGTCATTGGATCATTCATTCCAAATCATTTGTGAGGGTGTCACAAGTGAGTCACTGAATCAATCAATTTGTTAAAAAATACTGTTTTATCCACAAAGTGATTGATTTCACAAGTAAGTCACTGAATCATTAATTCATCCAATTAAATTAAATTTATTAATTAATTAATCCACTGAAATTCGCTGATTCATTCAGGAATGAAACACCACTTTGTTTTATTTCTGAAAAAGTTGTTAGTATCATTGGCAGTATAGCATTTGACTGGCTGTGTGAGGGAGTCACAAGTGAGTCACTGAATCTCTAATTCCTGTTCATTCAAAAACACTGTTTCATCCACAAAGTAATTGATTTCACAAGTGAGTCACTGAATCATTGATTTATCCAATTCACTCAAAACTGCTTATTAATTCAGGAATGAAACTACTTTGTTTCAATCTTGTTTTATTCCTGCATTAATAAACGTTTTAGTACTGTCAGCAGTATAGCGTTTGACTGGCTTTGTGAGGGAGTCACAAGTGAGTCACTGAATCATTTATTCCAAATCGTAGTCACTAAATCATTCAATTGTCCAATTCACTCAAAAATGCTGCTTTATTCAGGAACGAAACACCACTGTTTAATTCCTACCTTTATTGTCTGAAAAGTCCATTAGAAAAACGTGTTGGTATCATCAGGAATACTGCATTTGACTGGCTTTGTGAGAGTGTTACAAATAAGTCACTGAATTATATATTTAGATTCGTTCAAAAATACTGTTTCATCCACAAAGTGATTGATTTCACAAGTGAGTCACTGAATCATTCATTTATCCAGTTCAGTCCAAAAATGCTGATGCATTCAGGAATGAAACCCCACTTTGTTTTAATCCTGTTTTATTCCTACATTTATTGTCTGAAGAGTCCATTCTGGAAAAACGCCTCGGGTTTCGTATGAAACCCTAGTTCCTCGAGGGAACGAGACGCTGCGTCGAAACGCTTTGGGAATGCCCTCTGTGTTTCCTATGCTCTGAATACATGTGAAATCAGTCCAAAGAGAAGCGCGTGTGACGTCACGGCGGGTGACGTCAGGAACCAGGAAGCTATAAAGCACGTGCGGTGAATGCAGCCGGCAGCTTCTGCCACCAGGAGCGCTGCAGGGATGCCGGAATTGTGATAGGCGACTCAGCGTCTCGTTCCCTCAAGGAACTAGGGTTTCATACGAAACCCAAGGCGTTCCCCTTCGGGAACGTCGAGCTGCGTCGGAACGCTTTGGGAACGATAAACCCACGCCGCCAGAATTCCAAAGCCCTGCTATGTGTGAAGCAGGTAGAGGAAAAGGGTGAAAGTAGCCTAGAATGATTGCTGCTAATAAAGCAGGTAAGGAGCGACCTCAGTCGACTTGTAGAAAGGGCGAAAGTAGCCAGAGTAAAACGAGCGTCCTCAGCCGACTCGTAGAAAGGGCGAAAGTAGCCCGAGTAAAAAGAGCGGCCTCAGCCCACTCTTGGAAAGGGCGAAAGTAGCCCAGGAGTAGTGACTGCTGGTTAGGCAGGATAGAGAAGGGGCCGCAGCCCACTGGTAAAAAGGGCGAAAGTAGCCCAGGAGTAGTGGCTGCTGCCAGGAGTGGCGTGGATCATTCCCAGCGTTTGAAGTAACCTGCAGAGGTGTCTCTGTCAGGAAAACTTAGAGCCTTGGGTTCCATCAGCGAGGGAATACCAGAGGACTCAAAGAAAGCAAAAATGGCATCCATAATCACCGCTTAGGCTTACCTAGAAGCTGGAAGACTTCTGTAAGGGGACCAAGCTTAAGAAACTGGTCCGTCTTCCTCCACAGGGCAGATCTGTGGTCGTATGCATCCAGTGCTCACACTGGACACATACACATAAACTTCTAGTGTTCCGGTTCCTAGAGAGAGGACAGAAGACCTGGCGCACTACGGGCTGTGGTGCTGTAAAGGGCACCTAGGGTGTGTACCCTAATTATAGATGCAAACTGCTTGATCAATCAAGGCAAAGAAAGGAAGGGAGATAGTACCGAAGGGGGCATGTAAAGCAATGACGGCCGCCACGTAGCCCTTCAGCGTAGAGTGTGCGTTACCGGCTGTAAGGCGGGCTTGCAAAAAAGTCCAGCACTGAACTTATTGGGCAGTGAACTGGGTGCAGTTTGCACTAAAGAACAAACATGTTTCGCTTCCCGGTGTACGCTTTTCCTCGAAGAGGACCACTACAGGGAACTGCTGTACAGCAGGACAAAAATATTATGTTGGACGCAGCTGACAACAGACCCAATAGTGTTTCACCGTAAGTGGGCTTATCGGGTCTAGGGAAATGTTTCACTAGCAGAAACACGGCCTGGTCTCCAGGCGGTAAAAATGCTAATAAAATGGCATGTGTCCCATAGACCCAGGGCCAAACGGTCACTCATGACCGGGCCCAGAACAGGAACCAAGGTTTTTCTCCACAAGTCTAGGGGCCGGAGCAGCGCCTTGAGACCCTGACCATGTGGAGTGGGTTTGCCCCTCGAGGAAAACCCCTTGGTCCTGAGCCGACGGTGTTTCACTGCTTGCCTAATTTGACTTTCGACTGAGGTGAGGAATGACTGAACCAAGCAGGAGACAGATGTGCCTGCATTGTAGTCAGATCCCCGCTAGGCTGGCATAAGGTACGCTTTTGCCCCAAAAGCAAACACTAGAAAAGGCGTACTCTCTGAAAAAGAAGAGGAGCCACCTTGATGGCCACCTACTTCAAGAGAGTTTCACTTCTTATTGCAAAATCATAACCTGCAGGTTTTTTTTATCTTTTATTTTTTTACGCAGGACCCACATAGACACATTTGACAGAAGTTTCACGCTGCCAAAATGTTCTACTAAGGAGATCAGCCTCTCGAGGTTGACCTCTGATGGAATAAGAGTAGGCGAGCCTCTCCGTGCCGCTACGTAAAACGGGCGTATGTAATGAGAGAGGCTCGCGAGAGACTGCTGCGCCCGAAGCACCGCGGTGGCGGGGTTAGCAGGTCAGTCTCTCGAGGGCACCGGGGTGACATTGAATTGCCTCGAGGGGCCTGCCCTCAGAAGCTTTAAACCTCATCAGGGCCTCTTCGTCGAGGAGTTCTCCAACCGCGGAACGACCCTCAGGCCGACCTTAGGCTTGGAAGCCCCTGAAGTTCCTGGATCACAGGCGCCAGGATACTAGTCGAAGTAGCCAATCATGACCACCCCTTATGCTGTGATGGAGGCACTCGTCGTTAGCTTATGCAAAGTGTCCTCAGCACAGCGTCTTGGACATGAACCATCGTTTCTTCCACATGTCTAAGGTCCGAGAGGCTCGCCGCGTGACCTTGAACATGTGAAATAGGTTGTCCCTCGGGGAAAAAAACATTGGTCCTGAGTCACCACTGGAAGTCTCATGTACAGCAGGCCAAAGGGTATATGTTGGACGCAGCTGCCATCAGATCCAACAGTTTACTTAGAAACTGTATAACCGTGAGTGACTGGCCTTATCTCACTCTCTCGACTGCCATGGGGACCGATTCAAATCGAGCAGGAGACAAACGTGCCTGCATCGTGGTCAAATCCCACACTACACCTAGATAAGTGGTCCTCAGTATTGGAGGAAGCACACTTTCCTAGGGATTTTTAGTCTTAACCCCAACTTTCCATGTGGACAAACACAACATCTCGATGCTGAATTGCCAAATGCTCAGAAAGAGCATAATAAAATTATTATAATTAAGTATATGGATGCCCTGGAATCACAAAGGAGCCAGAGAAGCATCCACAAACTTATAGGAAAGTGCAGGGTGAGAGTGCAATAAATGGCCAAAAGCAGAGGCTGCTCCGCCCAGCAGCCTAAAATAGTTTTAATTCCTCAGAATTAAAACTATGGGAGCAGAGCTACACATTCAACTTCACACATTTAGGTGAAAATAGTTATGAATGAACACAGCCGACCCCTCAAGAACGGCTGTGAGTGCTCAGCTCCCGAGCAAACTACACATCAATCGCGTGAATCCCCGCCCCCTATTTTTAGAGGCGAGAACAGGGAGAAACAAACGATCAATACATAGTCTGCTCATATGCATACAGCGTCAATCTCCTCGGAGAAAGACAGCTGCATCAGCGCAAATTCTCACTAGAGAGAGAGAGAGCGCGCTCGGGAGCGAAGCTGCGAGTTCTGAGTCAAAGGACGAAGTACCGCAGTGCGGGCTTCGGAACCCCGAAAGAGAACGCACTATATTTGGGGAGAAGGCAGAGAAAGTTAATCTCTAACCACATCCCAAATATATGTGTAACCCCCGCGAACACAGCGCCCGTCCTGCCTCGGCAAAAACGTGACCGAGCCGCGGGGAAAACACTACAGGCAGTCAGCTCCCTCGAGAACTGACTCCTGTGCTTCGCTCCCAGCCAGACAAAACAGAGATCGTGTGAATTCCTGCTCGTAAAGAGACGAGAAAACGGGGAACCCACGTTCTAAATTGCCTGTTTATTTTGTTTTGGACATATTCCCTCAAAAGAAAGCTGTGCAAACTGGCACGAAAAACAGGGAATACAAGACACACACAGAGCGTGACTGAAAGACAGAAGCCGCCGGCTGCATTCACCGCACGTGCTTTATAGATTCCTGGTTCCTGACGTCACCCGCCCGTGACGTCACACGCGCTTCTCTTTGGACTGATTTCACATGTATTCAGAGCATAGGAAACACAGAGGGCGTTCCCAAAGCGTTCCGACGCAGCTCGACGTTCCCGAAGGGGAACCTGTTATTACTGTCGGCAGTATAGCATTTGACTGGCTTTGTGAGGGAGTCAAAAGTGAGTCACTGAATCATTCATTCCAATTTGTTGAAAAATACTGTTTCATCCACAAAGTGATTGATTTTACAAGTGATTCACTGAATCATTAATTCATCTGATTTATTTAAAAATGCTGATTTATTCAGGAATGAAACACCACTTCTGTGTGTTTGTTTGGAACTATTTTGCTTTGGCAAAAATGTAGATTACTCAATATTAACTTGCTGTATATTGAACAACTGTAAATAAGCACTCCTGCTCAAGTAGTATTATTATATATTATACACATATTTAAAACTACATTTATTTTTATGTATTAAACACAGCACAACATAATTGTATTCTCACAACGTATTTGTATTTTAAATGATTTATTTGATTATTTATGCAACTCTGCTAAGCATCTTAATGTGTGCTAGATTTTTTTTTCATCTGCTGCCTACTGTACAAATTCCCCAGTTTCTTCTCCATGTTAAGCAAGCTATTTTACCTCATTCCATTCAAACAGCTCCCATCAGGTGATCTTTCTGTGAAATGGTCATCAGCAGGAGTCCCACTGGTTTGACACGTGATGTAGAGTTTGATGCAAACGTAAAGTGAACGAACGAGTGTGGCTCTTAATGTTTCTCATTGCAGTGCCCAAGGGAATGAATTTTAGACGTCAGCCACCATCACCTGCTCTATTTCAGTGCTTCATCACCCAGTGTGGCGTACAGGAAGAACAAGCCTCCTACTGAGGGACAGAATGAGAGAAAGTGAACATGCCCCTAGCTTGGAAAGACAGATACGTTAGAAGTAGTATGACTATTGCCTGAATACAATAGCTAGTCCTACTTGAATACTCCATTGAATTCTCTTTGCCATGCAAGCTTGTACTGCTGCTCTCAAGATGGGTCCCAGTGCCTTAGGGGATGCTGTGCCACATATGGGTACTTGAAGGACTGAAGTATCAAGAGGAAGTTGGGTTTGGGGTAATGTAGCCATCTGGTACTGTAGGGATATTAGAACATCTCTTATCCAGATGTAGACTGTGGCGTTTGTCTTTGAGCGCTTTCGTAAGAGGTGCGAACGCTTAGGGAAAACATCACAGAGCTGTTGAAAGAACCAGGACACTTATGAAACTGTGACAGACAGATACAGTGACAAAAACTAAAAGAGTGTTTCATATGATGACTCTGAAATACAGGAGATTTTAGTGGTTAAAACTTTTTCATTTGTCATGCATCTCCTAGCAGTAAGGCACGTGTTTCACGAGATTATGGATTTTTATACTGCTCTTAACCCTGGGTTATTATCATTCTAATCCCCACTTTTAAACCTGAGTAAAGGTACAGTACGTTTCACACTTGTAATTTAGAACAGACGTTACAACCTCTTTTTTAGCCAGGGTTATGAAACCCTGCTTTGGTTAGCAACGCTTTTGCACTGTTAACCCCACATTGCAGTCCACATCCAATTAAGTGCCTCATATTTACTAAGAGTGGGGTGCCGTTATATACTGGTATAGGTGATATTTGAAAATAAATAGTACACATACAGTGCCTTGCGAAAGTATTTATATCCCTAAACTATGTTAAACTGTTTTTTTTTTCACATCAATCTACACCTCATGCACCATAATGACAAAGCAAAAAATGAATTGTCACAACTTCATACATTTATTTAAAAAAAAAAAAAGTACATTGCATAAGTATTCATACCCTTAACTCAGTACTTAGCTGAAGCACCTTTACAGCCTCAAGTCTTTTTGGGTATGATGCAACAAGATTTGCGCATCAACATTGGGTATTTATCTGCCATTCTTCACCTCACCTCTTCAACTCTCAAGCTCTGTCAGCTTGAATGGGGTCTGGCAGACAATTTCAGGTTTCTCCAGAGATGTTTGGTTGGGTTCAAGCCCAGGCTCTGTCTGGGTCACACAAGAACATTCACAGAGTTGTCTATAAGCTACTCTTGCTGTGTGCTTAGGGTCATTGCCCTTTTGGAATGTGAACCTTCTGCCCAGTCCGAGGTTCTGAATGCTCTGGACTGGGTTTTTATTCATTCATCTCAATATTTTGGTGCATTGAGCATTTCTTCTACTCTGATGAGTTCCTCTGTCCCTGCCACTGAAAAACAGCCCCACAGCATGAGACTGCTACCACCACACTTTACTTTTGAGATGGTACTCTTCATGTGATGAGCAGTGCTTGGTTTCCTTCATCAGACCAGAGAATCTTGTTTCTCACAGTCTGAGGGTCCTTTAGATGCTTTTTTGCAAATTCCAAGTGTGTTTTCATGTGTCTTCACTGAGGAGAGGATTTAATCTTGCCACACTGCCATAAACCCAGATCGTTGGAGTGTTGCAGTGATGTTTGTCCTTCTGTAAGTTTCTCCCATCTGCATCATGGAGCTCAACTAGAGTGACCAGTAGGTTCTTGGTCACCATTCTAACCAAAGCCTTTTTCCACCAATTGCTCAGTTTGGCCAGGAGGCCAGCTCTAGGAAGAGTACTGGTTGTTTCAAACTTCTTTCATCAAGGGTAACGGAGACTGCATGCTTCTGTGAACCGTCAATGCAGCAGATTTTTTTTCTGAACTCTTCCCTAGATGTGTGGCTTGATAGAATCCTGTCTCTGAGCTCTACATGCAGCTTTTTTTTTTACCTCAGGGCTTGGTTTTCGCTCTGATAAGCATTTTCAGCTGTTAGACTTTTATTAAGATGTGTGTGCCTTTCCAGATCATACCTACAGTATTCAATTGAATTTGCCACAGGTTAACTCCACTCAAAGTGTAGTAACATCTACAAGCAATATAAATGCTCCTGAGCTAAATTTCAACTGCCTTAGATAAGGGTATGAATACTTACTGTAAGATGTTAAAAACCTGTTTTTTGCTTTTCCATCATGATGTATGGTGCTTAGATTGATGCGGGAAAAAGTAATTTAAAGCAGTTTAGGCATAAGGCATAAGGTTTAACATAAAAAAAATGAAGTGGTATGAATACTTTCGCAAGGCACTGAATTTGGGTATCTACTTAATTACTGATTTTTTTTCTGTGTCTGAAGTAAAGGGTGGACAGATTAAGGGTGAAGATGGCAGAGAAATGGCTACAACAAGAGATATTGAAAAGAGTAAGGAAATAAATGGTGAAGTAGTGAGGGGAGGGAGACTTATGCTAGGAGTTTGTCTGATGGCCCAGAGTTTAACACAAAGTCGATAACCCTGCAAAACCTAATCACAATGTGTCTGCAGATTCAGATCAGTGTGATCAATGCTATAGGGGCTTCAGTCACAGTGGCCGCCGGAAAATCAAATGTTTTATGTGGGGAGAATCCTTGACGACGGTGAGGTTGTTTTTTTATCTCCTGTGCTAGAACTCCCCTCACATTTTTCTTTCTTTATCATTTCATTTTCTTTTTCTTGTCATATCTCTCACATCTTAGGGGTTGCAGCATTGACTAGTTGATTAGTTCTGCCGCTAGTCACTGCGTTGGGTCTGTGTCATGGATCACATGACCCCAAACTTTTGAATGGTAGTGTGAGTGAAAAAAAACAATTTAGTCCTAGTCCAAAATGCTATCATGCGATAGAATTGCTGAAAAGGGGTTTAGCATGTTGCCTGGAGAAGAAAGTTTTGATATTTCACTTTGTTTTAATGTCATCCATGTCCTCTGTCTTTCTAATAAAAAGCAGTTTCCGGAACATCACACATGAGGTCTCGGGTCTGTTGGCTGACACTGTGTGAACGTCTGCAGCTTTGATATCAGTCGCCCTTCCGCCCAGATTCAAGGTGTCAGCATTGATTAGGTTGGATGGGCAGTGGGCCTCTGTGTTACCAGGCTCACAAAACTTTAACTTGTACCAGATCTCTTACTATCACAAAATCTATTTAGTAGTTGCCAAGGTTAAATGCGTTGTGTATTTGGCTTTACACATGATTTAACTGATGATTTTACATGATCTAACATACAATTCGTATTACTTCTGCCGTGTTTTTGTGGAGTTTGTGCAGCTTATTCATAGATGAATGGTACTTCTCATAAGCTAAAGAACAGACAGGTCAAAGGACAATGGCAGCATGTCGGATATAGCAAGAAACCACAGAATCATAGGCTCACTGGAGGCATTGTTGGCTGTGGTAACATTTCTGCGAAAATGATATTATGTTGCTTCATGTTTTGTGGCTCTTTCAAAGTGAAATATGCATTGAGTGGCGCTAAAAGCAGGTTATTGTACGTATTCTAGCAGTTGAGAAATAAAACATCCAGTGACTTCATTGTGTGTGAAAATAATGTACCAGATACACTAAACCATACACTAAACTGAATGTGAGATTGCTTTTATACATACATGCAGAGCTGGCTATGATGGTGTTAACAAAAGCAAATGTGGGATAAAAACACTTTTTCTGAAGCAACCAAGTCATTTTAACTTGCTTCTGCAGATCTTCAAGCACTTTTTTCATGTACTAGGTGAGCTACCCAACAAGTTTATTATATTACAAAAGTCATACAGTACATACAGAGCTGGCTATGATAGTGTTAGCAAAAGCAAATATGAGATAAAACACTCCTGAAGCAAACAAGTCATTTTAACTGGCTTCTACAGGTTTTTAAGTACTTTTGTCATGTACCAGAGGGGTTACCAAGCAAGTTTACTATATCAGAAATGCCATACATACAGAGCTGGCTATGATAGTGTTAACAAAAGCAAATGTGAGATAAAAACACATTTTCTGAAGCAAACAATTCATTTTAACTCGCTTCTGCATGGCTTTACGCACTTTTTTCATGTATTAGGTGAGCTACCGAGCAAGTTTACTACATCAGAAAAGCCATACTGAGCTGGCTATGATAGAGTTAACTAAAGCAAATGTGAGATAAAACACATTTTCTGAAGCAAACAAGTCATTTTAACTCGCTTCTACAGGTTTTTGCGCACTTTTGTCATGTACCAGGTGAGCTAATAAGCAGGTTTACTTTACCAGAAAAACCATACATACAGAGCTGGCTATGATAGTGCTAACAAAAGCAAATGTGACATAAAAACACATTTTCTAAAACAAACAACCTCATTTTAACTTTCTTCTGCAGATCTTTAAGCACTTTTGTCATGTACCGGGTGGGTTACCAAGCAAGTGTACTATATCAGAAAAGCCATACATACAGGGCTGGCTATGACAGTGTTAACAAAAGCAAATGTGAGATAAAAACACTTTTTCTGAAGCAAACAATTCATTTTAACTCGCTTCTGCATGCCTTTTTGCACTTTTGTCATGTACCAGGTGAGCTACCAAGCAGGTTTACTATTTCAGAAAAGCCATACATACAAGGCTGGCTATGATCGTGTTAACAAAAACAAATGTAAGATAAAAACACTCTTTCTGACTGAACCAAGTCATTTTAACCAAGTCTTTAAGCAATTTCATCATGTACCAGGTGAGCTACCAAGCTAGTTTATTATTTCAAAGAAACCACACACACAGAGCTGGCTATGATAGTGTTAACAAAAGCAAATGTGAAATAAAAACACATTTTCTAAAGAAACCAAGTAATTTTAACTTGCTTCTGCAAGTCTGTAAGCACTTTTGTCATGTACCAGGTGAGCTACCAAACAATTTTACTGCATCAGAAAAGCTACACATACAGAGCTGGCTATGATAGTGTTAACAAAAGCAATTGTGACATAAAAGCACATTTTCTAAAGCAACTGAGTCATTTTAACTTGCTTCCGCAGGTCTTTAAGCACTTCTGTCATGTACCAGGTGAGCTACCAAGCAAGTTTACTATATCAGAAGAGCCATACATGCATACATTTACATAATCTGCCCTAGTACGCATAATTTGTTTGAAGAGGTGTAAAAATGCTGCCATTTTAATACCTCTAGTGTTCATTTTAGATGGAAACTGTAAATAATTGTATGTATAGGTGTGTTGTTGTTTTTTTGCAGAGGTGCACTGCTACAAATGGATAATCTAAAATATTATCTAGAAAAGCACCTACAGTAGAAGGAAATTCAAGTACTGTATATGTTTTTGAACAGGCATTACAAACGGTTGCATTTTGGGGTCCAAGGGTGATTTCATCCTGCAGCAAGACTGAGTCTGGCAGACACCTGGGAGGTATTGATACTGCATATCTGCGTACCTACAGAGTGTACTTCATCAATATTTGAGAAGTATGCTCTTTACCGAATTCAGTACATACTTTAAAAACACAGGAAGTTGGACACAACCACCGTCTTCTTGAAAACAGGAGGCGCCATTGATCAATACACAAAATCCACCTCCCTTTCGGAGCACTTTGATGGAAATGTAGAGCAACTGTGATGATGTGCAGTAGGCTTCAGGTGCCAGCCATGTACCACTTTGCTCGCACACTCCTTTAGTGCTCCGTTTTATCTGACTGGGAGGGACGATGGAGAAGTGGGTGGAGGTTTCACCATCACTCATGATTCATTGTTGAATATTTCATAGCAAATGCTCTCACGATCCCTGCGGTGAACCTCATCAGCTTCTCTCCGCCCTTTTTAGCTTGCGCTCACTGCCTCAGCAACCATGCAAATTCCCATCATCATCTCCTAAAATAAAGCTCTCCAGAGCCCCTCACTCAACCACGCAGCAGGTCTTACATAATTACTCAGGCTGTCAGTAGCACCGCACTGCCGGGCACTGTGTAAGGTTACATCACTAATGCAAAATATGAAGATAATTTGGGTGGCCCACCTCACATTTCCTAACAGATTGTGCTTGGTCTTCAAATGTTGATTTGTCAGATGTGTGCGTTAGATTTTTGAGCCAAGTGGTTTTAAAATGAGACTTCCAAAAAAGCTTATTTTTAAAATAATGTATGATTCTTTGAAAATTATACTTTTGTAGGTCAAATCATGCTTTTTAACTTAATTATTAATTTGCTTTAAATTACTTTGGATCAAATAAATGCAGGCTTGGTGAGCAGAAAACATTAAAATCTTACTGTTCAAAAACTTTTGACTGGTAGTGTATATGAATAAAAAAAATGTGCATTATAATCATAAATGCATAATTAAGTGATGTCTTTGGAGATACAATGGAAGCATTATGACTCAGAGGTGGAAAGTGGAAAGATCATGTGTCAGAAACAGTTAGTGATATCACTTCCTCTCCACAGCTCCTCACATTCTCACCTCTGTATGCAAAAGAAAAATCCAACTCTTGCTGTCATTGACGGCACAAATATATTAAGATAAATTCATTGAAAATGCAAGCACATGGGAAAAAGTACATTTATTAAATTAATTCATCACCATTCTTTGGCTCTAATCATCACCTTCGTATGAGCACTCAAGCATATGTGCGTTTCACATCAGGGCTCAGGTTAAGCATCTGTCTGCACGCTGAGTGACACGTAACCCAAACGCAGACCTCCGTCGTGCTGTAATAATCCAACCGGCATAATCCACGGCGCCGAGGCCTGAGCACGTGGCTGGGAAGTGAAGGCAGCATAAGTGCCTGGGTTAGATATTAAATTCATACATTATTCATGTGGAAGCTGCTGCTCACAAGGATTTTGGCATGGCATTTCCTTTGAAGCCGTCTCCAACAAAGCTGATTAGTAATGTGTTGATTTTTTTTTTTTCTTTAACATTTTTTTTTTTTTTCCCGGTCAATGTTCAAATACCCACTGACGGTATAATATCCGACTACAGGTTTGTTTGCTAGAGTACTATTGGAGTGGGCGGAATGACCGAAATCTAGCACCACTGTGTGAGTCATTTTATATCACAGTAACAGTTTAGTTCACATTGTATTTTATTTATTTATTCTGGTAATTAAACCCAAAATGTTTTATGTATTTCATAAGCGTGTAGTAATGTCTATTTTTGCAGCAAATCTCACTGTGATAGATGTGCATGTGTGTGAGTATGCCTAGTTAGTATTGCAGAATACATCAGCACAACCCAGCTGTCCCATCAAGATAAGGACTTCCTCATTTGCTCACTTGTTTATTGATTTCCTGATATTCTTCCATATGAATCGTGACCCAGCAGTGAGGCGCGAGTGTGTAAAACACAGCTGTTGATTGACGGAGTGTTTGTTGTCAGGATGTTTGTTTTCTTGACAGGACTGCTTAAAAACGTATTTGCTTTATCAACATAATATATTTGTGGTTGTAGGAGTGAGAATACTGGCCCACTGCTCTCTATATTAATGCTAAATTACATAAAATTATTATTCTCTGACTATACAAAATAGTATAATCCAGAAAAAAGGAGTCATCTGATGAAGTGAAAATACACATCATTATTTTATTTTTTTATTCATTTGCCCTCCAGGCCTCCTAGGTGTATATGACTTCCTTCATTTAGATTAATCCAATCTGAGTAATATAACAAATTATCCTGCCATTTCTAAGCTTAAGAATTGCATAGATGGGTGTTTCTCTTCAGCAGTCCAAAACAAGTCCAATAAAGTGCATCCATAATAGTAAAAAGTGCCCCACATGGCTCCGGGGATTGAATAAAGGCCTCCTGTAGTGAACTGATGCATTTTTATAAGAAAATATCCATATTTAAAAGATAAAGATTTTGATCTCTCCATGGCGCGCTTGCGTTCGTCACTTCTGAGTGGCGCATGCACAACACCGACGTCATACGTCATCCGACCGGAGCTGCTTCCATGTACGAACAGTAGGCGCAAGCAAGATTAAAGTGATTATTATGTTTTAAAGTTCGCTACAGGAGGCCTTTATTCACCCCTTGGAGCTGTGAGGCACTTTTTATTATGGATGGATGCACTTTATTGGACTTGTTTTGGACTGATGAAGAGAAACACCCGCCCAAGCATTTCTAAAGCTTAGAAATCACAGGAAACATTTTTATTTAACCCGATTGGATTCGGCTGAATGAAGGAAGTCATATGCATCTAGGATGCCTGGAAGGTGAGTAAATAATGGGCTAATTTCATTTTTGGGTGAACTAACTCTTTAACCTTTCCTCTCAATGACTCTTCTCTTTATGACCAGGTTTTCAGCACCCTTCGCTGGGAGTTTGATTGACAGATAATCTGACCAATCATAATAGTAAATTTGCCATTTTGTTTGACAAAGAAACCAGACAGGAAAGTTAATAAATTAACAACAATAGTGTCGAACTTGAAAGTGGTGTATTGACTTTATTCTGTGGTTGAGACAACATACCGTCTGGTGTTCATTCATTGGTATGTCATGTTATAACTAGCAGGAAGCAAGTCATTTCTTTGTTTGTTCTGCTAGAACTGAGGCACTACAGTGATCTATCACATTAAACAGCAGTGATATGTATTGTTTAAATAAAAAAAAAGAACACAATTGCCTCAGTTCAAGCGGCATGTGAAACGATCATCTGTTCCTCTTTACTACTAGTTATAGCATGAAATAAACATGAATGAACATTAGAGTTATGTTGTCTCAACCACAGAAAGATGACAATACACCATAGTTCACTGAAGTAAATCTAACTCTCTTGTTGGATTGTTTGTCAGACAAAATGGCAGATTTGGCTTTATGATTGGTCAGATCGCCTGTCAGTCAAACTCCTGGCGAAGGCTGATATCCCACCCTACATTCCAGAAGCCATTTAACTCGTATATATGTTACAATAGGGAAGACTATTGGAACCTTTGTTTCATGCTGACTTTAAAATGAAAGAAAATCATGTTTAGTTCAAAGGTCACATTTAGCCCATAAATTCTGTCTTTATTTACCTACATTTCAAACCTGTGTGACTTACTTTTTTCTGTGTAAAGTATTTTGAGAAAAATTGTTTTTTTTTCAATACAATGAAAGTCAATGGGTACCAAAACTGTTTGTGTGAGTAAATGTCCCCCCAAAAAATAATGTTTTGGGTGAACTATTATATTCATATTTTCTGTCTCTGGTTCTCATAAAAAAGACGCTAGTAATCTCTAGAGTTAAACAAAATATCTCAACAGTGTCTCAGATTGTGCTCAGACTTGCAAATCCAATCAGAAATATTCTGATAAAATTCTTATCAAAAACACATTTTATTGCTGTGCAAAATGATTTTACAGCACACTATTTTATCAACAACTGAACAATTTAAAATGTTTAAAGGAATGCTTAAAGGCAGCATGTGAGATAAAGTTGATGCTTGAATGAAACCTACTATAAGTGACATTTCCATTAAGTCTCCTGAGGTATGAAAGAGAAACCTTAGAGTAATCAGATTTCTTAATGAGATTTTTGAGGTTTTCAGTACAAATAACATGAAAAAGCAAATACTTGTGTCCAGAGCTTGTCAAATTGTAATGAATCTGAGACCTGAGGTTTGGTTAAGTGCCTCTTGTGACACGTCCAGATGAACTCAAGACAGATCTTTCCATCTTTCTTTGAGGACGCAACTGATGGACTGTAAATTTAATTACTACAGCTAAGAGGAATGTGTAATGTGTCGTAAGGGCTGTCCCGATCTCCATGACATTAGAAATGAAAATGGAGGATTAGGTTTTTTTGTGAAAGGAGGGAGGAAATGAGCCTGCCAGTTATATTGATTTCAAGGGAGCACTTCTACAGATGTATAACCAATTACTGTCTGAGCCTCCAAGACTTTGACAAGTCATTGTAACTTCTCAAGCACGCATTATATTCAATTGCCCACTAATGCAAAATCTTAGCACACTTCAGAGCTACCTAAGAAGAAAAGAGAGCTCAATAGTCCACTGTACTTCCTGCATGATTAAATTGAGCCAGGAAATATCTGCTTTCAACCAGCGTGATTTCACATTACCTTCCTATCTTGAAAGTTACCTTGGTTACACTGACTCATAGTCTTGTCGATCCCCCTCCATTTCGATTTAAAATAACATCAGACTTCTGTGCTCAAGCTTTATGGATTGATTTCTGTTTGGTTGTATTTACTCATTCCTTCTTTATTCTGCCTTCATCACCAATTTAATTGGAAGAGGGATGAGCAGGCGTTCAAACAAACTGAGCCAAATAGCCTCAAGTAAAGATTCCCCTGTTTCTGCCTCCTAATGTTTCTCTGGCAAATGAATTAAGAGAGGATGAGAGAAAGAAAGAAAAATCCATTTACAGCATAGTCAAAATGAACAACACAGAGGCTCCGTTCAAAAAACCAAAAGAGCTGCCTACTGCCTACACAAGCTGCTGCCTTCTTAGACAGCATCCGTACTGAAAAAAAAATAAAACGTCATAAGTGACTGATTTGGAATGCCCAATATATGCAGAATCGTACATATAGTGCTTGAATATACAAATATCGTTTTGAAAATCCCAATTTAGTGTGGAAAAAGAAACAAGTTTTTGTGCATATTTTTTTAAATGCAAGTGAGCTGCTGCTCCACGCCCCCTTTTCCAGAATAGGGCTGTGGCTTTAGAGCACCTACCTCAGATTTTCTGCCAAAAAACATCTGTTTGGTTTTGATTATAATGTCTGTCGCATTGAAATCATGCGTTTTAAAGCCATATCAGTTTAAACTTCTGATATACGGTTTTCTAAGTGCACACTTCCGAAGCACACGCGGGGAGGTGGGGGAGGGGGATGGCGGTGGGCTGTGCTGATTAAGGGCGGTAGTATTATTATAAAATCGCCTTCCTTTATCACTAGGGAAGCAAAATCTGAGCGGCTCGTTTTTTAATATGCTTGTAGAGAAAGGCTTACCAAAAACAGTTACTGGGTTGTCCTTTTTCACGTTTTCTGGGTTGATAAATGGGACCCGATTATAGCAAGTCAGATTTTCATGATATGCCCCCTTTACATTAGCCTGGGTGTCCCCATGCTGCCTTCCGCGCAGCGCGATTTTATTCACGCTGGAAGGTAGCATGGAAACCATGGACCAAATTTTCACCTCAGATAGGGAACCAATCACAGAACGGGAAGGGAGCAGCAAGACGATGACGCCTTCTATGCGTCGTGACTCACCGAAGCAGTTTGTTTATAACTATGGATCCAGCATGGCAGCAAGTTATCATTCGACGCAGCCGTTCACATGTCGTGCCTAAAAACACGTGGAAAACGCTAGGCGCGTCGCTTTCTCCTTTCCAAACCGCTCTGTAGCTTGCGCATGGAAAACGCGAGCGCGTCGCAACCGCGTCGCTTCCATTATGCGCACGCATACCGCGCGTCTACATTTGAAATAACGAACTTTAGCTCGCAAAAGACGTGACATGTGAACGGCCCCTTAGATAGTGTTCTAAGTAGTTTAGAATGCAAGTTTATTTTGAAAAAAGAGCAACTTTTGGTGTTAAACCATCGCTCTGTATACATCATCCGGTATGATTGAAGCGATTGGCTATGAGCTACGCACAGGCGCATTTGATAGACATTCGTAGAGCCCAATAAACGGCTCTGGGCATTCGTAAACCACGCCTCAAATACGAGAACATGAACATGTGGTTCCCAGACCACGAATCATGACGAAGTCATAACGTGGTCTGGCGTTAGCCAGGCTACCTTTACATACATTTTTGAATGTGATTTCAGAATTTCCATTATAGTCTTTTGAAATATGGTTAAAAGGTACTACTGAATGTTTGATTAAATGTGCTAATGCTAGAGGGCAAACCAGCTCATGCATTTGAAAAATCATTTCCTTTAAATGGAAAACATTTGTTTTTGTGTGCCAAAACATAAAAAAGTAGTTTATTTGAGACGATACTACCATTCTAAAAATCATGCACTGGTTGGCAGAGTAGAGAGTTTGTCACAGTGCATTCTGGGATTTCCATCATCGATGTTTTGCTGCCTTCTGGAACATTATGGAGGGAAAACCATAAATTATAAATGATAAGAATGAAACTGGTGAAAATAAACATTGATGAATAGATTTTTACTCTCGTATGCCAGATCCTTAAGACATGGAGATGAAAACATTACCCTTTCCTTTTTCTTTTTCTCTCTCGATAGGTGGGTGGGGGGCTGCAGGAGGGTTTTGCTCTGAAATATCCTGCTCAGCACAGAGAGATAGCAGCGCATGCATTGTAATCCTCTCCCTCCCTGTTGGAAGGAGTGACGAGGAGAAGAAAAAGAATAATAATGGTTTCTACAGTTCAGCATCTGCTCATTAATCTTTCATACAGACCGATCTGCCAGCAGCGGCAACGCAGTGAGATTTCGGGTTACGCTATCAAATCTCAATTTATAAATAGAGAGAGTTATAGAGAGTGTGATGGAACACAATCATTCATCTCTCTTTGAGTGCGCAGCTTTCATTTTTTACATCTGTTCAAGGGTCAGTGTTTCTATTGCACTGATAACAGGTAATTTGATAAACTGCTGAAAACCACTGGCATGATCAATAGAGAAAACATGAATACACTTTGTGCTAATCCGGAGAGTTAGTCTTTGAAGAACAATTACAATTGAGCTCATTTTTTAAAACTTTGTGCCTAATTACAGCTAATTATTCAAACTCATAAAACATTTCCTTTTGCTTTCTCGCCCTTAGGGTGAATTCAGAGGCATTGAATGGCTTCTTTTTTGTATGTAGTGGCTTTTCAACCAATATATTGTTCGTTGTAGTGACATTTTGTAATATATAAAGCTAATATGTGTGAGAGTTGAAAGGGATAGTTGAAGCAAAAATGAAAAATACCTCATGATTTACTCACCCTCAAGCCATCATAGGTGTATAAGACTTTCTTTTTCAGATGAATACAATTGGAGTTATATTAAAAATGTCCTGGTTCTTTCAATCTTTATAATGGCAGTAAATGGCTGGTGAGATTTTGAAGTTCAATAAAGTGCATCCATCCATCATAAAAAGTACTCCACAGGCTCGGGGGGTTAATAAATACCTTCTGAAGTGAACTGATGCACTTGTGCAAGAAAAATATTGAAATACTTTTTATGATGGATGGATGCACTTTATTTTGCTTCTAAATCTCCGTAGCCATTCACTCTCATTATAAAAGTTGGAAGAGCCAAGGCATTTTTTAATATAACTCAGACTGAAAGAAGAAAGTCACATACACTTAAGATGGCTTGCACCAAACTCATCGCACACCATCTCAAATATTGTTTTAGTCATTCTGATATGCCTGAGCCAAAGTCCATTATCAAAACGATTTTGTATAATTACCTCCCAGAACTGTCTCACAAGATTGGTTTCCCAAATATCACACGCCTTCGAATACAAGATAACATTACACAGTTTGTTATTGCGTTTTGTCTGTGTGCTCTAAGACGCAAGTAATTTATTATGTAGGAAAAAAGAACCACATGCTACCCTGGTTGCAGAAACTTTTATTTCTTGCGTTAGTTTTTCAGGAAGTAACAATTTCATTCTCTTGAATACATGAGATGGAAACAGTGCTTTATTCTCAAATGTTTTATTCAGTATTGTAATTTTCACAACTTTGGATGGAAACATATCTACTGAGACTTCCTCCCAAATATCTTCTTTTATATCAAATTATAGAATTTTTATAGAATATTTGAATTTTAATTGAACTATCCATTTACGTTCTTAATGGCAGCACCTGACAATGTCATGAATTATATAATCACTCTGAGTTTTAGCTAGGTTTCAAAGCCATTTGTGTTTATCAAACATCTGCATTTCAAGTGTTCTTCTCTTTTTAATGGCAGCCAGTTTCCCAGCGTTCATGATCATTTAAAGGTGATTATAATGGGATTCAGATGCGTACGACCTGCAGGTCATGCAGCAGCTTTGCCGCACAGATCGATAAGCTGATGAAACGAGGGCTCCTTAGCCCCTCTCTCTGTGCACAGGAGGAATACTATCCTCATCTTCCAGGAAACTTGGGAGGCTGAAGGACACCCGAGTCACATGATCAATAACCCGGGCTGTTTAACCAGGTCATCCGCTTCTACTCCCTCCCCTTCCTTTTCATCCAGAAGAGCGTTGGTGACAGCTAACTCTCCCTATTGATTAATGTTGCAGCTCGTCAAATCACCCATTCCAGACACGCACGGGAAAACACAATGCCACAGATGAATTACCCTGCTGAGATAGGAGGCTAGGCCGGCCCGGCATATTTATGCCTCACTCTGAGCGCTGTGGATCATTGTGCAACATTTGGTCTCTCTCTCCAACTGTTGTATTGCAGATGCAGATTTTCTTTTTTGCTCCATTTGCGTATTTATTTATTTATTTTTTACATTTTGGTGGATCATTGAACCAATTGAAGGTTTTTAATTTTAAATAATAAAAATGCACTCTAAAATTAGTTTTATATATGTTACCCTTGACCACAAAACCAGTCATAAGGGTCTTTTTTTTTATTTTTTTTTATTGAGTTTTATACATCATCTGAAAGCTAAATACAGTAAATTGAAAATCTGGAATCTGAGGTTGCAAAAAAATCTAAATATTGAAAAAAATCACCTTTAAAACTATCCAAATGAAGTTCTTATCACTGCATATTACTAATCAAAAATTAAGTTTTGATTGAAAATCGATAATTTAGACCTATACAATGTATTTTTGCCTATTGCTACAAATATACCCATGCTACTTAAGACTGGTTTTGTGGTCCAGGGTCACATATATATAGGACAAGAACAGTTCATATACATTATTTTTTTATTCAATGTCAAGACAGTCTTTTACAATCATAAAATCTTCAAAAACATTTAGTAAACGTTTAGGATGTGACAGGAGCACCAAGAGCAGCCAATGGGAATCTGGGCTAAGAAAACTTCTATCATTAGACTGTTCTAGTTCATTAAATTGACTTATATTCATGACTTATCTTATATTCAAGTTTGAAAAGTTACATCAAAAACAGCTTTACCTCATGCCATCTTGTCTGTCAGACATGTACGCTTCAACCCGTCAAATGCATAGCACGACTACAGCTAAAACAGTCCATGGAGTGCATGGAAACTTTGTTACATATAGCAGCGTCGTTCTATATGCCATTTGTTTGGCAGGAGTTACTGTAAAACTTCCATGGTAGCGCTGGTGTGTCATTCGCTTTGGAGATCTGGTGAATGCTGTGTTTGTAAAGGCCTAGTGTTCCAAGCACACATTATCTGTGACGTACATTTAAACAAAAAAAAGGAAAAATGTAAAAAAAAAAAAAAAAGACTTCAGACATTTTTCTATTTATACAGTAATAATTTGATAGGAATATAGTGTAATACAAATCTAAATTTCATTCAGGAAGTTTCCCATCAGTCACGTTTTCTCTCAGAACAGAACACCTCCGTTGACAAATGTAACCAGTTTTAACGGGTCTGGCACAGACTACCTAACATTGGGTTACACTGACCCAGCGCTGGGTAGGTATTTAAAAAAGTTCATTATTTGTATTGACAGTGAAATGACCAAGCAACTGAGTTACAGAAAAATGTGTTAACAATAACCTAATAAAATTACCCAACAAGCTGAACCCAGCATTTGGGTTAAAAAAAGATTAACCCAGCATTTATAGAGTGCAGAACAACTACCCAGCACCTGGGTAAAAAAATGTTAAAAAATAACCCAATAAAATGACCCAACAAGCTGAACCCATCATTTGGATAAAAAATATAATAATAATAACCCAGTATTTTTTTAGAGTGCAGAACAACTACCCAGCACCTGGGTAATTAAAAAAAAAAATTAACCCAATAAAATGACCCAACAAGCTGAACCCATCATTTGGGTTAAAAAAAAAAAAATAACCCAGTATTTTTTTAGAGTGCAGAACAACTACCCAGAACCTGGGTAAAAAATGTTAAAAAATAACCCAATAAAATGACCCAACAAGCTGAACCCATCATTTGGATAAAAAATATAATAATAATAACCCAGTATTTTTTTAGAGTGCAGAACAACTACCCAGCACCTGGGTAAAAAACGTTAAAAAATAACCCAATAAAATGACCCAACAAGCTGAACCCAGCATTTGGGTTAAAAAATAAATAAATAAATAACCCAGCATTTTTAGAGTTCAGAAAAACTATTAAAAATAACCCAATAAAATGACCCAGTAAGCTAAACTCAGTATTTGAGAGTGCAGAAAAATGACTTAAAAATAGCCCAATAAAAAGACCCAACAAGTTAAACCCAGCATTTGGGTTAAGAAAATAAAATATTATAAATGCTTCTTGAGCAGCAAATCTGCATATTAAAATGATTTCTGAAAGATTGAAGACTGAAGTAATGATGCTGTAAATTCAGCTTTGCCTCACAGGAATAAATTATATTTTAAAATATATAAAAATATAAAACAGTTATTTTAAATTGTAATAATATGTCACCAAATTACTGTTTTCACTGTACTTATGATCAAATAAATGCAGCTTTGGTGAGCATAAGAGACCTATTTGAAAAACAACCTCAAACCTTTGAACATTAGTGTGTGTGTATATATATATATATATATATATATATATAATTTTATAGTTTTATATTAATATCTGCTGTAACCTCGGGGATTTGGGGCCGTGCACTGCTGTTAGTTCACTATGAATGAATAATCAAAAACTCACTCAGTCTCTGACCTAGAATGGGCTTCCAGCGAGTCCACAGATTCCATATACCATAACAAAGCAACTTAAACATGTTTGCCTCTCACATAGCCTCTTGTTTTGTACAAGAAAACAACCAATTTTCTAATCCTGATATATTTGTGCCTCTTTGCATTGATATGCAGCAATGAATTATGGATGAACGGAAAGCTCTTGAACATGGCGCCGTGTTTCTTACCGACATAAAAAGCGCCGTGCCCTCTCACCCCGTCACATGCGCACAATGTCGGCGGGGAAATAACGGCGGCGAAATGCAGGGCAAGGGCTGGTCATTTCTGTTGTGACAGGCATCTAAACAACCTGCCGGATGGATCGCAGTAATTGGGGTTAAATGCCCTCAATTAGCAGTGCATCGGCAGAGTTGCGGCACACGCTCCCCTGTTCTATCTCTCCGTCGCCCCTGCGGGAGGGGAGGAGGGGGGCGGGTACAGGTGTGGGACTCGGCAGACTCACTCATGTGGCGCTAACGCTCGCAGCGGTGTGGAGAATGAAGCGGCGGCTCCCTTACAAAATCGATTGCCATATCATCATTGGGTCCACATGCTGGGCGGGAGGGGGTGATGTGGCTGCAGATGGTGGAAAGGGAGAAGCATCTTTTCAACGGTGTCCTCTAATGGGTTTTTCTCTGTGTGTGTTGAGTCTGCTACTTATGAGAGAGAGCTTTTATAATCATTGGCCACTATGATGGCTAGAGATGCCAGCGTGAGATTGATTATGAGAGTGACTCACATCGACTTTGATAGTTTTACTGTAGTGTCGAAGCAAAAGGTGTCGGTGAGTAACAGCTTCAATAACCTCCAAATGTGGGAGTAATTATGTTTTTGTTGCTTATTAAATGAATATTTTCCGGTCATCACACAAGGTTCTGGCTAGGGATGAACATATTACGGTACTACAGTATGAGTATATTGGATGTGCACAATAACACACAGTAACTGTCAAACCAATCAGTTCCATGTCAGTTGCTTTGTTCGTTATTCGCCATTTAGCAGATGATATTAATGCAACTGGCAGCACAATTGCTGGAATAGCATTGTTTCAGGATGTGCGGGTTTTGCACTACCAGAGATGGTTGATTATAGTGCAGCGTTAGAGGGAAGGTCAATGACTGTGTTTAAATGGAATATTCCAATAATAATTTGTATTTGGTGATATTTGCATTATGTATCATGTAAATGTGACTTCCATAGCCACACAATTTAATAAAACATGTGGCATACTGTATATCTAATTCATAAACTACCATTAAAAAAAGGGGTTTGTAAGATTGTTTTTTAAAATAGCCTTTTCTGCTCATCAAGGCTGTATTTATTTGATTACAAATACAGAAAAAATATAATATTGTGAAATACTATTGCAATTTAAAAAAAATATATTTTTCTATTTTAATATACTTTAAAATAGAATTTATTCCTGTGATGCAAAGCTGAATTTTCAACATCATTACTTCAGTCTTCAGTGTCACATGATCCTTTAGAAATCATTCTAATATACTGATTTGTTGTCAATTTTGGAAGCAATTAATATTTTTTTGGAAGCTGTGATACGTTTTTCAGGATTCTTTGATGAATAAAACATTAAAAAGAGCAGCATTTATTTAAAGTAGATTTTTTTAGTTTGGGGTCAGTAAATCTTTTCTTCTTTTTTTAAAGAAAGAAAAGATTTTCTTTCAATTTAACAAATCATTTATTCGGCAATGATTTGTTAAATTGATAAAAACTGATGGTAAAGACTTATGTTGTTAGAAAAGATTTGTTTTGAATAAATGCTGTTCTTTTTAAGCTTTTTGTTCATCATAGAATCCTAAAAAAATATCAACAAAAAATAAAAAAATAAATAAAGCAGCACAACTTTTCAACATTGGTAATAAATCAGCATATTTATCAGCATTTCTGAAGGATTGTTTGACACTGAATACTGGAGTAATGGCTGATGAAAATTCAGCTTTGCGTAACAGAAATAAAATATATTTTAAAGTATATTAAAATAGAAAACTGTTATTTTAAATTGCAGTAATATTTCATAATATTGTCTCTATTTAAAAGAAATGAAACTTGAACTTACAAATGAAAGGAGTTTTTGCAGTGATTCCATAGAAGAACCATTTTGGGTTCCCCAAAGAATCTTTCCTAAAACAAGTTCCTAAAAAACATTTTAAAGATTGTAATAATATGCTTATTACATGCATATAGCAATATTCCAAATAGCTGCAAGTATTTTAAAGGGATAGTTCACCCAAAAATAAAATTTCTGTCTTTAATTACTTACTCTCATGTCTTTTCAAACCTGTAAGACCTTCATTCATCTTCGGAACACAAATTAAGATATTTTTGATTGAATCCAAGAGCGTTCTGACCCTGCATAAATAGCAACGAAGGTTTAGAATGGTGTTGGAACGGCATGAAGGTGAGTAATTAATGACAGAATTATCATTTCTTTTGGTGGAACTATCATTTTAAATCTCTTTTTCAAAACAAAAGTGACTTTAATCAAAAAATGATGTGCTTGTATGACTTTTTGTAAAAGATCTCAGATATGTAACCCATGTTCCAGCCACCCAACATTAAAAGCATGTTATAAAGATGACAGCGCTTTGGAATAACAGGTAATAAGCCTGATATTTCCCAAATGTCTTTATGAATTAGACTCTCGAAACCCAATTGGTGAGTCTTACCCTGTCTGGGGTGTATATTATGCTTTAATGAGCTGGGTTTGTGTGTAAAGCAGCCTAGCATTCCTTATGAGCAGCAGATCGTGCTGAGCTATCATGCCGAGTGCCAAATGCCTCTCTTGAATACTGAATATCAAAAGCATCCTTTGTGTGGACTTCATGATCCTCAGCAGCTGATTAAACCTCTTCCCCAGTGTGAATATCCCTGTATGAATATCAGATCTGTAATGACGTAAACAGGATTTATCCTCTTTGTGTTGACTTTGTCTTGCATGTCTATGTGCAAGGATGCCTTGGACGCCACCTGTCCTCATTATGGTACATATTGGGATAGGGAAAACAATCAGTGCTGTTTAGGGAATTCTGTAGGGTCATTTATTAAATGGGCAACACCTCTTATCGTGTGTTATTGATGTCCCATATTGAAGCCTTACTTCAATTTAACCAAGTCCCTTGACAAGGCCCAAGTCAATGAACATCGTAACAATAGAGGTGATTAATCAGGTATTTTCAGTATCATTACTCCAGTTTTCAGTGTTTTCAGATCCTTCAGAAATCATTTTAATGGGTTGATTTGGTGATATACATTTAAAGATATATATTTCAATAGAAAACAGTATAGAAAATAGAAATTGCTGTATTTTGATCAAATAATTTCAGCCTAGTGACATAAAAAATGGAACTGTTCCAACTGTTTGACCAATAGTGTATATATCAAATGTCTTTCTTCTTTTGTTTGATTTGTCTAGCATTCGTTTCCTATTAGGAAAGGTTACCGTGAAGGTTAATCTATAGTTGGACTGGTCCAGGTCAGGATAAATTGCTTCAGATTATGGGAACGGTAAATAATGAGCAAGGATCCATCACGCTCTCTGAGGAGCACTTTGTTTGTGAGTCCTGTGTTATTGACGATTGGGTCTATGGTGAGGATGAGGGTTTGCTGTAGGAGGGTCAGAAGGTGAGAACCTGAGTCTCCCCTGTTGCTGTCTGCTTTAAAAACCCCCTTTAACTAATTGGGCCTCCTTTGACCCTGAGATCCCGTTTACTTGCTGCTAGTTCCTCCCTGGAGATACATCCTGGTGTTAGCGGTTTATTTTTTATGAAGTATTCTGGTCATGGTAAACACCATGCCTCATGCCTGAAGATGTCCTCTCATTTTTTTTCACAGTTTTTTCTACTTGCTGTACTCTGGCTGTATTTGAGCAATGCAGAGTTGCATGAGTTTGCCTGGAGCGATCAACATTTTGTTTGAAAGTCTTTCACCTTAAGATTGTTTCATTTCTGCTTCATTTAAAAAAAATACTGAATCAATTGTTTTTTAATAATTAAATTTCTGTTGACTCAAACTGCTAAATTAGCTTTTAAAACAGATAAAAACCCAGTAAACTGTGGCTCGATTCAACACAAATAGTCTAATCTTCATTCATCAGAAGTGTTTTGTGTCTGTAGATGTTGTGTCTAATGAATTGCAGATGGTTTTAACCATATGTTTGATTTATTTGTATTCTTTAAGTAAAGGTTTCATCCACATATAACATGTTTTTCAGCACTGTTGGTTAACTTCGTAAAACTGTAGCACAATGTTGTTTTAAAAAACACACATATATATATATACCAGTCAAAAGTTTTTGAACAGGAAGATTTTTTTTTGTTTAGTTTTTTTTAAGAAGTCTCTTCTGCCCATCAAGCCTGCATTTATTTGATCCAAAGTACAGCAAAAACAATAATATTTAGAAAAAAAAATATTATTTAAAGGTTTTCTATTATTATTATCAATATTTTTAGATCAATTCTGTTCTGAACTGTCTATTCATCAGGGAAACCTGAAACAGTTCCACTCAGCCTTTTCATTAAATTCTACTCATTTTGCAATATAATAATAAATGTTTTTTGAGCAGCAAATCAGAATATTAGAATTATCTCTGAAGGATCATGTGACTGGAGTAATGATGCTAAAAATTCAGCTATGAAATCACAGGAATAAATTACATTTTGTAATATATTCAAATAGAAAACAGTTATTTTAAATTATAAAATAAAATAAAAATTTCACTGTTTTTGCTGTACTTTGGATTAATGCAAGCTTGGTGAGCTGAAAAGACTTCTTTAAAGACATTAAAAACTTTTGACTAAAATCTTTTTTTTCCTCAGAAGATTAAAAAACGATGATATGATGATATGAAATGATATGATTTTTTTTTTTAAATTGAAGACAACAGTAAGACTTTATTAAAATGAATGAATGAACTACAGTTCCATGTTGCTGTAAATGACATAAATGAACAATAATTCAATATAAAACTATTGATTTATGCTGCATTTATACTGCAGAAAATATCAAAATAGAAATTGTATGCATATTGTATGTATTGTACACAATCAAAACACCATTTATTTGACCAAAATTCCACAGTCGTCAGCAAGTTAACTATCTAGATAGCATGGCCAATGTATTGAATAGCAGGGAAAATATATATAAATATAAATATATATTGTTATCAAACAATGTGACAATTCACTGTATTCAGAATCTTTTGGATATCGACTAAATATCATAAATACATTTTGGCTTTAATAAAAAAATAATAATAGGCAATATAATGAAACTGGTGTCATCCATTATTCCTATTCTTTCCAGCAAAAAAGCACCTGAAAGTGACAAACCCATACAGTAATTACAAGTTGAAAAGTAGAAAGTAGGAAATTTCCGATTGCATGTGAAGATATCAGCAGTCGCTGATTAATATTCAATCATAGTTTAATAGTTTGTTAATTGCAAGTAGTCACATGTTACTAACTTGAGAATAGTTTAACTGTCATTTCCAATAGTTTATGGGATTGAGTATTTGCTCTTGAGCTCTTTGGCATATAACAGTGACTTCTCTGATTAGTTGCACTTCAGGATTTTGGGTCAAGTAGTTTTTCACCAGGAGTTCACCCCTAAAATGTAGTAAGTATAATGACTTTAAAAGGCGCATGTCTAGTTGCTTAACCTGATGGGAGGTCTGGTCTACAGTATGTTTTTTTTTTTTTTTTTTTTTTGAGAATGTTTTAGGAGGAAAGAACATGTGAACAGAAACATTATTTATCATTAATTATAGATACTGTGAGGGGGACAGGCTCAGCTACTTTTTGTTAATCTTTTCCATTTCCAGTCAGCTTACAAAGAGCAACAAAGCTAAGCTCATTGCAAGTCGATGGCAGCGTTGCTGAGAACAATGTTGTGCAGTGTTGTCAATATTTCATTCGGCAAGGCCACAGTCTCTGGAATTGGCTAGAAAACCTTAATGAGAATGAAATGCTGTCTATTGACTCAGGCAGCCGGAGTGTCAAGAGAGTCGGCTACACAAGACCTCACTCAGTTAGGATGTGCTCCTAGAATGCAAAATGCCTTATTCTCTGACCCACCATTCCTTTTTTACTTCAGTTTTTTCTTCTGCCTCTGTTATGTCTTTCTGTCTTTAAGCTTTCTGTCCCTGCATTGACAGCATCAACTGACACATTCAAGCCCCAGAAAGGTAGTAAGGACATTGTTAAAATAGTCCATGTGACATCAGTGGTTCAACCTTAATTGTATAATGCTACGAGAATACTTTTTGTGTGCAAAGAAAACAAAAATAACGGCTTTCTTGTCACATCCACTATTTTAACAATGTCCTTACTACCTTTCTGGGTCTTGAACATGTCAGTTGTGTTGCTGTCTATGCAGGGTCAGAAAGCTCTCAGATTTCATCAAAAATATCACAATTTGTGTTTCAAAGATGAACAAAGGTTTTGCAGCTTTGAAATGACATGAGGGTGAGTAATTAATGACAGATTTTTTTCTTTTTGGGTGAACTAACGCTTTTGACCAGTAATGGTAGTAAAAACATTTATAATGTTACAAAATATTTCCATTATTATTTTACAGCTATTTAATAGTTGGTTAAATCATAGGTATATGTGTCAATATTATTTTACAATAATATTTTTGATAAATAAATGCAACCTTTTTCAAATCTTTCCGACCCCAAACTGTTGAATGGCACTGTTTTGAACTAATACAAATAATGTAATCCAAAAAATGTAATTCAATAAAATACAGTTAATGTCAAAAGTTTGCACACACCTTTCAAAATCTGCAGTAAGAGGGATCATATTCATGTAAGTACTAAATTAAAAATAAAATGCATTTTGTATGATCCCTTTTATTTTAGTAAAATAATGAACATTTTTGAGATTCTGCAAGGTGTATGTAAACTTTTGACTTCAACTGTATTTCTTTAAAAATATTACATCTTGAAATATTACAAATAAATTTAAGAGACTAAAGATTTAAAATACTTAAATTGATAAGTTAATTTGTTTTTAACGTATTGATTGATTGTTTAACCCTCTGGGGTCTGAGGGTGTTTTGGGGCCCTGAAGAAGTTTTGACATGCCCTGACATTTGTGGTTTTTTTCAGTATCTTAAAACATTTTAATGGTTAAAGTCAGATTACAATGATGTGTGTTTTTTTTTGCTTGCTGACAGTGTAAAGCAAATAGTGCACAGAAATGACATTTATTTTTTAGCCATTTGATGATTTTGTCTGTTAATTTGTGGTTCAATTCCACCGCACACAGATGCCACATACATATCGTCCCTCTCAAACTGCATTTGCTCTGTTCACCTCTGGAGTATCAAAGTCATCTGGTATTTTTCTAGAGTATAAATCCCTGGTCCCTTTTATTGGACTTATTAGGTGAGCACTGTGACCTTCCAGTCCCAGGGCTGTGGAGCTGAGAGGTGTGACAGGCAGTGGCTCTTCTGTGCAGTTTTAATTAACACTGGCACTGGGAGATTGATGGAAAGAAGACGCGGGTTGTCGGCACGGCTTTGCCTCTGGCAGGGGGTGGCAATTAAAACTCTGTGGCGGCACAAGCAACAGGATGAAGGGACAATGTGGGAGGAGAAGAGAGAGCGGTATTAGGAGACCAATAGGACGTTACCTGCCTCAGACATTATGTGTTTGTGAGCATGAAGAGAGGAGTTTGAATGAAACATATTTGTTGATCCTGTTTGAAAAGCATGTTTGGCGAGAATGTCGAAATGAAAGTGAATTACGTACATTCACTTTATACGGATGTAAATAGACCTTGCATTGAAATAAGACACTCTGGGTTGGATATCACCTGGAGATGCCGGGCCTCCTGCTGCTGTAGGATCTGTGTGGGAGTGAAAGCGGCTAATTTTGTGTGATAACTCCTTTTCTTATTCTCTCACAGTGAGAACGCAAGTGCTCACACTGATCATGCGCTTTGTAGGAAGTGAAGGGAATCTAATCAACAAAGGCTCATTGGAAATACGTGCCTTTATATACATTTCTGCAAAACTGAAAAAATCGGAGACTTCCGGTTATGGAGGCGTAGGGTACAGACGCATGGTGCCGTGCTCCGTTTTACTAGACTACTGAAACTGGCCTTCTGCCGAATTCACACCGAGTCAGCTCGACGCCACCCTTGATTTAATAACTGAAAACACTGAAAACGAGACAATGCCACCGAAAAAGACCGACGGAAATAAGGATGAAAAGAACAAACAAGTGGCGCCTCTCGGTGCTAGCAATGACGGCGGGCTAGCTAGTCAACCTCCAGAGCGTGCGCCTCAGTGGTTCATTTCTGAGATGGAGAAAGGAATACATAAGATCGAGTCTATGATCGAAGGGCGTTTAAATAGGCTTTCTGAAACAATGGAAAAGATCGCCAGAGACAACGAAGCCATTGGACACCGAGTAAAGAGCATTGAGGGGAAACAATGTGAGTTCAACGACTCGCTAATTGCCTTACAGCACGAGCTAGACAATTACAAGAAAACTACGGAGAGTGAACTGGGCGACCTGAGGGAACAACTTGACGACCAGGAGAACCGAGCCCGTAGGAAAAACCTGAGGCTGATCGGCTTCCCAGAAGGAGTGGAGGGAAAAGATACAGTGGCTTTTATTCAAGAATGGCTACCCAAGATGCTTGACTTAGAGGGGCAAACATTTGAAGTGGAGCGCGCCCACAGATCTCTGCAACAACGCCCAGCGGATGGCGCCAGACCCCGTGCCATCGTGATCCGGCTGCTCCGCTTCTCTGACACGGTCAAGATCACCGAGGCGGCTCGGAACAAAAGTTCGCTACAATATGGTAACTCGTCCATCATGATATTCAGAGATATGTCAACAGCCCTGTATAAAAAGAGGAAAGCCTTTGCGCCACTGAAACGGAAACTTAAAGAAAAAAGCATCACTTTCAGACTGCTACATCCAACTACTTTCTCGATGGATCTGGAGGAGGGACGGCGCACCTTCACAACGCCACAGGCTGCTGAAAATTATTTGAAGAAACATCACC
The DNA here is from genome assembly GCF_049309525.1 of Garra rufa. Classification (NCBI taxonomy): domain Eukaryota; kingdom Metazoa; phylum Chordata; class Actinopteri; order Cypriniformes; family Cyprinidae; genus Garra; species Garra rufa. Next base: position 3,046,772 of record NC_133377.1, on the reverse strand, counting down.
CAGACGTGCTACATTAGGTCTAATCCTCTAACGTTACCCGGTAAACTGGTTTACACACTCCCCTTTTCTTTTTGGACATTGGCTGGATTCGTTCATCCACATCGTGGGCCCCAGTTGCCAGTAGGGCACTAGCGGGAAGCAACTGTACTTTGTGGTATGTTTATAAAATGTATAAAATACCATCGTTAACGCAGGCATCCTCTGTTATGGTCAGGTATCATTTGTTACCATTAGCTAACGTGATACGCTTCTGATAAACCGAAACTAACCGCTCTATTTGTTACCCCACTGGTATAAGCTTGCCTCTTATTTTTATCTACACTTTTTTGTTATATTGAGGTGTTTTTCATATATTTTTAAATACCAATATGTTTAATAATATGTTTAATATTTAATATGTGTTCCATCTTCTTCGCATGGACGTGATGAGTGTGAGCTGCTGTAAACTACAGCCTATCCAGCAGACCGTTTGTAATATTATGCTCACCGGTTCAAAAAGCAGAACAATATTTAGTTATTTAGCAACTGCGAGTTAAGGAGCAGTCCATCAGATACGCATAGCGATCCTTTTTTTTTTTTTTCTCTGGATACGGAGGTGATGGCTTTTATTTGCAATGCCATTATAGGATGACTTGGCTTTATAAACATCACTCCATTTTATTACCTGTATATGTTTATGCTGATCAAAGGGGCCGCTGTTAACAGTAATAGGTTGGTAATTAGAGGGTCTGTTAATTACAAGTCTTAGGTTTTGCAGTTTTAGGTGCATATTTCCCTCAATCCTGGATTACTTCTCCTGGTGTTCTCGTGGGGAGTTGTTTCATGTTACAAGATCCTTAACATTGTCTTCTCATGTCTATATGATGGTAATTTAATGCTGCAAACTTGGATTGATGGCTAGTAGATTATTTAACTTTGTTAGGATTATCGGCACCGTTTAACGGCGCAGCGACATAGGTTTTAGCTGCGCGACAAAAGCGTCAGGAAGACTACGGGGTTGGCACCTCCTCAGTTGGGGAGGAGGTGGGGCAGGAGGGGGGACTAAAGGGTTTATTTTTACTCGATTTCATTTTATTTTTTTTCTCTTTTTTTTTTCTTTAACGCTTACATTCTGTATACAAGACATAGAAATGTGTTTCTTAGTTGAGACAGCAGCCTGTATTTATTGCCCTAATCGGTTACACTGGTGCGTGCATTACTTGCACTGGAACGTTACCATATGGGAGGACTAGCTTAGAAAATGACAGCTGTAGCTTTTAAGTATTTGACATGGAATACGAATGGCATCAATGATCTATCAAAACGTAGGAAGGTGCTTAACTTTCTCAAGAATCACAAAATAGATGTAGCTCTATTACAGGAGACTCATCTAACAGATGCTGAGCATGTTAGACTGACACGTCAATGGCAAGGGCAGACCTATTATTCCTCCTTCACGTCCCAATCTCGGGGTGTTGCCACACTGATAGGTAAAAATGTCCCTCTGCAGGTGGATAATGTTGAAAAAGACACACAGGGCAGATACTTGATACTTAAAGGCTCTTTAGCTGGTGAATCTATCACGTTAGTAAATATTTATGGTCCAAATTATGACTGCCCTCAGTTTTTCCAAAGTCTGTTTTTCAAACTAACATGTTCTGCGAGTGAAATTATCATAGGTGGAGATATGAACTTAGTCATGGATCCATCTAAAGATCGGTCATCCTCTAATCTCAAAACCCTATCCCAAGCAGCTAAGATTCTCAAAAAGGAAATAGCAGATTTCAAACTTGTGGATGTCTGGAGAGAGAAACATAAGTCAGTACGTGAGTATTCCTTCTACTCACATGCTCATAAGAGCTACTCCAGAATCGATATTTTTCTTACGCATGTGGACAGAATCCACCTTATATCTTCATGCGAATATCTGGCTATGACTCACTCGGACCATGCCCCTCTTATGCTCCAGATAGTTCAAAAGAACACTACGAGTAGTCACAGACTTTGGCGATTCCCCACTCACCTAACTAATGACACAGATTATGTTAAACTTATTAGTAACAAAATAGATAGTTTTGTCACCATCAATAAAGGGACTGCCTCACCTTCCGTTGTATGGGAATCCCTAAAAGCTTATGTGAGAGGTGAGACTATAAGTTATACATCGTGGAAAAAGAAACAATACTTGCTGAAAACCAAAACACTTGAATCAGAAATTAGGAATCTTGAAAAGGAACACGCTCAGACTCATAGTGAAACAATTTTTGATCTTCTAAGTAACAAAAGGACCGAATACAATCTGTTAACCACTAGGGTGATTGAGAATGCCATGGCTAGAACGAAACAACAATACTATGAACATGGGGACAAAAGCGGTAAATTATTAGCATGGCAGATTCGAAGGGAGGAAAATTCGAGATGCATCCCCTCAGTTAAGACCAGGGATGACGTCACAATAATCCATGATCCTAAACATATCAATGACATTTTTAAGGATTTTTATGTTGACTTGTATTCCTCTCAGGGTGTTGACGCTCACAAAATGTCAAATTTTTTGGAGAGGCTGGATGTCCCGGGGATGGCTACGGGGATGCGGGAGATCCTAGAGGCGGATATTACTAAACAGGAGGTTTTGAACGCAATTGGAAAACTTTCAGCAGGGAAATCACCGGGACCAGATGGGTTCTCTATGGACTTTTATAAAGCTTTGGCACCTAATCTAATAACGCCGCTAATGGACATGTTCAGGCATTCACTTGAAATACACCAACTACCTAAAACCTTAGAACAGGCTCTGATTACGGTCCTGCTAAAACCAGGTAAGGACCCGAAACTCTGTGGTTCCTATAGGCCAATAGCCCTTCTCTCATCAGAGTATAAGATATTCACCAAGGTTATAGCTTCTAGGTTGGAGAAGGTGATACCAGACCTTATTTACAAAGACCAGACAGGCTTCGTTCAGAACCGTTTTTCCTCTGACAATATCCGTAGGTTCCTCAATGTGATGTGCTGCGCCGAAAAGATCAACACGCCGGTCGTTGCCCTTTCACTGGATGCTGAAAAGGCATTCGATCGACTAGAATGGCCCTATCTCTTCGCAGTATTAGATAAAATGAATTTTGGTCCAAATTTGATACAAATGATAAAAATGCTATATCTTAACCCATCAGCAATGATTCGAACAAATGCTAACCTCTCATCTCTCTTCCCCTTGTCACGTGGCACTCGCCAGGGTTGCCCCCTGTCTCCGCTCCTCTTTTCGTTAGCGGTCGAACCCCTCGCAATTGCCATTCGAGCACATCCTGATATAGAAGGCATTATGGTTGAAGGAGAGAAGCATATCATTTCGCTTTATGCTGATGACATTATGCTGTATCTGTCTAATATAGCTACATCGCTCCCTGCCCTCTGCGCCCTGTTAGAGGAATATAGCTGCGTCTCTGGGTATAAGATAAATAAGCAGAAAAGTGTCATGATGCCTCTTAACCCAGCTGCTCAAGGACTATCAAGGAAAGACATTCCCTTTTATTGGGACCCCTGTAAACTATGTTATCTTGGTCTGCAAATACCCAACCAGCCACATCAGATTTACTCTTTAAATTATGAACCGCTATTTAAAAAAGTTGAGGCAGATCTGGATAGATGGAAATCTCTTCCAATATCCCTAATTGGAAGGATAAATTGTATTAAAATGAATATCCTACCCAAGTTCCTTTACTTGTTTCAAGCACTGCCAACTCCAATTCCGAAAGCGTTTTTTAAAAATCTGGACAGACTGATATCTAGATTCTTATGGAACGGTAAAACTCCCAGAATCAAGCTCAAAACCCTTTGCCGTCCCACTGAGCAGGGAGGATTAAACTTGCCTGATTTTCAGTTATATTATCTGGCTGCCCAATCCAGAGCTATTTGGATCTGGATCCAAAACTTGGAACACCCTCCAGCTTGGAAACAGATTGAACAGTCCCATACGTCGGAAGCGTTGTCTAGCATCCCATTTATTTACCGTTATTACAAGCAGAAAAATGTAACTCAAAATCCAATAATAAAACTTACATCTAAAATCTGGGAGGAAATTAGAACAAAGTTCCATAGTGTCCGCACATTGTACAGATCTACCCCATTCCATTTTAATCCGATTTTACCTGGGATATTAAAAGATGGCATTACTAGAGACTGGTATAACAGAGGCATATGTACTTTTGGACATCTATATGAGGACAATAATTTGAAATCCTTTGAACAACTAAGACATTCTTTTGGGCTCCCCTCTGCACATTTCTTTAAATACCTACAAGTTAGGGACTTTATTAGGGTGCAGCAGGGTGGGAAACTTATCCCCTTGGAGGATTTTGAGGTAGACTGTATGATGCAAGACAAGCATAACTCTAAAGGCTTCCTATCCTATGCTTATAACAGACTAATGAGCCTGGCAGAAAATAAAGCTCTTACTGCAAAAGCTAAGTGGGAAGCGGACATTAATTATGCTTTTAATGACTTTGAATGGAAGGAGATTTGCAGTAGCTCTCAATTATTCTCCTATAACAGTCGACACAGACTCTTACAGTTTAATCTTATACATAGGGTTTACATGACACCTCATCGTCTTCATAAGATAAGTAGTAAATATTCTGAATACTGCCCTAGGTGTAAGACCGAAACAGGGTCCCTTCTTCACATGTTTTGGACGTGTGGGTGTCTGGAGCAGTACTGGGGATCTATTTTGGACATTATTACAGGAATTTTGGGGGTGGAAATCCCAGCCAATCCACGGCTGACGATATTAGGAGACCTGTCGGTCTTACCAAATAACACGAAAGACAAGACTCGCTTCGTCAGACTAGCCCTAATTGCAGCTAACAAATGTATAGCTATCAACTGGAAAAGCGAGGAGCCCCCTGGTGTTTCTTTGTGGCTTAAAGAGCTCTCGTCGTACCTGCCACCAGAAAAGATCATGTTTAATCTCAGGAAAAAACCATCAGTCTTTGATAAATGCTGGGGAGGATTTCTGACCTTTTTACATAATAGAGCTGCCCCTGTAAGCAGTGTCCATGGTCAAAATTGAAAACTGTACTGCAGTGGTCTGCAGGAGTCCTGGGTGGTTCCCAGGGCAGGGCTGATGCAACTTTCCCCAGGCCGTTTGTTGTCTCTATCTTCTGTATCATTCTATCTCTGTGCATCTTGTTTTTAATAATATTTAATATATATATTTTTCTTTTTGTTGTTTCCTTTAGTTTAATTTTTTTTTTTTTTTTTTTTTTTTTTTTTTTTTTTTTTTTTTTTTTTTTTTTTTTTTAATTTATTTTTCTGATTATTACTGGTGTATTGCTATGATTTCTTGTTTTTGTTTTTCCCCACTCTTGTCCAGGGGAAGGGGAGGGAGGGGGGTAATGTGGGATGTTAATTGATTGCATTGACCTTGAAGTGTTGTACGAAATCTTAATAAATAAATTGTTCAAAAAAAAAAAAAACTGAAAAAATCGTACCGATATGTACGAATCACTGCAGTTTCCAATTTGCGATTGCAATTGCGATTTCGACTTCAAACGATCTTGAAAATACAGTAATCGAGATCAAACGATTTCAGGCGCTTGGTGATTATTTATGTAAACCCTTGTCAGTTATGTCTTAAATGGTCATAAACAGTTGTGAAAGAAAATACGTGTGTAACAGTGTATTGGATCCGTGTGGCTCTTAAAGCAGCAACAAGTAATATTCCTTCTGCCGTCTCTGTGCTTAATATTAATAAAACGTAAAAATACAAAGAGAAAAATCACTCACTGTTCTTGAATGAAGGACTTTTTTTGTTTTAATAAGAAACAAAGCATATTTAATTCCTACATTTTACATTAAAATAATTACATTAAATTTCTGTAGTAGGCTGTTAGACTACTTTAGACTTGCATAAAAGTATTCAGTATTTTTTCCCCAAAAAAAAGCAATTTTTTTTTTTTTCATTTGTATCTTTTTTTCTGTTGTATTGCTATCTTTAAATGAATCAATATCAAGTTTTGGACCCAGTCATAGTTGTGTTAAATAATCATGATTACAATATTGACCAAAATAATCGTGATCAATTATCGACCAATATCGAGCAGCCCTAGTTTCCGGTTGAAATGAATACTAGAGGCAGTACAACACCAACAACTTTTATTCCTTTTCACACAAAGTATGATTTACACACAGAATTTTGATGAATAAAGCCTAATTTCACACAGTTATTTGCAGAATATTATATTATGGCTTTAAAACAATCCTGCACGATTTGAATATACATATACAGCTTCATATGCATGAGTTTTCTAATTCAGTAGGTTGGCTCGGTAGCTCACCCGATATGGCATATACCCAGCAATACATGCCTGTACCAACATACTAAAAACATGCCACGGTCACATATTGAACGTGTTTTAACGCCACTCTCTGGACATTTCACTTGTTAAAACTGCCACAAAATGCGCAGCAAGGTACGTAAATACGGTGTTGCAGAACTGTATATAGATGCACGTATTTCCAATGAGTCTGGGTTGAATCTAAGGCATTAGATGCCATTTCAAAGAGTTCACAGATCAGCTGGCTTGAATTCAGAGTGAAAGGTGCAGTTCAGACTATTTAAAGGTAATTTTTAGAATGTTACATTTCTTTAATATGCAGAGACAGCTGTAAGTAAGCCATGCGTGGGCTGAGTCTCTTGAAAGGTGCCACTGGGTGATTCTCATTTCTTAATTGTGCATCCTTGTTTCTTGTCCTCGTGTTTTAGCTGTTCCCGTTTAAAAAAGCAAAGAAAGTGTGCCAGGATGAAGTGCGAGGAGGGAGGGAATGAAACAAGATGTATCTGTAATATTAGAGATGTACTGATATCTGATAAAAATGACTTGTCATTAATTATTCATCCTCATGTCTTTCCAAACCTGTTAGGCCTTCAAATCAAAAATTAAGATATTTTTTTATGAAATCCGAGAGCTTTCTGACCCTGCATAGACAGCAATGCAAGTGACACGTTGCCCAGAAAGGTATTAAGAACATCTGTAAAATAGTCCATGTGACATCAGTGGTTCAACTGTAATGTTATGAAACTACGAGAATACTTTTCATGCACAAAGACAACTTCTCTCCCGCGTCAGTCTTCGACATGTGTTCATGAGCACTAGGTTTTAGGTTCAATTATTATCCTAAAAGAGATTTTAAAAGCAAAATACAATAGCAGCCTCTCCCTCATCTGTTTTCTTTAGTCCTCATGGAGAGAACATGGTTGTATCTGAGTGCATTATGCTTTGACTTTTCCCTCGTGAGGATGGAGCATTCAGCATGTAGGCTAGTCTGTGCTAAACTAAGATTAGAGCAACCTCCAAGAGACCCCTTAATGCTCAGTGAGTCCCGTAGGTGCATTTGGATTTAGTGGCAAATCCTTAATTGGCAGCACTAATCTGTGTGTTTTGAACAACAAGTACTTTATTGAGCTGAGATGAGTGACGGGGTGACGTGGCATGACTCTTATTCTGGAGTTCTGGCCATTGATGTGAAAGCAGGATTACACTCTGATAAAGGCTGTAAATCGGCTAATATTCTGCACAAGAGCAAATTGCTTATTAGGTTTGTTAGATATTGAAGTCTTTGATCTCTCACTTGTGAGGGTTAGGTTTTTTGTGTGTGTTTGAAGACCAGCACATTTGAATTCACATTTCATTCATTTTGGATTATGCCGTATACAGAAATATAAAATTATATAGAGGAGATTTTTAGGGCTGTCACTAACAATTATTTTAGTAATCGAATAATCTATAGATTATTCTGACGATTAATCGAGTAATCGGATAATTATAATTACTTTTTGTGGTAATTAAAATAGACTTAAGCAAACAATGAGGAAGCAATATTAATTAGTTCAAATAAAGTGTCAAAAGCAAGTAATCATATGGTTTTATTGAACAAAACTGTTAAAATACATCATGTATTATTAACAATAGAACTAATGTACATTGTGTATTAAAACAAATGACTGCAGAGTGTGCCAATGGCCTGACAAATGTTTTTACACTTTACTGCACAATCTAATCCTTGTTTAATATTGAACAAACAATTAATTTAAAAAGTCTACTTAATCTTTAATATTTGTCCGTTACTTTACTACAGAAATGCTGTAGCCACTGTACAGGTGCATCTCAATAAATTAGAATGTCGTGGAAAAGTTCATTTATTTCAGTAATTCAACTCAAATTGTGAAACTTGTGTATTAAATAAATTCAATGCACACAGACTGAAGTAGTTTAATTGTGATGATTTGGTGTAACCCCTCACACCCGGGTCCTACACTCAAAAAAATGATTCTACCACACTGTACAGTTAATTTAAAAAAATCTTTTTCATTTAACACCATTGTGTTAGGTTTCCCATTTAAACAATTGCATTGTGTTAAACTGATTTGAAACAGTTTCGTTTTGGTTCAACTCAATATTTTCATTTTGAAAGAACGTATTTCAATTAAGTAGAGTTGAGAGTACATAAATTACTTTACTTGTGTAACTAGGAAGTGGATTTCCCCTTCCCATCATGCTTTGCACACGGCTGGATAAGGAGAGTAAATGTTGAAATAAAATTTTATTTTATGCATTTTTTTAATAAAATGATAAAATTGGGAGACTTGTTAATGTTTAATGTTCTTTTATGTTTTTATTTAAAGCAGTTTCTGGTATGGTAGTGTTTTTGGGGGTTACCATTGTGGTGAATGCATAGAGCATGTGCTTGGGTTGAGGACCTGATAACATAAGTTAAAGTTGTTTTAATAATAAAATAAACAACTACTTTGGGCATGCCATGGATGTAACAAAGCCATCTTATGGCTAATGCCTAATAAGTTGGTTAATGCCTAAAGTTAAGTAAATCCAATGTATCATTTTTTGAGTGTAGAAGAATTTCTGCCTAGTTATTTGTTTTCCAGTTAAATGTTTTAGATTGAGTTCAACAAGCATAAAATAATTACTTTATAAACGTATCAATTTCATTGAAACTATATTTGATCAAATTGAGTTGGCCCAACTCAATTACATTTTATTGCATGAATTTGTTTTTTATGAGTTGGGGTCACACATATTTATTGGATGGAAATCCTGCCCTCAATTAAATTGAGTTCATCCAATGACTTATTTTTTTGAGTGTACTCGCACCCCGCTCCGAGCGGGTCTCCGGCATGGGAGGCGGACGCACTAACAAGGAGGCTAAAGGCTGCAACCTCTAGCGTCAGTCGCTAGTGCGTCTCTTGAGATCGGGGAGTGAGGTTTACCTGCACAGCACCTACTAGCTGGCCTCCGTTACACTCACCCCCCTAAACCTCACTCCCATCCGGGTCACGGCACCAATGTAACCCCTCACACCTGGGTCCTACTCGCACCCCGCTCCGAGCGGGTCTCGAACCCGGGTCTCCGGCACAGGAAGCGGACGCACTAACAAGGAGGCTAAAGGCTGCAACCTCTAGCGTCAGTCGCTAGTGCGTCTCTTGAGATCAGGGGAGTGAGGTTTACCTGCACAGCACCTACTGGCTGGCCTCCGTTACACTCACCCCCCTAAACCTCACTCCCGTTCGGGTCACGGCACCAATGCAATCACTCACTCCCGGGTCCTACCGCACCTGCTCCGAGCGGGTCTCGGGCACGGGAGGCGGACGCACTAACAAGGAGGCTAAAGGCTGCAACCTCTAGCGTCAGTCGCTAGTGCGTCTCTTGAGATCAGGGGAGTGAGGTTTACCTGCACAGCACCTACTGGCTGGCCTCCGTTACACTCACCCCCCTAAACCTCACTCCCGTTCGGGTCACGGCACCAATGCAATCACTCACTCCCGGGTCCTACCGCACCTGCTCCGAGCGGGTCTCGGGCACGGGAGGCGGACGCACTAACAAGGAGGCTAAAGGCTGCAACCTCTAGCGTCAGTCGCTAGTGCGTCTCTTGAGATCAGGGGAGTGAGGTTTACCTGCACAGCACCTACTGGCTGGCCTCCGTTACACTCACCCCCCTAAACCTCACTCCCGTTCGGGTCACGGCACCAATGCAATCACTCACTCCCGGGTCCTACCGCACCTGCTCCGAGCGGGTCTCGGGCACGGGAGGCGGACGCACTAACAAGGAGGCTAAAGGCTGCAACCTCTAGCGTCAGTCGCTAGTGCGTCTCTTGAGATCAGGGGAGTGAGGTTTACCTGCACAGCACCTACTGGCTGGCCTCCGTTACACTCACCCCCCTAAACCTCACTCCCGTTCGGGTCACGGCACCAATGCAATCACTCACTCCCGGGTCCTACCGCACCTGCTCCGAGCGGGTCTCCGGCATGGGAGGCGGACGCACTAACAAGGAGGCTAAAGGCTGCAACCTCTAGCGTCAGTCGCTAGTGCGTCTCTTGAGATCGGGGAGTGAGGTTTACCTGCACAGCACCTACTAGCTGGCCTCCGTTACACTGACCCCCCTAAACCTCACTCCCATCCGGGTCACGGCACCAATGTAACCCCTCACACCTGGGTCCTACTCGCACCCCGCTCCGAGCGGGTCTCGAACCCGGGTCTCCGGCACAGGAAGCGGACGCACTAACAAGGAGGCTAAAGGCTGCAACCTCTAGCGTCAGTCGCTAGTGCGTCTCTTGAGATCAGGGGAGTGAGGTTTACCTGCACAGCACCTACTGGCTGGCCTCCGTTACACTCACCCCCCTAAACCTCACTCCCGTTCGGGTCACGGCACCAATGCAATCACTCACTCCCGGGTCCTACCGCACCTGCTCCGAGCGGGTCTCGGGCACGGGAGGCGGACGCACTAACAAGGAGGCTAAAGGCTGCAACCTCTAGCGTCAGTAGCTAGTGCATCTCTTGAGATCGGGGAGTGAGGTTTACCTGCACAGCACCTACTAGCTGGCCTCCGTTACACTCACCCCCCTAAACCTCACTCCCATCCGGGTCACGGCACCAATGTAACCCCTCACACCCGGGTCCTACTCGCACCGAGCGGGTCTCAAACCCGGGTCTCCGGCACAGGAGGCGGACGCACTAACAAGGAGGCTGAAGGCTGCAACCTCTAGCGTCAGTCGCTAGTGCTTCTCTTGAGATCAGGGGAGTGAGGTTTACCTGCACAGCACCTACTGGCTGGCCTCCGTTACATTGGCTCACATTTAACAAAATCTCGACAAATTAGAATATGGTGGCATGCCAATCAGCTAATCAACTCAAAACACCTGTAAAGGTTTCCTGAGCATTCAAAATGGTCTCTCAGTTTGATTCACTAAGCTACACAATCATGGGGAAGACAGTTGTCCAGAAGACAAATCCTTGACACCCTTCACAAGGAGGGTAAGACACAAACATTCATTGCCAAAGAAGCTGGCTGTTCAAAGTGCCTTATCCAAGCATGTTAACAGAAAGTTGAGTGGAAGGAAAAAGTGTGGAAGAAAAAAATGCACAACCAACTGGGAGAACTGTAGTCTTAAGAGGTTTGTCAAGCAAAATTGATTCAAGAATTTGGGTTAAATTCACAAGGAATGGACTGAGGCTGGGGTCAAGGCATCAAGAGCCACCACACACAGACGTGTCAAGGAATTTGGCTACAGTTGTTGTATTCCTCTTGAACCACAGACAACTTCAGAGGCATCTTACCTGGGCTAAGGAGAAGAAGAAATTGTCCAAAGTCCTCTTTTCAGATGAGAGCAAGTTTTGTATTTCATTTGGAAAGCAAGGTCCTAGAGTCTGGAGGAAGGGCGGAGAAGCTCATATTTTCTTGAATATGTGGACATCAAAACGTGTAAACTCAGAGAGAGGGTTTGAGCTTTTATTGAAATCGTGATGAACAGTTAGCATATTGAGAAAGATATGAATATATTCTCGTGTGTTTGCTTAGGTTTACAAATGATTTACCTTACAAATCTGATGAAATGGTGCATGTTGCATTCCCAGATGAACGTAATAATGAACCCAAACTCACAACAATATGCAGAGATGCAGTTTTAAATGCTCCACACAAATAATAAATGATAACAGTTTGTGTGGAGCAGCGTTTACTGTGAACGGAGCTGTTCTGAGAAGCACGTATGCAACCCACACGTATGTAAATAATTAAACAGCATATATTAAACCTGCATTGCATAAATTTATTTTATTAAGACATAGCGTTTGTGAATTCACAGTACAATTATGCTTTATTATGATTTTAAATGGGTTTAATATATCATGCAGCCTTGAAAAAATGGTCCAATAATGCGTTTCATGGATTCTTGTCCATGAAATGCGCCACTGCCTGTATTTTGCCAGTTACTCGACACAGGCAAAATGCAATCAAGGATTTTTTTAATCGAGTACTCAAATTGAATCGAAGAATTGTGAAAACCCTAAAGATTTGTCTCATTACAGTAAAAAAAATGTATGTCACAATTTATCATAGGTTTAAAACATAATACTTTTTTGTTTGTGTACTTAGTTTGAGGTAAGATTTTGTAAAGTTTGTGTGCTCACCAAGGCATTTGTTTGATCAAAAATACTGTAAAAACAAGGTAATTGTGTAGAATTGAGCAGAATGTGATGAAGTGATAGTAAATATGAACTTGGTCTGTCCAAAGTTTAAAAGGACTAAAACTGTTTCTTTCTTCTATGGAACACACAAACACTCACACAAAATTATGAAAAACTGTTTTTGTCCATATAATTAAAGTCTTCTTTTACAATATCTTTTGTGTTTCACACAGGAAAGAACCCAAATGAGAGTGATTAGATGAAAATAGAGTTTTAACTTTAATGTGAACATCTCAAGTGTTTTTAATTGAATGCACTAGCTTTGACACGTTCAACAGGCGTAACATCACTGTTCTGAGATTGGCTTCTTATTTCAAGATTGTCAGTGAGTAAATGACTTTTTTGAGGCAGGTCTGAAAAGGCCAAAAACCAGACCAATCTAGATAGTGTCTATCTGTAAGTTAATGCACACTTGGCTTCAAAGAGAATCACAGACTACTAATCTGTGTCATTATCAGGAATCGTAATGTCTTATCTTTTCAGCACTGCAATTAACCCTACGTTGATTAACATCAATAACTCTCCTAGAGGACACAAAATCATTATATTAGATTACTTCAATCCCTCGCAATCCCCTTTCATTTGCTCATGCCCATGTTAGAAGGAAAAATGGATGTTCTGCGCACCCTCCTTCTTCTTGAAACGCAGAGCAGGTGGTGTGATTATGTCAGCTCTGATGTCTGCTGTCAGCTATAGCTTTAGTTCACACATTTCCCATATATTATAACAGTGTAAATAAATCCTACCCAAATCTGTCTGTTCCCTTGTCTGAATATTCACAGGTCTAAATGTTTCTAACAGGGTTTAATGGAATTCATCGAAATGTTAGACTGTTGTTATTCGCAAGTTCTCTGGCTGTCAGGGTGTGTAAACACCAGCGCGCCATTGTGAGATCAGGGAAAGAATTAAGACAGAGTTTTTTCCCTCTGCATGACAAATTTATCTTGCTTGCATCCATAAGGGGTTCAACCCGGGTAAATTTGTGAAAATTTGTCAAATGACATTCCCTTCAAGGTGAAATGAATACCTGGATTAATCTCTTTGTACATATACAGTCAAGCCCGAAATTATTCATACCCCTGGCAAATTCTGACTTAAAGTTACTTTTATTCAACCAGCAAGTTGTTGTTGTTTTTTTTTACCGGAAATGACAGGCTTCTCCCAAAAGATAATAAGACAGTGTACAAGAGGCATCATTGTGGAAAAAAAATATTTCTCAGCTTTTATTTACATTTGAACAAAAAGTGGCATGTCCAAAATTATTCATACCCTTTGCAAACTGTCACAGTCTATGCGAAAATCCAAAGTTCTATACCATTCCAAATAGTCCAAGTTGTTCTAAAGCATCCTAATTACCCTGATTAATTAGGAACAGCTGTTTTAATCAGCTCAACAGGTGAAAAACAGAAGCTCTCTTCTGTCGGTTTGTGGACAGTCATGACTAAGACAAAGGAGCTCACTGAGGACCTGTGGCTGCGCATTATGGCTGCTCACAAGTCAGGAAAGGGCTATAAGACTTTCTTCTGTGGAACATAAGCCCCAGTATTTTGAAGATGCAGTATAAAGATATTATAAACACTAACATAAAGTGCTATACAAATAAATTTGACTTGACAATTGGGACAGTGCCTGAATCTCCTCCTTGTATCAGAAAGTAGACCTAACAAGCTGTATTCAGACCATGTTCCATTCAGCAGAGTGTTTGTGATTACATCACCACTTCATTCACCAGAGGTGCCACAAATGAGACGAGATGAGAGGTCAGGGGTCACGGCTATTGCACACTCCAGAGCAAAAGTCAATTCCATTTCACCTGCAATTCTATTCACAAGAAAAGTAATTTAGTTGATCTAATCCCGAGCAAAGGAAGGTCCTATTCCGAGTTCATTTTCAGGGAAGACCCTGATGTGGACCAAAGCTGAATAGAACTTGTCACGCTTTTATATCGAGGTGCTTCCTTGTGCTCTGGAAAAGCAGTTTACTCTGTTAGTACTATATGTAAATTGCTGCTTAAATCACCTGCGAATTCAATAAGTCATCCATATAAATTTTCACAAAAACATCAACATGCAGCTTTTGAAAGATTACATTTCCATTCACTATTCAGTTGAGATTTTTTGCCTCGCAATAAAAAAGTTCATCGAATTGAATGTGCAGCCACGTCGCCGACAGACATTTTATGACTGTAAGCAAAGAGTGTGCTCCTTTAACAAGTATAAGACGGCTTTTGCTATTCGAAGTCAAAGCATTTCCATATGTTTATCTCTGAGAGACTAACAACCCTCAGGATGTATTATAACCGGAGGAACATTTGTTAATCTACTGACGGGAGCACTGGCATAAAAATCATACCATGATGTTCCAGGCTTGTTTTTCGCTCCAGCTGAGGCTTAAAATGCGCTGCCTGGTGTTTGACAACATTAAAGAGGGCATGTTTTGAGCGAAAAAGTCTTCAAAAGTGTGAAGCCTCTTTTAAACGGTTCCTTTTTGAAAGCCTAAAAAAGATATAAACATGCTTAGCATGCAATATTTGAACAGCGCATAGAAGCGTTTTTAAAAGGATCTTATTAACATTTATGTTTCTTGAGGCAGAGGAGAGTTAGATGAAGCAGGACTCAAGAATTAAGCAGTGTAAGAGATTTTCAGGCTATTCACTTGGTCACATGTTCTAACAGTTCATTGATTTGCTGATTGCCTTGCAAATGTAAACATTTGGTTTTCGGTGATGTTTTATACATTGCTTTGTGAATTATGTACATTGCAACTTCAACTTCATTTGGACAACTTTAAAGGCAATTATATATATATATATATATATATATATATATATATATACATATATACACACACACACATATATATGTATACACACACACACACACACACACACACACACACATATATATTCATACAGTAATATTATTTAATAATATGTTTGTGTTGTGACCAACAAAACATTGGCAGGGCAAATACAAATTTTAACTACTGGCGACCACTATGGAGAACAAACACATTTTAATGTTTCATAATGCATCTTAATACACACATACAAGCTGATATACTGAGGTTGACCATCAGTGCAAACGTTCATGGCTCCAATCACCACGGCCACTCACCGAAGGTGTGAGAGCTGTCTTTTTATAGAGATGTGTTAATATGTTGATTCATTCACACCTACACTGTCGACTCTTGGAGACTTGGCATACTGGCTATGGGCGGCCACTTGCTTTCGATCCAGCATGCTGCTCTAATAGCAGAAAGTAGAAAGTGAACACAATCTTAGTCCAGTTGGCACTTCGCAAAAACCATCCCCCATAGTTGCTGTTGCTATATCCAACAAACCATGACGCTCTCACGCCACACATCAGGTTCTCACACAGTGAAAAATACATTGCAGAACAAAGAGGAAACTGACAACTGGGCAACAGAAAAGACAGAGCAGGTTATTTTAGCTAAGTCTCAGCTTTCAAATTTTGTCGTTTTCAACCTGATTCATGACAGAAATTTACCAGTGTGAACTTTTTCGCGAGATGTGAAATGCTTACCAATTGGTACGTATCACTGCAGTTTACAACAGAAATGTCCACTGAGTGGCGCTAAAAGAGTGTTTGTTTTTGTTATTTTCCCCAGAACAGATGAATGTACATATGGTACGTTTTATGTGATGTTGGTTTTGCATGTGTCACTGCAGTTCTGACTTGAAATGTCCATTGAGTGGCTCTAAAACTAATGCTCCGTGACGTTTTAAAATAACATACCGTCTGCACTACGCCTAAACCTACTTGATAGTATGGAAAAAAGCAAATGTAACGTAAAAACGCAATTGTAAGCATGCTGTTTTAGCCTTTTATCTCTCATCTTTCAGCTCTTTCATCACCATGTTTTTCACGGGATTCATACCCAAGGTTTCCGTATTCGGTCCAACTCTGTCCAGGCTGTGCTACCAAGCAAGCTTGTTACGTTTGGAAAGCGAAACATATGGAGCTGTAATTATAAGTGTGTACAAAAACGATTACAAGTGCTTGCTGTTACCACCTCTAGTGTTCATTTCTGCTGTAAACTGCAGTAATATGTACTTATTGGTACTTTCTTCATCTTTTACAGCTTTCTTTTGCGGCCACAACTCCTGTCCTGGCAGACAGGAAAAAGTATCCAAATTTCTTCAGAACCGTCCCATCAGACAATGCTGTGAACCCCGCTGTGGTGAAGTTTCTCAACTTTTACAACTGGAGCAGAGTAGGAACCCTGACCCAGGATGTCCAGCGCTTTTCTGAGGTATGTTAAGAAAAATTGCTTTTTCTGAATGTACTTTGACTTATGATATTGTGGTTCAGTCCTTAAAGAATTAGTTCACTTCAGAATAAGAAATTCCAGATAATTTATTCATTCCATGTCATCCAAGATGTCATGTCTTTCTTTCTTCAGTCAAAAAGAAGGTAACGTTTTTAAGGAAAACATTCCAGGATTTTTCTACATATAGTAGACTTCAATGAGGATCAAACTGCTTCAAAGGGCTCTACACGATCCCAGCCGAGAAATAAGGGTCTTATCTAGTGAAATGATTGGTCATTTTCTAAAAAATACAAATTTATATACTTTTTAAAACAAATGCTCATCTTGCATTAGCTTGACTTCATGCATTACATAATCACACACGTGGTATAACGAAAGTCCCAACCCAGTGTTTACACAGTGAATGTGTGAAAAAGGTCAAACACCCTTTACAAAAAAAGTTAAAACAACGATGTATGACAATTTTGAAGTTGGAGGAGAAAATGAGATGGAGTTTTTAACCCTACCCTACCTTTCTAAACCAATTTACACAGATGAAAAACTTAACACATGTGACTTTTCCAACATTATTATGCAAGTTGATTATGAGTTATTAGCGCAAGGCGAGCATTTGTGGATAAAAAGTATATAAATTTGTAAAAAAAAAAAAAAATGTAGAAAATGACTGATCGTTTGGCTAGATAAGATCATTATTCCTCGGCTGGGATCATGAAGAGCCTTTGGAACTGCATTGAAATTAGAATTTGGACCTTCAAGTTGTTGATCCCCATTGAGAAAGAAATACATGAATATCTTGGATAACATGGGGTTGAGTAAATTATCAGGAATTTTTTTATTCTAGAAGTCAACTAATCCTTTAAACTAATGTTAAGAAAATGTTTTTCGACAGTAGATATTATGTTTTTGGTCTTTATTTATGTGAAGAAATATTTCAGAATATTGAAGCACTTGAAGCAACTACTTGATACTCAAGAACAATTTCCTAGCTCAAAAAATACACGTTTGACAGAAGAATATGCATTTAGTATTGAATGTAGTATTGTAGCATGATATTATCTTGCTCTACATAACCAGCTTCACCAGCCTATCACTTTTTGGAAGAGTACTTCTCAGAAATATAAGGCCTTTTCCTTTAATTTTGAGTGTGGGTGTGTTGTTTTCCTTCTGTTTGTATTTCATGTGAATAGACACAGTTATTCCCCTGTGGAGTTCCTTTTCGGTCTCATTTTGGTGTCTGAGATAAAAGTAGATTGAATTGATTGCTTGAGACATTTATATATAACACGGTCAAGAATCGTGTCATGTTTGTGTGTTTATTGTAAGCTTCTGGAAATTCCTTCCTCCAGTGGGATGCGTAGTTGAAAGCCTCCAGGGGCAGAGAGATATTAGCGTCTCTTTCTCACACGAGCGCTCCATAGTAACCGTTTGCTGTCAGAGTTCAAAGTATTCCTCAGGTGATAGATCTAAAACCTGGATCATCATTACACATCCACCTAGCCATGGATCACTGGGACTGCTAATGTTAGCAAATCACTGCAGTTTTGTTGCTGATAGAAATGTGCAAAAAGGCCTGCAGTGGGCTATGTTTCAAACTGAAATGAATTGTTCTTACTAGGTCAAAAATTGAATTGAATTTTGTTGTCAGTTGACACCAATACACTACCAGTCAAACGTTTTTGAACAGTAAGATATTGTAAGTTTTTTTGCTTACCAAGCCTGCATTTATTTGATTGGTTTTCTAATTTAATATATTTTAAAGTGTAATTTATTCCTGTGATCAAAGCTACATTTTCAGCATTATTACTCCAGTTTTTAGTGTCACATGATCCTTTAGAAACTATTCTAAAATGTTGATTTTCTGTTCAAAAAACATTTTATTATTATTATAATTAATATTTAAAACAGTTGAATAAATTCTTTCAGAATTCTTTGATGAATAGAAAGATCCAAAGATCAGCATTTACGGTATCTGAAATAAAAAGCTTGGAATCAGTATATATCTATATATAATTATTATTATTTTTTTTTTTTGGGAGAAAGAGATTGTTGAAAATAATTATTTCAATTAGCAAGGACACTTTAAATTGTCAAAAGTGATGAAAAATACACAACATTTAAAATGTTATTTCAGATAAATGCTGTTTTTCTAAACTTTCTATTTATCAAGAAACCTGCAAAAATTCTACTCTGCTGTTTTCAACATGATAATAAATGTTTTTGAGCAGAAAATCTGAATATTAGAATGATTTCAGAAATATCATGTGACTGGAGTAAACATGCTAAAAATTCAGCTTTGAAATCAAAGGAATAAATAACATTTTAAAATATATTAAAATAGAAAATTATTTTAAATAGTAAGAATTTTAAAATTTTAGTTTTTGCTGCACTTTGGATCAAATAAATGCAGACTTAGTGAGAAGAAAAGAGTTAAAAACATTACCAATTTTACTGTTTAAAAACTTTTGACTGGTAGTGTATAATAGATAGGCTTAACATGCTTAGCTTACAAAAAATTACTTACCTTACAAAAAATAATATATTATAACTTTGTATGTCAAAGCTGACATGTGACATGGAAAATAGTGGGTGAATTATGAAAAGAGGATGTTCAAGATGAAGGCTGACTTGATTTTTGGCGCTTTTCCACTACACAGTACCAGCTCGGCTCGACTCGACTCGACTCGACTCGGCTCTGTTTGGTTTTCCACTGTGTAAAAGCTGTACCTGTACCTCCACAATAGTACCTGGTTGTCATAGCGACGCTGCAGGAAACTGCCGTGATGTAATCTTCTACGTGACACACACCCGCTGTCTGCACCTCCTCGTTTGACCACGGTGTATTCTTCCGAGTTGCCATAATATGTAATGGATTGGATATGTCACGCAATCTCTGGCCAAACTTTTTAAAAATGGCGGGGTTATTCTGGATACTATTGCTGGCGCGTGCAATGATGACGCAGTGAATAGTGACAATTCTCTCTGACCAATCAGCAGTCTGCTGTGTTTTCACGTCACATTTTAGTATCGCCTCAGCTCGCTTGGAACCTCGCCGGAGGTGGTACGAAAAAAAGTACCTGGAAGCCGGTACAGGTACAACTTTTACACAGTGGAAAACCAAACAGAGCCGAGTCGAGTCGAGTCGAGCCGAGGCGAGCTGGTACTGTGTAGTGGAAAAGCGCCATTAGACTACTTTTTAATGAGTATAAACCACAGTTTCAATAAACCGCATATTAATAGCGTCTCGGGCTCCGTGATTGAATATATATTTTCCTCCATGTGCGAGCTACAGAATGAGCCACTCTGTGAAACAGCCAATCAGAGCAGAGCTCATCATTATTATTCATGAACCTTCTAAATAAGGTAATAACAGACCATTTCATTCTAGGGACAAATCCTAGGGTTGTAAATGGACCTGTAAAACCATTTCTGGAGATTTTTGGCCCTTTTCTATGCCATATACCTTCTATGTAGATATCAGAGAACAATCTAAAATATTGTGTCAATGCATTCTATGGCACCTTTAAAGAATTCAGTACTGAGTAGTCAAATGCAAGTTTTGAGCAGTGAAGAGTTGTGCTTGTTGTTTCTCGTTCTATGATCGCAAATGCGTGTTTGTCATAGGATAGACATGACTGTAAATTATTGACTGAATTGTGTTTTTATAATATTTGCTATTCAAATGGAAATATGCTAAATAAATGCCTTCAGGTGGGTTAAAACAGTGATTAAAAACACTGTATTGTAAGATTAACATCTGCTAGAAAATATTTTATTTTACAAATGCAAGTAGCGCTTCTTCTGTTCTCTTAGACACCCTGAAGCTCAAAGAACTGTATGTTCTGTAATATTATTTACACTTTAATTTGCTAACATACTGAAATGCACTAAGAGTGACAGGCAATATGTATTCATACATGCTGTAAATAAATTGCATTGTCATATTTTTATTTCATTTTAGGGAAAGCCAGGTTTCCCACGCACTTTTAAAGCAGTTGCCGTATGTGTGATACCTTACAGTATAAGAGAATTTTTTATTAATCTCTTCCTTTTGTCAGCACATTGTGGAGGTTTATACATATTTATGTTTTTCAGAAGTTTAATATATATTTTAATCTCATGTAAACATGTTATGGTTTGAGAACAGATGGCGAGTGAGTGGTATAATCTTTATATAAAAAAGGGAAAGGAAATATAATGGATCATTCGCTAATTTCTTAGTGATCATATGACTAATTTAAAAAGTGATTATTTGATTTTTAAAATGAATGGCAGGTAAAGTTGTGCTGTATATCTAAAGATTCAGTCAATGAATGACTGAATAAATGAATAAATCATTCACATAGACGCTCTGTATCTGAATGGCTGAACAGAGTTGTGCTCTTGCCTTTGGGGAGGTAAGGAGCTCCAGTGAGGGTTGTGGAAGGTGTAAATCCCTTTATCTTTGCCTCTGGATGGAGTTGCTGAACAGACACAGAGGAAGAGCCTGATCCCGTCATCAGCCTGCCTGAGGAGGGCACTGGAAGCCTGATTAGCATGCCGGTGTCACGCTCTCTCACCCTCAGCGGTGCCGTACCGCAGGATAGCTGACCGCGCTGTGTGATGTGACATTTCAGGAGGAGGTGCATCTGTTGTGTCACACAAATTAGGAGGTGTGGATCTAGAACCTCACTTGCTGGCCTTTTCTTGGAGACTTGGGATGACTGGGGGTTGCTGGTTTCACTAAGAATTAATAATATTTTTCTCAAAAGTGCCTCGGTGTAATTGCATATATGAAAATCCTTTTAATACTTAGAGTAAACAAAGAGGTATTCGTGTATGTGTGTGTGTTGTGTGCATGAATGCTCTGGGTTTCTATCTCAGGCCTCATTCTGCTTGTTCCAGTGAAGTAATTTAGCACCTGTCCTGTCTGCTGCTTGATATCTGACACATTGCAGGAGGCTGTCGGTGTTTTGCCTGAGTGTCTATCAATAAGTGGATTAAGGGCTGTTCACACTCCAGCATGAATCACACTCCAGTATGCTGTTTTACAGATGAAGACCCAATCCCCTTTTTATGTGGTAAAAGATTAGATGACTTGGGCCCCGATGAGGAATTAAACCCATTTGTCAGGCCTCGCACTTCGAGTAGGATTGTGTGCGTTTCTGTGTCTACACATAAATTGCTGTGCATAATGTCTGTGAGGTGTTGAGGCCACCGTTTTCCTTTCTCAGGCCAGCTCTTATATCTATATACTCGCTGTTACGCAGTTTACACGGACATAAGGTAAGAGTTTGAGTCATTAAGCCGAATCAATCGCGTGTAAAAAGATTTGACAACTTTTTAATGTTCTACTTGGAGATGCATTAAATGCATTATTCTATCTATCATTTTATCATTCTATCTATCGTTCTGCCTGTCATTGGAGATGCATTAAATGCACTGTTTTTTTCTATCGTTCTATCATTCTGTCGTTCTGTCATCTATCTGTTGTTCTATCGTTCTATCATTCTGTTGTTCTGTCTATCGTTATATTGTTCTGTCATCTACCTGTTGTTCTATCTGTTGTTCTATCTATCTATCTATCTATCTATCTATCTATCTATCTATCTATCTAATCTATTGTTCTATCGTTCTGTCATCTATCTGTTGTTCTATCGTTCTATCATTCTGTTGTTCTGTCTATCGTTATATTGTTCTGTCATCTACCTGTTGTTCTATCTGTTGTTCTATCTATCTATCTATCTATCTATCTATCTATCTATCTATCTATCTATCTATCTATCTATCTATCTATCTATCTATCTATCTATCTATCTATCTATCTATCTATCTAATCTATTGTTCTATCGTTCTGTCATCTATCTGTTGTTCTATAATTCTGTCATCTATCTATCTATCTATCTGTCTGTCTGTCTGTCTGTCTGTCTGTCTGTCTGTCTGTCTGTCTGTCTATCTATCGTTCTGTCATCTGTTGCTCTATCGTTCCATCTATTGTTCTGTCATCTATCTGCTTTTCTATTGTTCTGTCATTCTATCATTCTGTCATCTATCTGTTGCTCTATCGTTCCATCTATTGTTCTGTCATCTATCTGCTTTTCTATTGTTCTGTCATTCTATCATTCTGTCATCTATCTGTTGTTCCATCGTTCTATCTATTGTTCTATCGTTCTGCCGTCTATCTGTTGTTCTATCGTTCTGTCATATATCTGTTATTTCATCGTTCTATCTATTGTTCTATTGTTCTGCCGTCTATCTGTTGTTCTATCGTTCTGTCATATATCTGTTATTCCATCGTTCTATCTATTGTTCTATCGTTCTGCCATCTATCTGTTGTTCTATCGTTCTGTCATATATCTGTTGTTCTAACATTCTATCTATTGTTCTATTGTTCTATCATTCTATCGTTCTATCTTTCTATCTTTCTATCGTTCTGTCATCTGTTGCTCTATCGTTCCATCTATTGTTCTATCTATTGTTCTGTTATCTATCTGCTTTTCTATTGTTCTGTCATTCTATCGTTCTGTCTACCGTTATATGTTCTGTCATCTATCTGTTGTTCCATCGTTCTATCTATTGTTCTATCGTTCTATCTTTCTATCTTTCTATCATTCTATCGTTCTATCGTTCTGTCATCTGTTGCTCTATCGTTCCATCTATTGTTCTATCTATTGTTCAATAGTTCTATCATTCTATCGTTCTGTCATCTATCTGATGTTCTATCGTTCTATCTATTGTTCTATCGTTCTGCCATCTATCTGTTGTTCTATCGTTCTGTCATATATCTGTTATTCTAACATTCTATCTATTGTTCAATTGTTCTATCATTCTATCGTTCTATCTTTCTATCTTTCTATCGTTCTGTCATCTGTTGCTCTATCGTTCCATCTATTGTTCTATCTATTGTTCTGTCATCTATCTGCTTTTCTATTGTTCTGTCATTCTATCGTTCTGTCTACCGTTATATGTTCTGTCATCTATCTGTTGTTCCATCGTTCTATCTATTGTTCTATCGTTCTATCTTTCTATCTTTCTATCATTCTATCGTTCTATCGTTCTGTCATCTGTTGCTCTATCGTTCCATCTATTGTTCCATCTGTTGTTCTGTCATCTATCTGCTTTTCTATTGTTCTGTCATTCTATCGTTCTGTCTACCGTTATATCGTTCTGTCATCTATCTGTTGTTCCATCGTTCTATCTATTGTTCTATCGTTCTGCCGTCTATCTGTTGTTCTATCGTTCTGTCATATATCTGTTGTTCTAACATTCTATTTATTGTTCTATCGTTCTGCCATCTATCTATTGTTCTATCGTTCTGCCATCTATCTGTTGTTCTATCGTTCTGTTATATATCTGTTGTTCTAACATTCTATCTATTGTTCTATCTATTGTTCAATAGTTCTATCATTCTATCGTTCTGTCATCTATCTGATGTTCTATTGTTCTATCTATTGTTCTATCGTTCTGCCATCTATCTGTTGTTCTATCATTCTGTCATATATCTGTTATTCTAACATTCTATCTATTGTTCAATTGTTCTAACATTCTATCGTTCTATCTGTTGTTCTAATATTCTGTTGTTCTATCTATTGTTCAATTGTTCTATCGTTCTATCTATTGTTCTATCTATCGTTCTATCGTTCTGTCATCTATTGTTCTATCGTTCTGTCATCTATCTGTTTTTCTATTGTTCTATCATTCTATCGTTCTGTCTATCGTTATGTAGTTCTGTCATCTATCTGTTGTTCTAGCATTCTGTCATCTATCTGTTGTTCTATCGTTCTATCTATTGTTCTATCGTTCTGTCATCTATCTGTTGTTCTAACGTTCTATCTATTGTTCTATCTATTGTTCAGTTGTTCTATTGTTCTATCATTATATCGTTCTGTCATCGATCTGATGTTCTATCGTTCTATCTATTGTTCTATCTATCGTTCTTTTGTACTATCGATCTATCATTCTGTCATTCGATTGTTGTATCTATTCTATTGTTCAATCATTCTATCTATTGTTCTGTCTGTCATTTTATCTATCTATCTATCAATCTATCGTTCTATCATTCTATCGTTCTATCTATCTATCGTTCTATCTATCTATCGTTCTATCTATCTATCTATCGTTCTATCTATCTATCTATCTATCTATCGTTCTGTCATCTATCTGTTCTATTGTTCTATCATTCTATCGTTCTATCATTGTATCATTCTGTCATCTATCTGTTTTCAGCATTTCTATAGTGTTAATTATATGGTTGACCATTATTACACATTTAAACTAAAAAAAAAGATTATTAATGTATATAAGTTACATGTGGTCATATCCCTTTATCTGAATTTCTGAAAGCATCTAATCCTTTTCCCACATCCATCCAGGGTAGAGCAGTAATTAAATGCAAGTGTTTACATGGATATTTTGGTTTGTGTGTCTGTCTCACTTGCGTCACCGAGCCAAGGATCTTCATCTCTCTCACCCTCCTCTTTCCTTCTAAATGTGTGAAAATGAAGTGAGAAAGCGAGTGTTTAAAACAGGTCACCATATGGTTTCTCTACTGTACATGCACTGTCCTCTTTTACACCAAGGTGCTCCATTAGTGACCTTTTGGACACTCTCCAGCAGCTTCAGTAATGGGGCTCTATTCAGGTGTACACGTGTGTGTGTGTGTGTGTGTGTGTGTGTGTGTGTGTGTGTGTGTGTGTGTGTGTGTGTGTGTGTGTGTGTGTGTGTGTGTGTGTGTGTGTGTGTGTGTGTGTGTGTGTGTGTGTGTGTGTGTGTGTGTGTGTGTATGTATGTGTGTGTATAATGAAGTTTCTGCTTGTTTGATCACTGATTAAACATTCAGGCAACACAAGCACAATCGGCTGGCTCAGCCAAGCTAATTGCATTCCCTAAGGAGATGATCCAAGCACAAGTCATCCAATCCTCCCGGATCGGACCTCACGGGCAGTCCTATCTGTGAGCATCAGCCGTGTGTGTGCGTTCGTTCGCCATTGTGTTGTTCTTTGTGCCTGTTCGCGTCTGTTTCAGTTTAAAGGCTCATTAAAACCTGTGCTATAAATAGATGCATATGTCCCCTCAGCTGCAGCGGTGCATTAAACGCGGCGGCTTTCTCTCGCTCTTCGGCTGCGTCGTGCCTGACCTATCCCGATGCGTTCGCTGCTCCTGGAGGACGTGGGAATCCCGACGCTATTGCACAATCCAGTATAGACTTGTCCACAGAATGTGTCTTTCTCTCACATCTGTCCCCCAGAACACAGGTGCATGAGGCTGCTGGGAATATTTCAATACAAAAATAACACATGGACAAAGATTAGTGCACATAGGACATCTGTATTTAGGCATCAAAGGCCTCTTTTCTTGTCTTTACTTGTTTCTAGGGTTTCAGAGAAAATGCATATGTATGTTTGCTTAGCTATTCTTTGGGGACAAAACTGTCGCCAGAAGCTCCTCTTGGGAATGTCCTCAAAGGTAATATCATAAATATTTATTACAGTGAGGTGGGTAGGGTTAGTAAAGGTTATAAAATCAGACATGCCTAATAAAAAGTAAAACAGCTTAATTAAAAATGAATCTCTGAACAGCTCTTTTAATCTGAGTTGAAATAATATTAGTGAGTGTCCTCAGTGCCCATATACAGATGAAATTTGTCAGTGACGGGTCACATTATGATGGCACTGTCCTCTGTCAGACCTCATTGTGCCGTCAGCATCAGAGGAAAGATCCCGGCTGACATTCACACACCTTCCTATATATCTCCAAACGCAGCCAATCACAGACTCACGGCGCTCAGCCGCACGGGGACCTGAGCAGCACCGAAATGTTGCTGATGATGGACTGCTGTGGGTTTAGAAAAAGAGGGAAAAATAAGGCAGTGACACAACAAGCTGTGACCCATGCTACTCCTGTTAATTCATCATCTACAGGCCTGGCAGCTCTTAAGAGACCATATTACTGCTGGGTGTCATGATGACTGTTGGATATGCTAGATATTGTGCAAACAAAAGGTTCACTTCTGAAAAAGTGAAGGGGAGTTCAGCTAATGCTTAGGCTACAGCTAATGCAAGTTAATTAAAGGAAAAGTTTGTGTCCTCCTTTCCTCAGTCGCAAAGAATTTACGTTTTTTGAGGAAAACATTCCATGATTTTTCTCCATATAGTGGACATCAATGGAGCCAATGGGTTGAAGGTCCAAATTGCAGTTTCAATGCACCTTCAAAGGGCTCCACATGCTAAAGGTCTTATCTAGTAAAAAAAATAGTCTTTTTTTTAAGAAAATGGCTGATTGTTTCCCTCTGATAAGACCCTTATTCCTCGGCTGGGATCGTGTAGAGCCCTTTGAAGCTGAATTGAAACTGTAATTTGGACTTTCAACCCAGTGGCTCCCATTGAATTCACTATGTGGTTAAAAATCCTGGAATGTTTTCCTTAAAAAAGGAAATATTTTCTTTTTTGACTGAAAAAAGAAAGACATGAACATCTTGAATGACATCGGAGTGAGCAAATTATCAGGAAATTTTCATTCTGGAAGTAAAATTCTTCTTTAAATTTACTCAAAAAAAAAACCATTATTAGTGTTAAATGTAGTATTGTTTGTATACTATTATAGTATTTGTTAATATTTTGAATTAAATATATTTTGTAGGTTTTCAATTTTCTTTTTTGTTTAAGTTTTGTTATTATTATTATTATTTTTAGAAAAGTCATAATTTCTCATTTTTGTTTTCATTTAATTTTCTAATTTTCCACTTTTTAAATTTCATTTTTTATAATTAAAGTTTTATTTTATTTCAGCTTTATTTCAGTTGTTAGTAGAGATGCACCAGTGTATCAGCCAATAATCGGTATCTGCCAGTAAAAGCAATTTTCTGCACTTTTCTACCATTGGCCGATTGTTTAAAAACAAGGCAGTGGAAAAGTGAAGAAAATGTTTCTAATATAGAATTAAGGGCTGTCCATGATAATAATAATGCATCAACATTAGCACCATTAACACAGGTTTTATTTGACCCTATGAACCACCCATAGATTAAGGCAGGGTTGCCAGGTTCACAGTTTTCCCTTCACAATTTATTTGTAATGCGCCTCCATTCCAATTATCACAAAAAGCTGTGTGCTTTGTTACTTCTAATAAGAAACAAAGCCTTAGTGTTCAAATCCTGTACATTTTATGACAAAACTCAAACAATAAATGGCATTGTGATTCTCTTACATGTGTTACACTCTTAAAAATAAAGGTCCTTCACTATAACATAGAATAAAAGAGTGTATGTCAGATCGCTGTAGCAGCTTCTGTTTAAAAGCCAGCACGGAGCAAGAGTCTCTTCCACTTTAATACAAGTTATAGCCCAAAATAAGCATGAGTGAACATCAGAAGGTATGTTGAAAGATACAGTACAACTTACTGAAATGTGTCATGTCTCATGTCTCATGTCTCACAATTGTTCAATCAGCGTTTCAACTGAAACAAAGACATTGAATAAAACAGCTTGTGAACAATATGTCACTTAACATTGCATTTACCTCAGGAAAGTTATCCAGTGTTCACAGCTGGTTAGTGAGTGAGCTTATTTACTATTAATTATATATGTATGTTTGAATAAATCTGGCATGAAAACCTTATGTGCAATTGAGTTGTATACAGACATTTTATTTAACTGTGATTATTATATTTGAAAACAAATAGCATTGAATTGAATAGTGCTATTGTTAATTTTAACCTCTAATGTACAACATTAAAAGAATTCCCTGTATAGTTTACAGCATTAGTTGGAAGAGATTTTTTCCTTATGAAAATTAAACTATCGGCAGATATCATTCAGAATAATCGGCTATTGGTATCGGCTGTGAAATTTCGTATTGGTGCATCTCTAATTTTTAGTAGTTTTACGTTTAGAGAACAATAACAACACTGCAAAAAAATACCCACCATATTAATTACACATTGTCAAAGCACACTGGGAAAAAAAACCTATTTTTACTTAGAAATTGCTAGTAAATTTTACATTTTGGGTCACCTCTGTACATACAGCCTCTTGGCTTATTCCAATTAATAAAAAAATACATATATAAATAGGTTATGTTGAAAACTGGACAGTGGTCTCCTTTTAAAACATTAAACTGTGGGCATTTAGCCAGTCTGCCTAGACAGCTTTGCGTATCCGGGTGAGATGGAGAATAATGTCGGGTTTATGGTAAATTAGCCCGCAGAGCTTCTTGACACCCAGTATTGTGCTCTTGTGTCACTCTACCTGATTCATGCGGCTTCCTGTTTACCCTTTTTCTCTGGGTTCATTTGACAGGTCAGTGCATAAATGCATTATGCATTTCACATCACATCATGCTCATTTCTCCTCAGCTTTAGGACAGCTCTCAAATCCCATAATCCTTTGGAGCTCCTTTACTGCACAGCACCCACCCGTCCTTCTCTGTGTCCCTTTCTCTTTCTGTCTCTCTTTCCTCTTGCTTAAATCTTCCCATCAGGTGGTCTCTTGTGCTCGCACACAAGCATACACTTGTGTATTGTGTATATATGCTCATGAGATCCACACGTACAGCCACACACACACAGCCACACACACACACACACACACACACACACACACACACACACACACACACACACACACACACACACTTGCTCATGTGGAACAAGGTTTCCAGGATCTGCCAGCATTAAGCTACAAATATGCTCACCGCATCAGTAATCAAGACAATGTGGATCAGCCAG
This sequence comes from Garra rufa, assembly GCF_049309525.1. Taxonomy (NCBI): domain Eukaryota; kingdom Metazoa; phylum Chordata; class Actinopteri; order Cypriniformes; family Cyprinidae; genus Garra; species Garra rufa. The sequence goes on along the minus strand of NC_133377.1, from coordinate 3,017,267 downwards.
GCTTTTCAGGTAAAGTCTGGCAGAATGAGTTCAGGTTTCTGTCACAATCTGACATTGCCCTGTTTACTCGTGGTTTTAACATCCGTCTCGGGTGATGTGATCGTAAGAGGTCAGCTGATAGAGATTGATGACTTACAAAGCATGTTCAAACATCTAAATATGCATTTATTTATACCAAATAAATGTTATTACAGGTTAAAATAACTGTTTTCAGTTTCAAATTAAATGTAATAAATAAATAAAGAGTTGCCATCTGAAATTTTTTTAAGCTCCTACTGTATGTTTATGTTCAGTCCTTTCACTTTAATGGCAATGAAAATAACCTATTCATAAAAATGACTGAACCTACACATATGAGCCTGATAAAAATGATCATTTTAGAAGAAAATCCATCAGAAATCATTATAATATGCTGATTTGGTGCTCAAGAAACAGCTCTTCTTATTATTCATGTTAAAAGCAGTTTTGCTGCTTAATATTTTTTTAGAAACTGTGATAACATTTGTTCAGGATTCAAGTGAAAGTTTCACGTTTGACCAAATGTAATGAATCATTGTTGAGTAAAAGTATTAATTTACAGTATTAAATTTGTGAATTAAAAACAGTATAAAATTTGATTGATGCTTTTCTAACTTTTGTACTTTAGTTTTGAACATTTGGTTTTGTTTCCAAAGCACCAGTACAAAACAACACATGCATCTATTTGTCACAAATATAAAGCAAAGGTTCAAAAGAATGTCAATTTCTGCTGAAGGCAAGTGGAAATGAGATACAAATTCTCTCCGCTTGCAGTGCGTCAGTCACATTTGTCAAGAAAATAAGTGAGAAAACATAAAAACACAGTTTGACCAATTCATACATCATCAGTAGTAGTTCAGTTCCATAATTTAGTACAAATCGTACCAGAGTTGGAATGAAGCATACCCCAGACCACCCTTTTTAGGTGAATTCAGGTACAGTTTATAATGTACAGAAAACAGCGTTCATGTGATACTTTTTTCTTTGAAGATATCTTCAAAACACAATAGCTATAGTGTGATATGCTGAAAAAAGTCATTACACATCAGGCAAAGATGTAAATCTTAAAGGATTAGTACTCACCCCCATGTCATCCAAGATGTGTCTTTCTTTCTTCAGTCGAAAAGAAATTAAGGTTTTTTCCATATAGTGGACTTCAGTGGGAATCAGCAGGCTGAAGGTCCAAATTGCAGTTTCAAAGCAGCTTTAAAGGGCTCTACATGATCCCAGCTGAGGAATGAGACTCTTATCTAGCAAAACAATCAGCCATTTTCTAAAAAAAATATAAAATGTACATACTTTTTAACCACAAATGCTCATCTTGCACTAGCTAGCTCATTAATTCATGCAAATACATAATCACATTGGAAAAGTCACACATGGTTAATTCTTCATCTGTGTATTCGGTTTAAAAAGTTATGGTAGAGCGAATAACTCCATCTCATTTTCTCCTCCAATTTAAAAATCATACAACATTGTTGTTTTACCTTTTTTTGTAAAGGGCGTTTGACTTTCTTTGCACATTCATACATAATGCGTGAGGATGAGCTAGTGCAAGACAAGCATGTGTGGTTAAAAAGTATATGTTTAATCGTTTCACTATACAAGACCCTTATTCCTCGTCTAGTCCTGTGAAGCTGCATTGAAACTAATTTGGACCTTCAACCCATTGATCCCCATTGAAGTCCACTTTATGAAGATACATCCTGGAATGTTTCCTCAAAAACCTTAATTTCTTTTCGACTGAAGAAAGAAAGACATGAACATCTTGGATGACATGAGGGTGAGTAAACTTTCAGGAAATTTTTATTCTGGAAGTGAACTAATCCTTTGAGTTTACAGATGAAGCTTCTCTGAAAGACTCTTTTACCATGTACTGTACTTTTGATCTTCAACAGCACAGTAGTATTCTGATTTTGGCCCATATTCGAATGAATTTTTGGGTGATATGTGTGACCCAAATGTCTTTGCCAATGGGTTGGAATTTTTGGAGCGATAGATTTGAGTTTATGAAAAAATCCCTTTCTGAACACCCTTTGTGTTACACAATACACAGAAGCTCAACATAGTGGATGTTTTGATTCTCACGCCATAAATCTTTGTGGAGTGAGGAAGGTATTGAGATCTTATTTGCAAGAAACTGGTCCATTTTTCAAAAGCATCCATGGACAAAGATGGATGAAGTCTGTGGGGAGCAATGCTGGTTGGAGTCATGTTTTATCCAAAGCCCAGTGGGACCTCCGGAGGAAGGAGTTCCACGGATGCTCCGGGCTGATTGGGATGCAGGGGGAATGTCAGATCGGCAGGAGATTAGAGTGAATTGAGACATGTATCAGAGCAAGAGAGCGCTGCCTTTGATTGGGTACTTTTCTGGGTGGTTCGCCATCCACAAACCCTGCTTTCATTCAGTTCTCTTTCATTTCTAGTTCCCTCTCTCACTCATTCTTTCTCTCTCTCTCTGACAGGTGCGGAATGATTTGACCAGTGAGCTGGAGAAGGCAGACATCCAGATTGCAGATACTGAGAGTTTCTCTAATGATCCCTGTGTGAATGTGAAGAAACTGAAGGTAAGAGAACTTATAGGCCCCGCCAACAAAATATAACTAGCTTACAGTGCACACTTAAATATAAATATATACATTTTATTTGTGAACTTATGTTCAGGTATTTTTCAGGTTAACTTTTAACTATGTTTTCCTTTTTTCGAATCATTAGTCATCAAAGCTGAGTAAATATTGGTCACAGACAGAGATTTACTTAAATTTAATATTTAAATTTAATTTAAAAGCTGATTACTCACTAAATACTCCCACAGATTGTTTTCATGCCATTTTAAGTCTTAATTTGACATAAAGTGGTTATATCTAAGTGTGTGAGTTGTTTACTTACTTTTTTAAATTAGTCTTCCCATTAACGCCATTATATTGTTCATTCAGACCGATTGGCAAAAGCAGAACAAGCACAAACACAAGCGACGATTTATCACATTAACCAATCACAGCCAACATAACCAGTCATATCCAACCATATATCGCATATCTTCTGCTGTAACTATACCTGCTGGTGTCACTTTAGACAATGTTTTTTTACAAAAACGAGTGATTTTTACTTTTTAATTTTACATTTTGTAATATCGGCATTGTTTTATTTTTGTACTATGACACTTTTTTTTTTCGTCCAATATTCTGAGGATTTTTTTAGATGTACCCTTGTGAGTTAAATTGTAACTGGACAAAAAAAGTTTTGTGGACAAATCCCACTGAATTTTGTTACATTTGTGCTTAAAATAAAAGAAAAAACACCAGTGAGGTAAAAATAAAGTCAAATTCTAGATGTAGTCAATAGAAATGCATTTTATTGTCTCATTTTAATGATATTTGTGCTGAAAATGAACCAAAATATACAACTAAATTCTAAATCGCATTATTGTTTACAATACGAATACAAATTAATTTAGTTTAAAATGTATGTTTCATTTATTTTCCTTGATTTCTGTTCTGTCACATTATGCAAATAATGTGCAAATATGCAAATACAAATGTACAAAATGTCATAGTTAAAGAAGTAACAATTTTACTGCATTCATACATTTGTGTGAACAGTAAGAAGCTGACTCTGTAATCATGTGATATGCTAATGACATGCTAATGAGCTGTGATGTCATTGTTTAACCATTGCAGCTTTATCTTTGAATGACTCTTGAAGAGAATCATAAAAAAGTTTTCTTAGTCATCATCATACACAGAAAAAAATGTGTGAAAATTGTACCTTTTGGGGTACAACAGCTCGGCCCTGGAGCAGTACCCTTAAAAGGACATATTTGTACCCTTTTTATCCTAATAGGTACATATTTGTACCTTAGAGTAGTAATGCGTACCCTACTAATGTGTACCTATTAGGGGTAAAAAAGGTACAAAGATGCTCCAGGGACAAGCTGTTGTACCCCAAAAGATACCCCTTATTTTTCTGTGTGTAAGCACATAAAGTGATCAATTTATTCGGGTGTGTTTATGATCTGAATAGCCATTGTTCCATTGTTGTCTTCTGCTTCTCTTACTTTGCAATTTCCACCTAAAGGTTTATTTCCACCTTTTTTTTTTTGCTGAGTCATTTTTTTCCCCCCACCGTGAAACTATTATGACTTCTATTACCTGCCTGACTTAGTACCTCCGTCATCGCAATTCCCCAAATGGCGAGGAACTGCTGAAGAACTGTTTCTTCAAATTCTGCATGGTCAGATTTTTCACCAGTTGACAGCAACTCCTAGAGTCTGTAAATTCAACATTATATTTCACACTGACACGGCTGTGCAGGGCGACAGTCGCCGGTTTGCATTATACAAACCCATATAAACAAAACGTTGAGATTTTTGAAACTCACATCCACTGTAGGTGGGTAACTATTCACAGGGTAAATCTGGGAAAATCTTGCAACCGTGGAGTGGTGACCGAGATCCTGGGGCAGCCTGGCCTGGATCCAGCCTCCATTTTGCCTGGTTGGAAGAAGCTTGTGTCTGCCAGGACTGCAGGATAGCTGGAGCCACGTACACAGCTGGAGGGATTCAGGTTAAGTGCCCACGCCGTCGGGAGCGGCAGCAGGCTTTGTAACGGCTGCTGATTGTGAAGCAAGAAGCGCCTGACCCAAACGGTTGCTCCTGAAAAGGGAAGCGGGAGTATTTCACACAATAGCTCCAATATCTCAGCATGTTCTTTGGCAACGCTGAAGAGCAGAGGGTGGTATTGTGGCAAATGAGACAGTTTCTGAGAAACGTCTCAAGGAAACCGTTTACCACAGGCCACACATACATTTTCAAACGGCGTTCGAATGCGACCCCTTCACGATCAGCATTTATGTCATTGTTCTTGAGTTTAGAGCAGGTCTGGGATCAGATTTAATGCATCCGCTGTGATCTTACCTGTAAACACTACTGTTTTCAGAGCTGTCGACAAAATGCTATCCCACCCACTGGAGTCATTATTTTCACTCTTGCTTGAACATAGTAGTTTTCATCTTGAGCAGCTCATTAGCTGTGCATGTTAAATGCTCTTCCTGTAGCCTCGTGCTTGAAGATGACATCCCAAAAGGAAAAAGCAAAAAATAGATTCTAAGATGATTTCTTAAAGTCGCTGGTGGGCATTTCAATATCCCAGCAGCTGTGACACATCTTTTGATGGATTGGGCGCCCCTCAAACAAGACTGTCTGACTTTGGCGTGAAATTTTCATTGGCATTTGCTGGAATCAAGAGCAATATCGTTAAGAGGGTGGAGAGGGATATTATTACATCCTGATACGCAAAATGAGAAAGGATACTTAATAAGCTCAGAAGAATACGTAGGTCTCATTGTGTTAGCATGGCCTTTAGCACATGACAGATGCGTTTATTCGTTTTCGTGGGTTTAGTCTTGGCTTCATTGTCTCGAAGGCCCTGTGTATAGAAATCCTGCTCCAGTGATGGATTGATTCTCAGTGATGCAGAACTGGACGAGGTGGAAACACAAAGCTGAAGTGGGATGAATTATTTACAGACTCAATCATGCAGCGTTTTTCTTTGGATATGAAGCAATTCACACTGCTGATTCTGTTTCTCTGTAATGTACTTGGTGTTAATATGTCTCACCCAGGAAAGCAACACAACCTAGCTGCGAGACGCTTACATAGTTTTTCTCATGAAAAGCTTGCTTGCTTATATTTTTGAGCATTTTATTAATAGAGACGGTGAAAGAACAGACAAAAAATGATACGGAAGAGATGGATAACAAGACTGGGAATGGGCCCAACTGGATTTGAGCTCAAATGACTTCTTACAAGCGAGTGGAGTGTGTGAAATAAGTCATTTTATGCTGTATTATTCAGTGCCTCTAATTAGAAATTAAACATTTTACCTGTAATTCAGAAATTTGCAAACATTTTGGGACATTTTTAAATTAAAACGTACCATATGTACAGTTGAGGCCAAAACTTTACATCCCCCTTTCAGAATCTGCAAAATGTCAATTATTTTCACTAAAATAAGAGGGATCACACAAAATGCATGTTATTGTTTATTTAGTACTGACCTGAATAAGATACTTCATATAAAAGATGTTTACATATAGTCCACAAGAGAAAATAATAGTTAAATTTATATTTATATAAATGACCCAGTTCAAGTTTACATCCCCTTTATTCTTAATACTGTGCTGTTACGTGAATGATCCACAGCTGTGTTTTTTTGTTGTTCATGAGTCCCATGTTTGTCCTGAACAGTTAAACTGCCTGCTGTTCTTCAGAAAAATCCTTTAGGTCCCACATTTCTTTGGTTTTCCAGCATTTTTGTGTATTTGAACCCTTTCCAACAATGACTGTATGATTTTGAGATCCATCTTTTCACACTGAGGACAACTGAGGGACTCATATGCAACTATTACAGAAGGTTCAAAATCTCACTGATGCTCCAGAAGGAAAAACGATGCATTAAGAGCTGGGGGTGAAAACTTTTGGACAGAATGGATATTTGTACATTTTTCTTATTTTTCCTAAATATCATATTTTTTAATTTAGTACTGCCCTTCAGAGGTTAAGGGGATGTAAACTTTTGAACCGGGTCATTTTTATCAATGATAAATTATTATTATTTTCTCTTGTGGTGGTATGTATTTCGTGTCTTGTAAAAAATTTCCCACAGTTATGTTTTCATCATGAGGTCAGGTTGCTTTATTTAAATCTCTTTACCCATTAACTACCTGTTTCATTTTGTTTTCTGCCCCTCTCTATAGGATAATGATGTTCGGATCATCATCGGTCAGTTTGATGAGAATCTGGCTGCTAAAGTCTTCTGCTGTGTAAGTTAACCAGCTTCATACTCAAATCTTGTCTCAGATCATGCTTCAGACTGCAAACGTCTGTAAATTTCTTTAACATACAGTACATGTGCCTCAGAAACATTTAGCTGTGTCAGCATTGAAAAGACTGCAGTCAGTGTATTTTTTTCATTTGGCTGAAATGAGATATGTGTTGAGTCTCTGATCATGTGTGTGTGCTCCAGGCCTACAACCTGAACATGTATGGCAGTAAGTACCAATGGATCATCCCAGGATGGTATCAGGGGAACTGGTGGGAGCAGGCGAACTCCACAAACTGCACTACGAAGAAGCTGCTGACAGCCATGGAGGGCTACATCAGCGTGGATTTTGAGCCTCTCAGTGCCAAACAGATTAAAGGAATATCAGGAAGAGTGAGTGTCTGAAATGCAGTGGGATCTCAGGGGTTATGAATGACATTTCTGATTTCTGACAGAAACCATGTGGAAAGGAAAAAATTATGCATTGCAGTTTCATCTGCTGAATTTCAGTTTCAATAGATACGCTGAGCTTTTCACATTTTACCTGTTGAAATGAGCAGCTTGGGCCAGCATATCTAGGCATATCTGATATCCATGTCCATAATCTTGATCATTTTTAGAAAAAAGAGGTTTCCTAACCTTGATTAGGCCTAATATTTTTGATAATTCAAGATGCAAGAAAAATTACACTATAATTACATTGTAATTACACTGCTTCTTTATTAAGATTAAAATTAAATGTTAACATTATATAGTATACATTTTTTATATAACATAATAAGTGCCATTTTAAATCATTTTAATGATTGATAATAAAAAGAAATATTTCTTGAGCAGCAAATCAGCATATTAGAATGATTTCTGAAGGATCATGCCTGGAGTAATGATGCTGAAAATTCAGCTTTGCATCGCAGGAATAAATTACACTTTAAAATATATATAAATAGACAATTGTTATTTTAAATTGTAATAATATTTCACAAAATTACTGTTTTTACTTAAATGCAGCCTTGTAAGCATAAGAGACTTTCATTTGAGTTATTCATATTGAGTTATTCAAGTTATACCAACCTATTTCATTTTTGGAATAATAATAATTAAAAAAAAATCAATGTTAAATAGAATGGTTTTAAAAATATGTGATCCTGGACCACAAAACCAGTAGCACAGATACATTTGTAGCAATAGCCAAAAATACATTGTATGGGTCAAAATTATCTATTTTTTTTTCTTTTATGCCAAAAATCGGATAGGATAGTAGGATATTAAGTAAGATATTTTATAAAGTTCCTACTGTAAATATATCAAAACATAATTTTTGATTAGTAATATGAAATAAATACTTAATATTTAGATTTTTTCCTCAGCCAAATATTGTCCTAACAAACCATACATCAATGAAAAGTTTATTTATTCAGCTTTCAGATGATGTATAAATCTCAATTTAAAAAAAAATGGACCCATATGACCCATATGGTCCAGGGTCACATATATTAAACCAAAATGGACACAAATATTGGATGTTTAATAACGTGTTCAAGCTGGATTTTTAAGATTTCTCTTTTTTACCATGTCAGGCATTCTTTTTTGTAAATCACACAGGTTATAAAATAGTACTGCTTTATCTATCTGTTCTCAGACGCCGCAGGAGTACGAGAGGGAGTACAACCGCGAGCGAGAGCAGAAAGGAGTGGAAGCCAGCAAGTTCCATGGCTTTGCCTACGATGGCATCTGGGTGATTGCGAAGACCCTCACACGCGTCATGGAACTTCTCAGACACAAGGAGAGGCACGACATGTACCACAACTTTACAGTGGATGACCGCGAGGTGGGCAAAATGGTCCTGGACGTGATGAACGAAACCAACTTCTTTGGAGTGACGGTAAGTTTGTGTGGATAGATGATCTACAGCTTTTCTTGGAACCTGTTTACAATTCTCTAACATGTCTCACTGAAAAAGCCACTGTGGCTATCACGATTTTATTTTAGATTGAGCTGTCAAGCCGTTTCCTAAAGCTGAAAAGTCAAAAGAGGGCTACTTTTATTGCTGCGAACTGTTTGTGAGAGACTGAGGGAGGGCAAACATTTCAGAATGCGACTTGGGATTGGAGGCTAGTAATGCTAAACACGCGATATAGCTGACAGAATGAGAGCCAGATAAGAGGTAGGGAGATAGTTGGTATGCAGGGAGTGTCCCGTCTGCAGACATCACTGAATGTGTGTTTGTTTATGAGAACGCACTGCTGCAGGCTGCCAAAAGAGAGAATCACAGAGTGCAAAAAGAAGGCAAGTCAGCAAATCTAAAGGAACGCGCTGAAGCTGAACCGAACTATCTCTCCAACAAAAACGGAAGGAGTTTCGATATTGCAGTAAATGCTGTTGGTTTGGGAAATGAATGGGGGTTAATGGGCATTTTGGGTTTTAGTACAGTATGTCCTCCAGCCCTCCATCCTCAGCTTTTATCCAGCAGTTATCTCTCATGTGTAGCAGAGTATGTTTTATATTTGCCCAGGCTGCTAACAAACAATGCGTGTGCCGCGAGACCTCAGCGTAGAAGCGTAATGGAGAGGAAGGAAAAACAAACACATATAAAAAAAGGAAAATACTGCTGGAAGACCAGTGGAAATATGAGCAGAAAGGCAAACAAGAGCATTCAGCTATTCTTTCCCCTCTCTATGGAAAGATTTAATGGTTACTGGCCAACATTAGAGAATTAATTTAATGGTCTCAGTCGGTATTGTATATTTAATTGATACTTTCCTCTATTTTTACATTTAAATAACATCTGCTGCTATCTAATGTTCACTTAAAGTGAATCCTTAAAAACACAAATAATTTCATAACACTGTTAAATGCAATCTTTAGCAAATATTTAGCTGTTTAACATGTTCAAAATAAAATAAAAGGTCATTTCACCCCAAAATGGAAAATTTCAAAACTGTAAGACCTTTGTTCATCTTCAGAACACAAATTAAGATATTTTTGATGAAATCCGAGAGCTTTCTGACCCTTCATAGGCAGCAACGCAACTATCACGTTCAAGGCCCAGAAAGGTAATAAGGACATTATTAAAATAGTCCATGTGACATCAGTGGTTCAACCATAATGTTATCTTTTAATTTATTTAAACAAAATTTTTATATTGGCCATTTATCTGTTATCCACAATGACAAAACAATAATTATCAGCATTTTAATATCATGCATCACTGCCTACAGCAGGGGTGCCCACACTTTTTTGGCTTGTGAGCTACTTATAAAATGACGAAGTCAAAATGGTCTACCTACTATAAAAATGCAAAACATATATTCATTTATGAATATATTGAGAATTCTTTATATGATGGTGTAGCTTGCATAACTACATGAACCCATATTCAGGGCTCGAAATTGCGACCGTTTTGGTCGCATATGCTCCCAAAATTTAATCTGCGCGACCTCAAATTATATTTGGGAGCATTTGTGCGAGTGCGAGAAATTGTTGTGGTGCGACTTGGTTTCATTTCTTTACAAAACGTTCGTTAGTCTAACTACTGCACAGACTGCTGTAAGCTGATACAGCGACAGGTTCGCCGTTCTCTCCAACATTACATAACATTTAAACTTCAGCTTTACATTATTTCCTTTAATGCATATTTAAGATTTTAGCCGTCAATCACTCCTGGCACAAACACTGCGCTGCGCTGAATTAGGAACCGGACGTTTTTCTTTCCTCTCACCCAACCTCTGTTCCAGATTTGTACAAACTGCTTTGCAATTAGGGGTGTGTAATATGACGGTTTTTGATTGTGGACAATAAAAGGTCTCCACAATCTGCTTTTGAAGAAATAAACTATATTTCTTCATACAGCGCACAATTTGTCAGATACGATTCTGGCGCCTCCGTCTCATATACTGTCCAACGCGGCATACACACATCAGATGATAACTCAGCTGCCGAGTTCCACTCACGCAGGGGTGTAATTTCCACTGGGGACACGCTTTTCAAAATCCCGTTGGTGTCCTCCCACTTTCGAATGGTTTTGTTAAAGTTATCTCTTGTATTGTAGAATGCACGCTCAGCGCGCCGAGAGTTTCGCGCGACCGTTAAAACGAAACCAAAAGTAATACGCGCACGTGCATTCAAAATAAATTTTAATACCCCGCGTTAAGAGAGCGACTACCCAATGCGCGCAAATTAGGCTACATAACATATCTAAGCTGTTATTAGTATGTGGGCTATAGTACGTTGTATAGCTGTCTATAGCTCTGTATCATGCTTGAAAAATTCAGAATCGGCCATGAAGAATACATTGGCTGATCGTCTACTCAATTTGACGTCTAATTGTTAATGCCGTGCGATCTACCAACACCACCTTTGCGATCGACCGGTAGATCGCGATCGACGTATTGGGCACCCCTGGCCTACAGTATAAATTATGTTTTAATCAGATTCCCAATATTCATGATCTCATATTCTGATTTAGATATATTACTTTTCCTCATCAAAGCTGAATGATTTCAGAGAATCTTCTGGAACATAGTCCCATAAAGCTAGATTGCAATCTGACTACAACAGATTTAGTGGTCCCACAAGGATCAGGTTTGTCTCGTACCGATGGCTGGGTCTTTGTCCAACAGAACGGGCTGTTCTAACTTCTCCATCAGACTTCGAGTCCTCTGAGAAGAGCTATCGATCGAGTGCCAGCATGCCTCAGGAAGTAAAACATTATCTTAGAGAAGTCTCTGTGGATCATTTTGAGTGAAGAGCGGTGCTGTGCTGCTTTCATTTGGTTAAGAGAGGGTTAGGACAACTTTCTGATAGTACGTTCTAGAAGCAGACGTACTTTTCAATTCACAAGTTTGGGGTCAGGAGTAAAAATTAATACTGAAGACGGAAGTAATAGCCGCTGAAAATTTAGCAACAGCCATCACATAAATAAATTATGTTTTAAATCCTTTCCAACAATGAGTGTGTGACATCCATCTTTTCACACTGAGGACAACTGAGGGACTCATATGCAATTATTACAGAAGGTCCAAACGCTCACTAATGCTCCAGAAGGAAAAACCACGCATAAAGAGCAAGGGGGTGAAACCTTTTGAACAGAATGGAGATGTGTACATTTTTCCTATTTTGCCTAAATATCATTTTTTTTTTCATTTAGTACTGCCTTCAGAGGCTACAGAAAATAATTATGTGTTTCCCAGAAGACAAAATAAGTAAAATTTACCCTGATCTTCAAATTTAAAAAGTTTTCACCCCCTTCATAATAGTTTTTTCCTTCTGAAGCATTAGTGAGTGTTTGAACCTTCTGTAATAGTTGCATATGAGTCCCTCAGTTGTCCTCAGTGTGAAAAGATGGCGCTCAAAAGCATACAGTCATTGTTGGAAAGGGTTTAAACACACAAAAATGCTGGAAAACCGAAGAATTTGTGGGACCTGAAGGATTTTTTTGAAGAACAAGAGCTTTTTGACCCTTTATTGACAGCAAGGTAACTGACACGTTCAAGGCAAATTGTTGAATAAAGTCATTATTTTTGCTTTTTTTGCACACAAAACGTCTTGTAAATTCATAAAATTAAGGTTGAACCATTGATGTCACATATTAACAATGTCTTTACTACCTTTCTGGGCCTTGAACGTGGTAGTTGTGTTGCTGTCTATGCAGGGTCAGAAAGCTCTCGGACAAAAATATCATAATTTGTGCTCCAAAGATGAACAGAGGTCTTACGGGTTTGGAACGACATGAGAGTAAGTAATAAACAACAGATTTTAGTTTTCTTGTATAAGGTTCCTGAGTATAAGAACACTGAGAAAAATCAAGAAACACTGCTGTTCAAACATGTTGAAAGCCTAATTTGTTTAGTTTTATTGAAAATCAAATATTGTTTGCAAAGTTTCCGAAAATGTGTTGTACTTGTATTGTAGGTGTAGCATTGCTTTCACGCTTGTGTCCAGTTTAAAATGCTGTGGTAGTCTTTTTGGTTCAGGGTGACACTTACTGTGAAAGTCACCAACTCTGGATGCAGCAAAAAAGTCAGAGACCATCACGCTTCCTCCTCCGCATTTGACAGTTGGTGTCACACTAAGAGAAACCATTCTTTCACCTACTCGATTCCATATACAATTTTTATTACATTTCAGTTTTTGTAACTTAAACGTTTCTTGCCACCACTTACTTTTGTAACTTTTCAAGTTATTCGCTAGACTTGAAATGCTTAAAGGATTAGTTCACTTTCAGAACTAAACTTTCCTGAAATTTACTCACCCCTATATCATCCATGATGTTCATGTGTTTCTTGTTTAGTCAAAAAGAAATTAAGGTTTTTGAGGAAAACATTCCAGAATTTGTCTCCATATAGTGGACTTCAGTGGGGATTAACAAGTTGAAGGTCCAATTGAATTCTCTTTTTCATTGTCATATTTATTCATATGTCTGCTCTTCTCTTACTTCCAGATACTGACATTTTTTAATGTTTTATGAGACGTGCAGCAAATGTATGCCAGCTTATGTCCCCCCGGAGAGATCAATAGGCTTACAGTGTTACAGTTCAAATCTAATCTAATGCATCTAACCTCCTAACCACGCAGCAGATTTGTTTTGAATGAATCTCTTCCCAAATTGTCCTAACATTTCTGTCTCGTTTTTATTTATCAACGAAAATGTCAATAGATTTTCGTCATAGTTTTTGTCATTCTAACATTTTTATTTTATTTTGTTATCTTCTCCTTTTCGTCAGTGAAAAAATGTTGTTGACGAAAATGATTTGTCAATGGAATTAACGCTGGCCTTGCACTAGCTCTGCGTGAACTTCATGCATTACGTTGTTATGTTGGAAAGGTCATAGTTCTTCGTCTGTGTACTTTAATTCAAAAAGGTAGAGTAGGGCGAAAAAGTCTGTTTCGTTATTTCCTCCAACTTCAAAATCATCCAAAATCTTGGTTTTACCTTTTTTTTGTAAAGGGCATTTGACTTTCTTTGCACATTCAGTACTTCCACCTACGTCACACGTGACTTATATCCAGTGTAATACGTAAAGTCAACCTAGTGCAAGATGAGCATTTGTGGTCAAAAAGTAAATACATTTGTATTTTTTTTAAATAACCACTCGTTTTGCTAGATAAAACGCTAGATTCCTCGGCTGGGATCGTGTAGAGCTTGTTGAAGCTGCATTGAAATTGCAATTTGGACCTTCAACCCGTTGGCTCCCATTGAAGTCCACTATATGGAGAAAAATCTTAGAATGTTTTCCTCAAAAACCTTTTTTCGACTGAAGAAAGAATTAAAGAAAGACAAGAATGTCTTGGATGACATTGGGGTGAGTATTTTAAAATTATCAGGAAATTTTTATTCTGGAAGTGAACTAATCCTTTAAAGGGGTCCTATTATGCTCTTTATTTTGTTTTGGGGTGCACTAGAACATGCTCTCATGCTTGGTGGTTAGAAAATTGCATTATTATTCACATAATTTACAATAGCTTTCTCCCCAGGCTGGCGCAAATAGCTTGATTAGTTCGGGGTTTGATGAAGGGTTCGCCTTCCTGAAAAACAAAATGTGTTGTGATTGGTTAGCAGTCCCACTATAACCACTGGCCACAATAGAGGCTCGTAACTATATATAAAAAGAAATGAGGAGGGCCCCACCAACTAAAATACTTCTTAGTTTAGGCTTCCCAGCATATAATCACAAATACAAAAGCTTAGATCAGGTTTTCTCAGACCTTTTTATAATGCTATAAGTTTCAAACGTCAATCATTGATCAAAAACCAACAATACAATCTCACACATCTACATATACAACCCATGAATTGAAGAACGTAAATTAATCACCAACAAAAGAAACAAAATCAGTAGAATAATTATAAATTATCAGAGTTTCAGAGATACACATCAATTACTGTGAAAACACACATACAGAAAATGAACAATAAAAATTGTCCCAGATGGTATTCCCTATCCAAAATCCTGTATCTTCAAATGAGACGACAAAGAAAACAAAAAAAAGGTTTTTCAGACAGTCCCAAACAATGGTCCACTTAGTCAATACTTATATTCAGGACTCAAGATAATCCACAAAGCAACTGCAGCACAAATAATCCATTGGGAAAGGTTTTCTTGACATCCATGACAGTAAAGCCTTTGCCTTTCATGCGGTTTTAAACCCAGATACAAAGTATCATTTAAAAAGTCCATCTACAAAAGAACAAAACTTAACATTAACTGAAAAGCCTACACTTCAAATTATACAAATCAACAAATAAAGAAAACATTGAGATCAAATACTTTAAATACACCCAAGAACAAAAAGGAAGAACAAAACTTACATGATTGAAATGGAAACAAAGTTTCTCAATCAGGACTCCACATGAAATTTGCAGAGGAAATAGGGCACTACCATGCTTCCCTCTTCCAAACAAATCTAACTACCTCTACTCTGCTACCTGGTTAAATACTTGAGGTTATTAACCTTCAGCGCCCCCTAGTGGGGAGTAGGAACGAGTAACAGTTAACCCTGTTACACCACTGCGTTGCAATTGGCGAACATCTTAGACAGCCTTTTAATACTGCCACGCCCCTTTCCAAAGCAGTAAGTCCTGAGTACAACTGCGCAAGCTAGATTAAAGTGATTCTTACGTTTTAAATATGGATATTTTTCTTACAAAAACACATCGGAACGCTAAAAGAGGCTTTTACTGACCCCCCCCAGAGCCATGTGAGGCTATTATGGATCGACTTGTTTTGGACTGATGGAGAGAAACACTTGTCTATGCCATTCAGTCTATGCTGTTCTAAAGCTTGGGAGTGCCAGGATTATTTTTAATATAACTCTGATTGCATTCGTCTAAAAGAAGGAAGTTATATACATCTAGGATGCATGGAGGGTGAGTAAATAATACGTTACAGTAGTGTTGATCCTATCATCAGCCTGCGCGATCGCTGATACAGGATATTATCATTATTGCGCATATATGTTTAATTATTTACATGCCTGAAACCAGCTCCAGAATGAGGCTAGTGAAGCTATCTACACTGTATGATGGATAAATCTCTTACCACACACTTTACATGTCTACGGCGCGGCTCCGACACGGAAACCGATGATTGTCACTCTAGTCAGTGCTTGTGTTTACATCAGCCGCGGCTCTGTTTTGACCCTCTATACCGCACACGTCAACAGCGTGGCTCCAGCAAAGATACTGGAGCAGTTTGTGGACGCTTTAGTCAATGCTTGCATTTATACGAGCCACCATGCGGCTCGCTGAAGCATCCCAGAAGCGGTTGTCCATGCTACATCGCTGAAGTTTGACGAATCCCACAGCTTGTCCATGATTCGAATTTCCGTAGGCGGGATTTACGTCATAGCATCCGGAAAACAAATTCTTGATTTTTTTTTTTTTAAAACGAAATATCTCCTTTTGGAGTGAACTTTGAGATTTGTAACTTTGTAGATGTTTTTTATGCATACACACCACACACTGGCTAAAATTCAAAAAGTGAAAAAGCATAATAGGACCCCTTTAAATTTCAATAAAAACCGGATTTACCCAAATTTTATAATATTAGAAAAGTTGAAAATAGACTATTGCACTGCAGATGTGGGCTGTTGGGACTAGTAGTCAACATTTATATATATGATCGTGTCAGCACAGCCCTAGTTTACAAAACCTCAAAGCATGAAGTCATTGCATCTTCAGTAAACCATTGATATCATTTTGTATATGTGTTAGAAATTTCAGGGCCAAAGTAGCTGCTGTCTGCTATTTTAAGCGGCTGTTTGGTTGATTCGATAGCTACATCATCATTTGCTTCCATCACCTTCATCACCTCCACCCACAACCCCTTTTACAGGCCTGAGGGTGCCTTGAACACCTGTGTGACCTCCAAAAGGCCTCCTGCCCAGCCTGTCCACACCTCTGCACAGACTCACACTCACACACGCTGATAAAAGGTGCCATCAACATGTTTGACCCATCAGCCCACACCTGCAGCACAACGTGGTCTATTTTCAGCTGTTCTAATGTTATGAAACCAGTCTAAAAAAGAAACTGAGAAAGTCTTCATTGATTTAGAAAAAAACTCTCCAACTGCTGTTACAGCTTGAGTCTTAAAGGAACAATTCAGCTTTCTGTCTTCCGTCAAACACAAAAGGAGATGTTTTGCAAAATGAATAATGAAACAACAACATACAACCTGCTTTTCTCCTTGCTGTCTCCACGATGTTATAAGAATGACATCCTGCTCAGCATATAAATCTCGGAAACTATGAAGGATATGTAAATTTCCACAGGTAGGGCTTTAGAGTCAGTAAATTTCGTTTGACAAAGAGTACTGCTGCTCACATTATATATTGTTTACACGCATAATTCTGAGTCGCAGCTTTAATGTGTTTTGTGAGGGCGAGCATTTATCCAGCGCGCCCACGTCAGAGCTGCTAAACAAAGAATTGTATTGCAGTGGGACCGGAGTCTGCTCTACACTTCAAAGACAGCCATTTTTAGAGATACGATCGCTTCTGAGTTGCCTCCCATGGTTTTAATGGGCTTCTAATTATTGTATGGTAATGCAGTGAATCTCACCTGTTATTTTATTGGGCCGAGTGATCCCAAATCCTTTTAAATGGCTCATTAGGCAGCTTCAGGGGCAGACAGACAGCAAACCACATTTACACTTTTTCTTTTTTTCAAGACATAATGAGCAAAGTAGATAATATTTTGATCCAGTGATGAAGCTTTTAAAAACTATTTGAAAAAATGCTATATAGCTGTCTGTGCTTTGATCAGATATCCCTGATTAACCTGCAACATCTGATCAGGCCTCACGTCAAATTTGAAGTCATGATTTAGCGGGAAATTCTTCTGTTAATGATTGTGTTTTGTAACTGGGTGAAGTGATTTATTATTTATATGTACTTAATATTAATTGTTTTTAATCCTCTTTCAAAGATGCATTTAATCCAAAGTTTCTTTGTTATTGTTGTGAGGATCTCTCAAGGGCACAAGAAAGATCTTGCAAGTTCTCAGTAACCCTGCTGTTATTTTTAAATGAACCTATAACTTTCTTTCATCATTGTGTTAGTATTTTTAAAGGCTTTTATTAGTAGTGTTTGCTAAAGTAAGAAGAAATATATCTAAATTCTCAATTTTATGATGCTGGTATAAGATGTTTTATGTTGATAAATAATATGCAGAATCATTTTATTTTATTATTTTAATTTATTATGTATTTTGTTTTATTTTATATTTTATGTTTTGTTTTATTATATTTACATACATTTTTAATGTTATGATACTGATACAGAATGTTATTTATTTTGAAATGACTGATAAATAACATGCAAAATTGCAACAATAAAAAATACAAATAAATTATTATTTTATTTTATTTACATATATCTTCAATTTTATGATACTGATACATGCTGTTTTATTTTGAAATATCTGATAAAATGTAGAATTGCAACAAAAAATAAAAATTAATCATTATTTTATTTTATTTACATAAATTCTTGTTTATGATACTGTTTTATTTTGAAATATCTGATACATAATATGCAGAATTGGAAGAATAAAAAATAACAAAGACATTTTATTTATTTTATTTACATAAATCTTAAATTTTATGATACTGATACAGGATGTTTTATTTTAAAATATCTGATAAATAATATGCAGAATTGCAACTATTTAACCTTTATTTTATTATTCTATTTACATACATGTTCAATTTTATGATACTGATACAGATTGTTTTTTAAATATCTGATAAATAATTGGTAACACTTTACAATAAGGTTCATTAATTAAACATTAGTTAATGTATTAACTAACATGAACTAACCATGAGCAATACATTTGTTACTGTATTTACTAATCTTTATTAACATTAGTTAACGGAAATACAGTTGTTCATTGTTTGTTCATGTTAGTTCACACTGCATTAACTAATGTTAACAAGATTTTAATAATGTATTAGTAAATGTTGAAATTAACATTAACAAAGATTAATAAATGCTGAATAAGTGCAGTTCATTATTAGTTCATGTTAACTAATGTGGTTAACTAATGAACCTTATTGTAAAGTGTTACCAAATAATTATTTATTATATTTAATTTTTTATTTTGTTTTATATTTAATTTTATTATTTCCTAGTAAAGCATCCTTCTGCATCTTTCTCAGCTGTCACAACCTGGCAACCTCTCAGACCTCTTTATTATTAATATCTGACATATTAAAGAATAAAGAATAAGAATACTGAAAAATAAAAATGAATCAGTATTTATTTTTTATTTATTTATTTATTTTATTTACATAAATTTTCAACTTTATGATACTGATACAGGATGTTTTATTTTGAAATATCAGATAAATAATATGCAGAATTGCAACAATTATTTTATTATTTTATTTACATACATGTTTAATTCTATGATACTGATACAGAGTGTTTTCTTTTGAAATATCTGATAAATAATATGCAGAATGGCAAGAATAAAAAAATACAAATTAATCATTATTTTATTTTATTTACATAATTTTTCAGTTTTATGAAACCGATACAGGATGTTTTATTTTTGAAATATATGATGAATAATATGCAGAATTTACCTATTTACATACATTTTCAAATTTATGATACTGATACAGGATGTTCTATTTTGAAATATCTGATAAATACTTTGCAGAATTGCAACAATTATTTTATCTTATATTTCCCAGTAAAGCATCCAGGTCTCCTCAGCTGTCACAACCTGGCAACCTCTCAGACCTCTGTGTGCTCCATTAATTTAACAAATCAATTTTGCTGCAATTAATTATGTTTGCCTCGAGAACGCGATCAATTCACAGATCTTTAATCTAATAAATGGGTTAAAAAACAAGCGCTGTGCCAGACATCAAACTATACACTCCCAATTTGTTGCTGTGCCAAGACTGAAGGATATGGCAACAAGATGGAAAATCGATCCTTGTAAAATATATCAGTCCAACTCAGATTATGCCATGATATTAATCATCTCAACTCTGCAAACACATGCTAAGCAGCTCTTGTGAACGTTCTTCGTTGTGTGTTTCTGCAGGGTCAAGTGATGTTCAGGAATGGGGAACGCATGGGAACAATAAAATTCACCCAGTTTCAAGGTAAGTCCATTAGATGGTCATTTTTCATGACTAACAAGCCTTTTTATAGGAAACGCTAGATCAAATTCAGGTCTTTCAGCCAATGTTGATCATCCTCCGTCTTCAATGAACATCTTACTTCATGATAGTGTCATTTCCGAGAACAAGTGCGACAAATATCTCAACATGGCGGTTGTGCCATACATCACATAGACGATCGGCACGCTCAGCGGCAGTGTCGGCGCCGTCCTGTAGCTTAATGGGGTCAGAGAATTCCCCTGCTCGGCCCTCTGATGTGATTAATCCAGTGTGTGTGTGTGTGTGTGTTTCCTGAGGGCAGGGGAGATTAACTCTGGTTTGTGGGATTTAATCTCGGAGCAGGGATTCCCCCCTCGCACCCCACGGCGGTCGCAGGCCAGCGTTCCCCACCCTCTTCAGTCTTATCTGCTTCAGCACAGAGGCTTACCCCCCATAGTGTGTTACATCACCTCTTCAGACTGTATTTGTGAGAAGGCCGCAGGTTTGGATGGCTGTTTGGCTGAAGGGTGATTGAACTGTCTGTCAATATGAAGGCGAATGGCAGTCGGGGAAAAATGATGAAAAAAAGAAAGGAGACACTGTTATCAGCAGTGCACTAGAGAGCGACTCCTTCTACAACGAGAACAATCAGCAGTCACACTGGCTCAAAGCGCAAGCTTGCTTTGGGCTCCTTCTTTATTTGGGGTTCTCACTCTATTACTGTGCTTTCTGTCTTTCTTCATCACTCACTTACTCACACTCATATTCTCTCAGTCGCTCTCTTTCTCCTTTAATCCATTCATTCACAATTATTTATTTACTTTCTCATTTATCAAAGGGATAGTTCACCCAAAAGTGAAAGTTCTGTCATTACCAAGCGGCAACCTCCCGCTCTCTCTATTGAAACCAACACGGAAGTGACTTAGGCTGCAATTCTTCGACTGGCCGCTAGAGACTGGCTGCAAAAGGGAGTCAATCCCATTGACTCCCCATGTTAAAATGTTTACAGCCTGGTACAAAAAATGGTTTTGCTTTATATAGCTAGTTTTGACCTTCATGTCAACTGTGAGGGGGCTGAATTTTTTTATAACTCATCCGTTTAAGTTATATTAAGCATTAAAGTTCTGCATAATTAAGGGCGCGGCCACTTGAGTGACAGGTGGATTGTCGCTGCTGTCACCACTGCCGCACTAGGCGGGCGTGGTTTCAGCAACCAGCTCCACCCACGTCCCGCCTTATTGTCCATTTACAATTATCCGGGAGTGACGCGCGGTGACACGATTCCAAGATCGCGACGGCCGACTCCCACCCACTATGAACTTCAAAAACGCTCTTCAGAAACCTACGGGTGACGTCACGGACACTACGTCCATATTTTTTACAGTCTATGGTCATTACCATGTCATTCCACACCTGTAAGCCCTTTGTTTATCTTCGGAACACAAATTAAGATATTTTTGGTGAAATCCGAGAGCTTTCTGACCCTCTATAGACATGAGGTTGTGGTTGGGGGTGTGGCCTGATTCAAAGCTTGTCGCAAATGATTTTTGTCCCAAAAATTCTCTATTGTGTGGTGTTGTTATGATTATTTAACTGCTCCCAATCGAGATGAAGCATCCTAAAACTCAAATCGTAAATATCAAACATATTTGATTTTTTATTCTTGATCAGGATACCCACAATAGCCAATGAGAGCAAGTAAGCGTCACCAACCGGATGTTGCATGCTTCTATAGCTGAAACTTGGCAGCCACAAAAAATGCCACGAAAGTACTGAGAAAGAACATTATCCATATTGTTTTTAAAGGTGCCATAGAATGCATTGATACAATATTTTAAATTGTTCTCTGATATCTACATAGAAGGCATAGGAAAGGGCAAAAACGGTTTTATAGGTCTATTTACAAGCCTAGGATTTGTCTCTAGAATGAAATGGTCTGTTATTACCTTATTTGGAAGGTTCATGAATAATAATGTAAGCTCTGCTCTGATTGGCTGTTTCACAGAGCTGCTCATTTCAGTAGCTCCTACATGGAGGAAAATATACTTTTAGTCAAGGAGCTCGAGCCACGAAAAACCTGTTTTTCCAACCTTCTACCCGTGAAAGTACACTGGAGCGGCAGTCAAACCCATGACTTCTTAATGCCAATACATTAAGAAAAAAAATATATTTTAAAGATTTAAAAACATACCCAGTTTTAGATACTTAAACTGAAAAATAAGACAAATATTTTAGGAATATGATTTTGCATTGTACAATTAAGCGCTTTGCTAATTCTCTCAAATTTCCTTGAGTTCCATTCATTTCCAACCTCTTTCTCTGCACGTTTCCCTCTCTCTCTCCATCCCTCACTGTTAAAGGATAGGAAGGGGTAGCCCAGGCTGAATATTTAAAGACGTTCTGATCCTCAATTGAGCCTGCCATCCATCTTTGGAGTCCCAGTCTGTCAGCTCCTATATCACACCCACTGCCACCACACACCAAACCATCTGGACAAGACACTCAGAGCCGTTTCTTAACCTAGTTATTTGACAGTGACCTCCTGGCAAGATTGTGTTCTGGCCAAACTGTTTCTTTCTCGCTGCATTTTTGACAAAGGCTCAAGCCTGACCAACATATAAGTCTTTGTAAGTCATTACAGTTGACAGCTAGTAGCTGAATCACTGTTTATTAGTTTACGTGCTTACGGTCTTTGTAGTGTCCTACTGATCGCATGATCAAAGTACCTGAACAATGACGATATACAACCCAATGATCTACAGTCAATGATTGGCTGATTAAAGTGTACATGTACTGTTTAAATTGTTATTCACAGTAAAGTTTGGCCTGGTTGAACCCTCAGCAGTTATATGGGAAACCGTGAAATTGTCAGATGAATTATGATGAGCGTCTCAGTTCATATTCATGTGTTAAATGTCTTGAAAACACATGTATTTCCAGGAGCTGAATGATAAATATCTTATTTCCCATGTTCTCTGTTTTTAAGTGAGTTTTTTTCCTGCGAGTCTGACAGTCAATACACAAGCAGTTTTGTAGCGCACACCAGGGAGAAATATTGAGTTTTAATATGGCTTTTGGGATAGACTTGCTTTGTATTTGGCCTCTGAGAGTAAGTCCTGTTCTGCTGGGAAGATATTGACACTAAGCTTTATTTTATTGGATCTGTGGATACGTAACCCTAAATCTCACCTAACCATCCCGTTTTCATCTTAGTTCAATGTTATCCTGCTATCAAAAATACCCATTTCTTTTTCTAAAAATATTGTTAGTGCATTGTTAACAATTTTGATTTTGATTTTTTTTTTTCATTTAATTATCATCATGATACATATTTTTTGTTTTGTCTTTATAATCACTGACTAAATAAAAAGCCTCATTGTCAAGAATAATTAGCTCATTCAAACGCTTTCATGTCATTTGAGATGAAATGACAAAATCTTAATTTTTTATTTAACTTTTTTGTTAATTAAAATTTGGTCATTTACAGTTTGACACTTTTTTTATCATTTCATCTCATATTTTCATATACTACAATTCAAAATTTCCAGAAAGTAATAAAGAGGCACCACTATTATCAACACGGATATTAATAAGAAATGTTTCTTGAGCATTATAAAGCATTTCTTATTATTCAAATAGAAAACGTTTATTTTAAACTGCAAAAATACACAATATGACAGTTTTCAATGTTGCATTTGCTTGACAAAGTAAGTTATATTGTGTAAAATGATGTTCATTTTACCAAAATCATTTTACTAAAGTGATGTTTTTGTGGACTGTATTATATACCATTTAATTCATAGTAAAATGAGCTAAAATTAAGAAAAACACTACAAGTCAAAAGTTTTTGAACAGTAAGATTTGTGTCAGCTCACCAAGCCTGCATTTATTTGATCCAAAATACAGCAAAAGCAGTAATATTGTGAAATATTTTGCTGTTTTAAATAACAATTTATATATTTTAAAATTGTATTTATTTCTGTGATCAAAGATACATTTTCAGCATCATTACTCCAGTCTTTGGTGTCACATGATCCTTTAAAAATCTTTCTAGTATGCTGTTCAAGAAACATTTATTATTATTAATCAATATTTGAAACAGTTGAGTACATTTTTGCAGGATTCTTTGATGAATAGAAAGATCCAAAGATCAGCATTTATGTAAAAAGCTTTTGTAAGATTATAAACTTTTTTTTTTTTTTTGGAAAGAAATTATAAAAAACAATACTTTTATTTAGCAAGGATGCTTCAAATTGATCAAAAGGGATGATAAATACATTTATAATGTTACAAAAAAATAATATTTCAGATAACTGCTTTTCTTCTAAACAGACACCTGAAAAGAAACCTGTTTTCAACATAATATAATAATAATAATACATGTTTTTTGAGCAGCAAATCAGCATATTAGAATGACTGTTCATGTGATTGGAGTAATGATGCTAAAAATTCAGCTGAAATCACAGGAATAAATTACATTTTAAAATATATTCAAATAGACAAAATATTTTAAATAGTAAAAATCTTCGAATAAATGCAGACTTGGTGAGCAAAAAAAAAAAAGCATAAAAAATCTTACTGTTCAAAAACTTTTGACTGATAATGTATAATAAGACTAAATATTGACTTATTTTTAAAGGACATTTTTGCAAAACACGGTGTGCAAAAATTCACTGTTTTTGAGACTGTTTTAAATCATTGTTTTTTGCAGATTCGCTAATCAGGAGCCTTTTAATTGATGTGCAAATGCATGAGGTTGCAATTTACATTTTTCAGGTCAACATCGTCCTAAGCATTTTAGGACAATATGTTGGACTAGTTCTGCAGTGGAGTGCACAGAAACTAAATTTACTGTCTATTGTCTTGTTTCTCTCTGGGGGCCTGCCGGCTTTGAACACACTGCTCTTATCGCCGCTGTCCTCTTGTTCTTGCTGTCTTTCACAGAGGGTCAAGAGGTGAAGGTGGGCGAGTACAACGCCATTGCAGATGTACTGGACCTTATCAACAACACCATCAGGTTCCAAGGTAGGAAAAACCCCACTTGTGGTGTGTTTACGGGTCAGCGTTTGACTGAGTGAGAGAGAGACAGAAGGTTCACACGCCTGCCAATGTTGTGTACTTGCTGTTCCATGTGTGGTCATCTGAATAATTCAAGAGTTATTTTTCTGTTTGCCCACATTGACATTCTTTGTTTTTTTTACTATAATCCCTGGATATTTATTTTCTTTTCAAACTGCCTCTGTGGAAAACAGTTGTGGACTGAAAGTAAAACACTTTGTCTTTAATGGCACTTGTTAAGAGGATCTGAGGTAATCATTTGGCATACTTACACTGTAAACCCTGACACACTGTATGAAATAACCACAACTGAGTTTGCTTTCTAAATTTGACTGAAAATTAGTCTAACCGTTTGAGCTAATAGCAGTAAAGCCTCATAGTTGTACAGTACAGTACATGAAAATACCCAGGTTGTCAAGACATCGAGTTCGTTCACGCAAATCACGCAAACAACTCTTGACTCATTTTGGTGACTCGTTTGGTTTAAGTGCTCGACTGTCTTCCAACTTCTCATTATGATGTAAGATCTAATCGCATCTTACATCACAATCACTGCCATCGTTTTTAAACCCGTCCGCAAACATTATTACATAACTTCATGCAGAAATAGAGCTAATATGTCACATTAGTGACTAGATAACCCCATCAATTCTCTTTCTAGTTGGCATGGCATTTTAAAACCTGAGTCACTTAAATTACACAGGAGCATCTACATAGAAGATGTTGAAAGCTTTCTTAGAGGTGACGTTCTTGGAGGTGACTTTGAGGCGAACTGACTGTGAACCGTCTTGACTCTTGTAGGTGTTGAACCGCCGAAGGATCGGACATTTGTGCGTCTGCAGCGCCGGCAAATAAACGTCCCCCTCTATAGCATCCTGTCTACCATCACTATCCTAGGCATGCTCATGGCAGGAGCCTTCCTCTTCTTTAACATCAAAAACCGAAACCACAGGTCAGTGCTGAGCAAGACTATGAAAGGAGGTAGTTGAAAAGTGAGACAAAAGTCTGAGACCATATTGAAAATCTGGGATCCTTTGTTTCATATGGAAATCAGTTTTAGTTTTAGGATTTTGAAAAATGTAAAAGAGAAAAGTTGTGATAGAAAAATAAAGTGGTTCCACTTTATATTAGGTGGCCTTAACTACTATGTATTTACATTTAAGGTAATAATTTGATACAATGCACTTATTGTGTACATACATGTTTTTACATTGTACTTACATTACGAGTCAAAAGTTTTTGAACGCTAAGATTTTTAATATTTTTTAAAGAAGTCTCTTCTGCTCACCAAGCCTGCATTTATTTAATCCGAAGTACAGCAAAAACTGTACAATTTTGAAATATTTTTACTATTTAAAATAACTACTTTTCTATTTGAATATATTTTACAATGTAATTTGTTCCTGTGATTTCAAAGCTTCATTTTTAACATCATTACCTAAATCACATGATCCTTCAGAAATCTTTCTAATATTCTGATTTGTTGCTCAAAAAAACATTTTTTATTATGGAGAAAAAAGTTGAGTAAAAGGTTTCTTTGATGAATAGAAATATTTTGTAACATTATAAATGTCGTTATCATCATATCATCTTTCTGTTCATCAAAGAATCCGGAAACAATTTACTCAACTGTTTTAAATATTGATGATAATAATATTAATAATAATTATAAATGTTTCTTGAACAGCAAATCAGCAAAATGATTTCTGAAGGATTATGGGACACTGTAGACAATAGTAATGATGCTGATATATATATATATATATATATTAAATTGATTCGTATATATTAAAATAGAAAACAGTTGTTTTAAATAGTAAAAATATTTCAAAATTGTACTGTTTTTGCTGTACTTTGGATCAAATAAATGCAGGCTTGGTGAGCAGAAGAAACTTCTTTTAGAAGCATTAAAAATCTTACTGTTTAACAAATGTTGACTGGTTGTGCATGTAATTACCTCTGTAATTAATTTCTGTAATCACATTTATAATTACACTGTTGACCCATCCCTTACACCTTAACCTACCCATACCACCAAACCTGTCCTAATCTTACACTGTAAAAAACTATTTGTTGAGTCAAATTAAAAAATAATTTGTTACCCGGCTGCCTTAATATTTTAGGTTCAGCCAATTTGAAATGTTAAGTTGTACTGACAACTTAGATATTTGAGTTGATTCAACTTAAAATTTTAAGGCAGCTGGGTAGCAAATTATTTGAAGTTGACTTAACAAATTGTTTTTATTTTTTAATTTTTTTTTTGTTTACAGTGTACCTGTATCTCACCTCAATAGCAGCAAAAGTGTTTTTCAAAACAATATGAACACAATAAGTACATTGTACTTATTTTTTGAAGTACATAGTAGTTAATGGCACCTATTATAAAGTGGGACAGTAAATTTAATAATTAAAAAGTTATTATTTAAGATTCTGCATTAATTTTAGGTCACTATTGATAAACTACGATTCACAAGTTTGGGGTCAGTAAGATTTGGGGGGTTTTAAATAAATGAATAATTCTATTCATCAGTGATGCATAAGTTTAATCAGCAGTGACAGTAAACACATTGATAATGTTACAAAGATTTCAGTTTCAAACTAATTTTTTAAACTTTTTATTCACCAAAGAACCCTGAAAAAAGTATGTTCTAAATGTTTCTTGAGCAGCAAATGAGGACATTAGATTTTTGAAGGATTGTGTCACACTGAAGACTGAAGTAATGATGCTAAAAAATCAGCTTTACCATCACAAGAATAAAATATGTTTTAATATATCTTTAAATAGAAAAAGATATTTTAAATTGTAATAATATTTCCCATTTTACAAGTTGTTATTATATTTTTGATTTCATCTATCTATGTATCTACCTTCTTTACTTTTTTCTTTTTTTTTTATTACGGTTGTGTTGTCCTGCACCTGAGCCCAGTTCAAGCTTTGGATGTGCACACACATTTTTTCCTTGATTCCCAGAAGATGTTCTTTGATTTCAATCCTATTCTAACAATATTACTTACAATAGAATAAATTTGTATACAAATATTACATAAATAGTGCAAAATAAGACACATTACCTAGTGGTTTCAGACTTACACTGTATATGATACAGTCATAGGTGTAGATGCACATTTAATTGCAGTAGTTAATAATAAATGAAATGTGAATATTTAATGTATCAGATGTGTGCTTCCCTCCATCTGCAGGCTGATCAAAATGTCGAGTCCCTATATGAACAACCTGATCATTCTGGGGGGCATGCTGTCATACGCTTCCATTTTCCTCTTCGGTCTGGACGGGTCCTTTGTGTCAGACAAGGAATTTGAGACCCTCTGTACTGTGAGTATTTAACTGATATCTGTGAATCAGTTGAAAACATGGGTAGACCATGGGCTAGTTGTCACACTTCCCATAAACTTTCAACAAACAGCTGTATTGGATAAAACTGTGACAATGATAAGCAAGCATTTAATACTTTTAGCATGAAGGACATGGATAATTATTATAGTACAGGACTAATTGATGTTGTAAACATGCAAAACCAGTGCTGGAGAAAACAAACTTTTGTCCAACTGGACATTTGACTTAAAATCTTTTAATTGATTTAATTGAGATAACTTCCCCTGAGACAACCAGTCCTGGTTTGCTCTGTATTTGAATCTGAACACTTTTCACCTCTGCTACAGTTTGTCACCAAACTGAGTAAGCATGATTAGATGTGTCTCGTCACGCTTCCGCTGCCTGTTTGCATGTGACCATAATCCACCTTTTAATTACGAGGCTTTGGCTACTGCAGTAGCTTGAATCTCAGGGGAAATAGCTCACAAATGTGTTGAGCAGGACACATGCTACCTGCCTGAAATGGGTCTGTATTTCTGGCCTGTGAAGATGATCAGGGCTAAACAATAAGGATTTTTTCTTCCTTTCCTTTCCTTCGTTTGAACCTTCTGTAATAGTTGAATATGAGTCCCTCAGTTGTCCTCAGTGTTAAAAGACAATTCTCAAAATCATACAGTCATTGTTGGAAAGGGTTCAAATTTGTGGGACCTGGAGGATTTTTCTGAAGAACAGCAGGCAGTTAAACTGTTCAGAACAAACAAGGGACTCATGAACAACCATCACATCAAAAAAAAAAAAAAAAAAAAAAAAAAAAAACATGGCTGTGGATCATTCAGGTAACAACACAGTATTAAGAATCAAGTGTATGTAAACTTTTGAACGGGGTCAGTTTTATAAATTCAATTATTATTTTCTCTTGTGGACTTCATGTAAACGTCTTTTATGTGAAATATCTTATTCAGGTCAGTACTTAATAAACGATAACATGCATTTTGTATGATCACTCCCTATGATTTTGGTAAATAATTAACATTTTGCAGATTCTGCAAGGTGTATGTAAACTTTTGACCTCAACTGCATATTGTTATTCTAGTAAATAAATGAAAACAAGTAACAACAGTTTAATTTAGGTTAACAATAATACGTGTCAATTTTACAGCTGTAACTATAACAACTATGAATTCATTAACACATTTGGTGGAAAACTCTCACATATGATGATTTAATTTAATTTTCAACAGTTTTATGTGTCCAGGATGATCAAATTTCAGTCACAGTTTTATCATCTATTTAATGACTTTCACAATGACGTTCAACACATCTCACATAAAACCACATCAAAAGCTAAAATCTACATGATCTTCAAACAAGATCTAGAGATAACTCTGCATTTCCATAAACTGGCACCAAACTTTCCAACACTTATCTCCTTATAGTTGACTCCTGCCTTTTACATGCTGAGATTTTATTTCCCAGAGGAGCTCAGAATAAAGAACACTAGATCTTTGGGAGAGAGCGAGGGAGAATGAAGATGAAGGGAGGACAAAGAGAAAAAATTATGCCTCGGGAACTTCCACAGAATTCTCGATACACTCTGGCACCCAATTTGCTTTCCGATAGTGGATGTGGGATCATTAGATTTTATGATTTTGAGGTTTCTGCTGCTTTGTATTCTACAGACTGGTGTTGGAGTTTTGGAATCCAGTCTTAGCATTCAGTGCTTAAATTATAAGAACTTTTGATTTATAGCAACCTTGATTTATTTTCACATTTAATGTTTTTAGGTCCGTACATGGATTCTCATTGTGGGTTACACAACAGCGTTTGGCGCCATGTTTGCAAAGACCTGGAGAGTGCACGCTATCTTCAAGAATGTAAAGATGAAGAAGAAGGTGAGAAATGGCCTTTCAAAGCATATCAGATAAAGCATTGCTCACCATCTACATCTTGAAGTAAACATCATGGAGTGACATTCATGCTAACTTGGCTAAAAACACATCTTTTCAGGTCACACTGGTGCATGACATTGGATTGATTTTAATATTTGAACTACTTCTTCACTGGTTAAACGTTTAAGATCAGTTTATGTTCATCAAGGCTGCATTTATTTGATCAAAATACAGAAAAGACAGTATTTTTGTGTCAAAGCTGTTTTATAATTGAATACACTACCAGTCAAAAAGTTTTTGAACAGTAACATTTTTTGTTTTTAAAGAAGTCTCTTTTGCTCACCAAGCCTGCATTTATTTGATCCAAAGACAGTAAAATGTTGAAAATGTTTACTATTTAAAATAACTGTTTTCTGTTTGAAAATATTTTATTTTATTTATATTTTATATTAAATGTAATTTATTCCTGTGACCAAAGCTACATTTTCAGCATCATGACTCAGTGTCACATGCTCCTTCAGAAATCATTCTAATATGCTGATTTGAAACATTATTATTATTATCAATATTTTAATCAGTCGGGTAAATTTCTTTTTCAGGATTCTTTGATAAATAGACAAATCCAAAAATCAGCATTTATCTGAAATAAAAGCTTTTTTAACATTATTCACTGTACCATTCAAAATCTTGGAGTCAGTATTATTATTTATTTATTTTTATTTTGTATTCTTTGGGGAAGAAATGATATAAATTAATACTTTTATTTAGCAGGGATGCTTTAAATTGATCATAAGTGATGATAAAGACATTTATAATGTCAAAAGATTTCTATTTCAGATAAATGCTGTTTTTCTGAACTTTCTGTTCATCAAAGGAATCAGCAAAAAATCTACTCAGCTGTTTTCAACATAATAATAATAATATTAAAATCATTTTTGAGGAGCAAATCAGAATATTAGTATGATTTCTGAAGGATCATGTGGCTGGAGTAATGATTCTGTTTTGAAATCACAGGAATAAATTACATTTTAAAATATATTCAAATCGAAAACACATTTTAAATAGTAAAAATATTTTGTATTTTTACGTTTTGCTGTACTTTGCATCAAATACATGCAGGCTTGGTGTTCTTTAAAAAAAACTTTTGACTGGTAGTGTATATTTAAAAAAACAATAATATATTCCTGTGTAATTTATTCAAAGCTGAATTTTCAGCATCCAGTGTCACATGAGCCTTCAGAAATGTTGAAACCTGCTTAATATTTTTGTGGAAACTGTGATTTTCCAGTATATTTTATTTGAAATAGAAATCTTTTGTAACATTGTAAATTTCTTAACGGCCACTTTTGATCAAGTTAATGCATCCTTGCTGAATAAAAGTATTCATTTTTTTTAACAAAAATCTTTCTGACCTCAAACTTTTAGACAGCGATGTATATCACCACCTATAGTCATATGGCATAACTAATTGGGTTTCAGTGAGGCAGAACACACAGAAACTGGAATAATTTGTCATCTGAAACATAATGGTCACACTTCAGTGCATTTTAATGGTGGTCATTATATAGAAGAATTACAATACCAAAAACAGAACAATACTGCAGTTTAAACATGGATGTTGGAATGAAAGAGAGAGTTAATTAAAGAAGGAGAGACAAGTTCAATGCTTAAAACATCATGGGAAAGCAGCGTTGCCACTGGGCTGTCATCTTTCTGATTTTTCGCCTGCCAAAAACTAAAATATAGAAATGCTGTCTTCACTGAAGGTCAGTTTGCTGTCTCCATGCTCAGTTTCCTGACACATCCCGAATCAGCCAGCACTGCCAGTGCTAACCAACGAATCTCAGATCTCTTCTAAAGAACAGTGTCTTCCTGCTCTGCTAGACACGATCTTCACAAGTCTGTGTGTGAATTTCCTCCTCAAGAAAAAGCCTCGCATTACTGTGGGGAATAGTGCAGTGGGTTTCTTTTGAACCGAAGCTACGCACACGTGCGTCCACGCGGCTCTTTAACGCAACAGATTCATGCACGCACACTGACCTCCTTTCATACGCTCTTTCTCTCGCTGCTCTTGTTTTTCAATGCAGTGTAAGAATGTGGCGAGCGAAGCAGCTGATACTGTATGACAGTGCTGTAAAGGATGGCTAGCCACAGCTCCAGCACCCTGCTGGCCATCTTTATTTATAGAGTTCGCAGCCTACTTCCACTGCTGCAGTCAGAATCAGTGGGATGAGATCAAGAGAAACATACACAGAAAGAGAAAGTAAGCCAGAGGGTGGTAAACATTGCTGCAGAGAACTAGCCATAACTTTAAAATAATATTCCAGTTTCAAAACAGTGTTATCATTGTATTATTGGTAACACTTTATAATAAGGTGTCATTTGTTAACATACTAACATGGGCAAACAATGAACAATACATTTATTACACTCTTTACTAATCCACAGTCATTTATTGTTTGTTCATGTTAGTTTACAGTGCATTAACTAATGTTAACAAATATTAATGATTTTAATAAAAATAATGATTTTAATAGTGCTGAATTAAATGCTGAAATTGACATTAACTAAGATTAATAAATGCTGTAGATGTATTGTTCATTCTTAGTTCGTGTTAACTAATGTAGGTAACTAGTATTAACTAATGAAGCTTATTGTAACGTGTTGCTGTATTATAGTATTAAATTAGCTTTTATTTCATATTTTTATTATTTAATATTATTATTTAATTTTATAATTTAATATTATTATATTTTATTATTATTATATCTTAGTAAGTTTGTTAAGGTCATTTTAGTAGAAATATTTCTTTTTAGCTGTGTTTTTTTTACTTAGCTTTTTATTTTATATTTAATATGCTTTTTTAAATTTTAATGTAATATTTTGTGTAATATTAATGTAATAGATTTTAGTCATTTTTATGGTCATTGTAAGTAAGTTTAAAGTTTTTTTAAACCTTTTTTACGCAGTTTTTATTTTATATGTAAATAATTATTTTTATTTAATATTATTTCATATTTAAATGTTTTATTGTAATTTTTGTTAGGTTTTAGTAATATTAAGTTAATTTTTTTGTGGTTTTTATTTTATTTTTTTATATTTATTTGCTTTTTTTTAATATTTATATTTAGCTTTTTTAAATCTAACTTTTGTTTTATATTTAATTAATTTTTATTTTTTACTTTAATTTTATATTATTTTATATGTTCTTTTTTTGTTATACTTTAGTAATTGTGTTAGTGTCATTTTAAGTAGTTTATTTTATTTTTAAGATTTTTTTACTTAGCTTTTATTTTATATGTAGCTAGCTTTAATTTTATATTTGAATTTAATATTATTTTATATTTTATTGTTAGATTTTAGTAATTTTGTTAAGGTCATTTTAAGTAAGTATTATTTTTTATTTTATTTTTTAAATATTTTTTATTTAGCTTTTTTTACTTAGCTTTTATTTTATATTTTAATGTAATATTTAATTTATGTTTTAATTTCTTTATTTACATATTTGTTAGATTTTAGTAATTTTGTTATGGCCATTTTTAGAAGGTTTTAATTTTTTCTTTTTAGCTCTTTTTAAATTAGCTTTTATTTTATATTTAATTAGCTTTTACTTTTTATTTTAATTTAATATTATTGCATATGTAAAAAATTGTATTACATTTTTTGTTAGATGTTAATAATTTGGTTATGGTCATTTTAAGTAGTTTAAAAAAAATAGCTGTTTTTACTTAGCTTTTATTTTATATATTTTTTATTTACAATTTTGTTAGATTTTTGTTTTTTTATGGTCATTTTAAGTAGTTATATTTTATTTTATTTTTTACAGATTTCTTTTTAACTCTTTAAATTAGTTTTTTATATTTAATTAGCTTTTATTTAAATTTTAATTTAATATTATTTTTATTTTTTTGTTAGATGTTAGTAGATGTTATGGTCATTTTAAATTAGTTTTTATTTATTATTTTTAAATATTTCTTTTTAGCTTTTTTGCTTTGCTTTATTTTATATTTTAATTTAATATTATTTAATATTTCTTATTTTATAAAAATTTTTTTGTTAGATTTGAGTAATTTCATGGCCATTTTTAGTAGCTTTTTTTTCTTCAACAAACTAATTTCATTTAGTTGCTTATTAAGTATAAAAGTTTTGAAGTAACTAAACTTTCCAAGTGATCATAAAGCGATCACACATTTAACTCTTAAGGCTTAACTTTTTAAACTGTGTGCAGTATATTTTAATGTTTACAGTGCTTGCATTTGAAGTTTTATGGTAGCCAAATTAATTTCCCAGATGATATCAGTAGAGCTTCATTGAACCCAGAAGATTATTTTTAAGTGTCCATATTCTACACTTTCAGCATTCTCTTCTTTCCTGGATGTCCACCGATGTTGTTTCATCAAGGTTTAGTTTTTAATTAAGTTAATATAGTAGTGCAGTTTTTACCTTCCTGTTTGAAATTTTAAAATCATAGCAAAAACTGATATTTTGTATTTTTGATCTAGTTTTGTGCCAATGTGTTAACATTTTCTTAACAAATGATTAGTAAAGAAAGATTAAATAAAAAATCTTGTTCGATATCACTCTGGAAATGAACAGTCAAGTCGGATGCATTCCATTGTATACACAGCATGTCAAAATGTTTTATTTCTATTTGTTTTAGAGTGACGGAACAACAAAAGATCCAGTTTTCCCTGATAAGAGTTCCAAACAAAGCTTTAGGAGCATGTGATGTAATTCCAGCTTGATACATTGAGTGTCAGTTTTGTTTCCCCGGTGTCTTCTCTTCAGTTGCACTTTCACACTCAATTAGCAGTTCTTAACTGGACCCACAACATATAAATAAATTCAGAGACAGGTAATGCCCGTCTCAGGGCTTTAATTCCCTCCGGCACTTCAGTGTGCAGGAAGCTGGCAGTGAGCTGACTCCTGCTCCACGCAGTGATGGACTGCTGGGCTCTGGCACTCTAAAGCGATGGCTGCTGTCAGGACTGTGTTTTGCGAGTGTGCATGTGGGTGTGCCATCTCTTTATCAAGCTGAGAAGCAGTCTCACAGTATGTGACTCCGTGGACAGCCCGTCGCAAATCAGCCGCCGCTCGATGCAGGTCCGGCGGTCCGAGGGGTCCGTTACAGTCTCTCCCTGCCTCGGGGAGCAGCGAGGGCTATGTCAATCACCTCTGCAGATCGTACATCTGCCTCTGCTAGGTTTAAATCTGAGATAGGAACAAAGGGCGATGGAACAGATACACACTCAAACACGTGTGCAAAACTATACGGCACACAATGATTCTTGCCTTATGATTAGTTAGTTTGAATTTATCTTCTGTAAAAGGAGTTAGATCACAGATTATTAGTCTTAAAGAGATAGTTCAGTGAAAAACTAAAATGTTTTGATGCTTGAAAGCCTTGATGGTGAGTTCACCCACTTTTAGGGGTAAAATGTCCTTTAAGCCTCCAATTTCTTTGGTCTATCAGTCTGATTTTTCTTTTTTGGGTGTCAAATGAGTTAAAATATTCATTATTGTTGGAGAGTAATCCTGCATATGCACTCACACGCTGCATCATGCATCATTCAGAGACTCGGACTGCATTATGGAACATACTGTGTCACAAATAGATGGCATCAGAGATGTGTGCATCTGTAAATTCAATCAGACACAAGCACATGATGGCCTGCATAACTTAGACTGAGCACAAACACAATCTGACACTAATGCACCACATGCTCTTGTAGACCCGCAGCAATGATCTTGTACAAATGGTGAGCAATTTTGAACTGTGAATACAAAAGCTTAAACAGAGCTATGGGTCTTTAAACTAAATGTTATTGGTTTACAAGCTGGTAATTAGCGACGGTAAAGGTGAAGTGTGTCATTCGTTCGAAGGTAAAGCGCTACTCTTCAGTTCAATACGCATAATTAAGCCACTGTGTGTTTGTTTAAAGGAATAGTTCCACCCTTAAATGAAAATGTTGTCTTTATTTACTTTAAACATAAAAATATATATTATAAGCGACAAAAACAATATTGGACACCATTGGCTTTCATTGGAAAAAAAAAATTCTTCTTTTGTGTTCTGCAACAGAAAGAGTCATTCAGGTTTGGAACAAATGAGGAGGATGAAAAAATGATACCTGAATTTACATTTTTAATATTTCTTTCCCTTTAATTAGTCTGTCATGTCTTCTTATTTCTCAACCAATGGCAGACAGGGCTGAGTTTTTGAGAAACCACCAGTATTGGTTTTTTTTTTGCAATTTTTGCACCACTAACTGGACACTGAGTCATTTACAGTTATTTTTTTGTGCACATTTTAAGTACAAATAGTTAGGGTTGTAACGGCATTATCAATATTGTGGTATTGCCATGGCGAAACTGTCTCAATATCATCAGGGTCACATGACGATATGAAATGATAGGTCTTCCAGGCAAAAAGTATATTTTTTCAAATATATTTAAACTTCTTATTCTAACATAAATGTCTAGTTGTGTTTTGGGCAAGTATGCTTTGGCACAGTATCTGTCAAATAAACTAAAATTGAAAGCACAATATGGCTTAATCCCTTCTTCAAGTCTGTTTTTGCTGCGTGTTCCAAACTATAATATGTTTTAATATATTAATACAGTGTGTAATGTATTTTACAGTGCAGTTGTTTTACAATATATGGCTATTACTGTCATAGGAATAACAATAATATAAAATTGTTGTTAAAATAATTCTTGTTAAAATTTCTATTATTATATTCTAATTTTTTTGGTTTCCTAAAACACCATGTGTGAATGTAATTTAGACTGAGACAGTATACCACAAACCAAAATTGGGTTGAGTTGCCTTTAAGATTCTGGTACAAGTCAATTCACTGACATTTTTCTGACTTCAGTTTTCTTAGTTAAGAACATAGGTTGAAGCTCTTCATTTTGAACTCTCAAAGTGCATTAGATAAAAGAATTTAACTTTAAAATGTACAAAATTTTCTTTTTCTTTTTTCCAAGTCTACATTTGTCTTTTTTATTTGAATATCATATTCTGGGCTTATTGAGATATTATCGTATCGTGAGGTTTTTATATCGTTACATCCCTACAAATAATCCATCTTGTTGGCAACTGCTAAATTTAGCTTTTTGACATGAACATCCCAAATTCGGTAAGGTCTCAATATGCTGAGGTACAAAAAGTATTTTTGCCGATATTTGCAGTATATATAAATAGTATTCATGCAATGAAAATGCTGCTAGTTTCACTTATGTGCTTATTTTCATTTATCACTATTTGCACATAGTGCAAATAACTTTGCTTTCATTTTTAAGCTCAGGGGCTATTTGTAGCCGTAAAGTGTGAAGGTGGGATTTTAGGACTGCTATTCGTTTTTTGATTCATCATCTCCTTCCGCTTGCCAAGATGAAAGGAGATTTTGTGCAATAAAGTGAAGTTCAACGGTCATATGGACAAGCATTGCTTTCAGTGATTGTGCTAATGCGTTCTGAAGTATCATGATCCTGTGTTATTTCAAATGTCTGGCCATTTAATAAAACCATCAACCTCTGTTTGATTGGAGATAAAGAGCATCCGTTCTGATAGAATTCAGCATGATGCTCAATGGTCACAGTAGCTCACCACCTCCTTGTTTCCCACGACGCAAGGTTTTGGCTATTGGTAAGCCATCAAAAGACATCAGATCAAAACGAGTTAGCGTTTCTATTCTGAATCACGGAAGAATTTGTCCGTCTGATTTCTCTAGAATACACGCAGGCCTCCTCGCGGTGACCTTTCCTTTGATTTGGGTTCTGTTCAGGTCAACCACTGTTAAATAGAAGAAAAGAGAAAAAGATCAGACAGGAGCAGGGCTTTCATCCACAAAGGTTTAGAATGCGAGAGAAGATCACGCGTTTGAATTGAGCGTATGGTCCATTGATGGTTCCTACCCATCTCGGCCCCTTTCTCATCCCTTAATCACCTCATCCATTGCTTTTCTCTTTTTACCCTCTTCCAGATTATCAAGGACCAGAAGCTCTTTATCATCGTGGGTGGGATGTTGCTGATTGATTTGTGCATCCTCATATGCTGGCAGATCGTGGATCCCCTGAAGAGAACTGTGGAAGAGTACAGCTTGGAGGCGAGTCTGATTGCTTATTATTAATGTTGTATGTAACGATTCAGCAGAATCCCTCGACCGGGTCGTAATGGTTAATCAATCCCAACTAAATCATAGTCACAGGGAGCTGGGATCATTTGGGAGTACGTAGCGGCCAAGGTTTTATTACCATCTGCGTTATTTTTGGTTCAGGAAGTGAGACGTCCTGCCCCGCCCCCACATCCATGGCGGTTGGGGACGCAGGCCAGCTGGAATGTGGGACATTGGCACAATTGCTTGGAAAAAAGACACTTGGACGAGCCCGTCCCATGCTGATACTCAGAGGGGGAAGTGTGTGATTGAGCAGGGCTTCAAAATAGGCTGGACATTTTGAACGTCTGCTTGCTTTAGTCATGTGCATTTAGTCAGACGCTGTCGCAAATGATTGGACGTGTTTAGCTGGAAGGAAAGCTAAAATGGACAATGTCAGATCTGATTGTGTAGTGGATGGCTCTTAAATTTACCTTGATTTGTGTTTATTATTGTAAAGGGATAGTTCACCCAAAAAATAGAATTATGTAATGTTTTTTACTCACCCTCATATTGATCCAAACCGATGTAATTTTGGTTAATGGTTGAAAAACATTTTTCTGTCATTTATATGAGAATGCTTCCCCACAAATGACAGAATTTTCCATTATTTATGAGACAATGCTTCCAAGCCATTGATGGAATTTTTTGTCATTTATGAGACAGTGCTTCCCCGCAATTGACAGAATTTTCAGTAATTTATGAGACAATGATTCCCCGCAATTGACAGAATTTTTCGCCATTTATGAGACAATGCTTCCCTGCAATTGACAGAATTTTCCATAATTTATGAGACAATGCTTCCCCGCCATTGACAGAATTTTCTGTCATTTATATGAGTGTGCTTCCCCACAATTGACAGAATTTTCCATCATTTATGAGACAATGCTTCCCCGCCATTGACAGAATTTTCTGTCATTTATATGAGTGTGCTTCCCCACAATTGACAGAATTTTCCATCATTTATGAGACAATGCTTCCCCGCCATTGACAGAATTTTCTGTCATTTATATGAGTGTGCTTCCCCACAATTGACAGAATTTTCCATCATTTATGAGACAATGCTTCCCCGCCATTGACAGAATTTTCTGTCATTTATATGAGTGTGCTTCCCCACAATTGACAGAATTTTCCATCATTTATGAGACAATGCTTCCAAGCCGTTGATGGAATTTTTAGTCATTTTTGAGACAATGCTTCCCCACAATTGACAAAATTTTCCATAATTTATGAGACAATGCTTCCCAACAATTGACAGAATTTTCCATAATTTATGAGACAATGCTTCCCTGCAATTGACAGAATTTTCTGTCATTTATATGAGAGTGCTTCCCCACAATTGACAGAATTTTCCATCATTTATGAGACAATGCTTCCAAGCCGTTGATGGAATTTTTAGTCATTTTTGAGACAATGCTTCCCCGCAATTGACAGAATTTTCCATAATTCATGAGACAATGCTTCCCTGCCATTGACAGAATTTTCTGTCATTTATGAGACAATGCTTGCCCACAATTGACAGAATTTTCCGTCATTTATGAGACAATGCTTCCCTGCAATTGACAGAATTTTCCATAATTCATGAGACAATGCTTCCCTGCCATTGACAGAATTTTCCATCATTCATGAGACAATGCTTCCAAGCCATTAATGGAATTTTTAATCATTTGTGAGACAATACTTCCAAGCCATTGACAGAATTTTCTGTCATTTATATGAGAATGCTTCCCCACAAATGACAGAATTTTCCATTATTTATGAGACAATGCTTCCAAGCCATTGATGGAATTTTTTGTCATTTATGAGACAGTGCTTCCCCGCAATTGACAGAATTTTCAGTAATTTATGAGACAATGATTCCCCGCAATTGACAGAATTTTTCGCCATTTATGAGACAATGCTTCCCCGCCATTGACAGAATTTTCTGTCATTTATATGAGTGTGCTTCCCCACAATTGACAGAATTTTCCATCATTTATGAGACAATGCTTCCCCGCCATTGACAGAATTTTCTGTCATTTATATGAGTGTGCTTCCCCACAATTGACAGAATTTTCCATCATTTATGAGACAATGCTTCCCCGCCATTGACAGAATTTTCTGTCATTTATATGAGTGTGCTTCCCCACAATTGACAGAATTTTCCATCATTTATGAGACAATGCTTCCCCGCCATTGACAGAATTTTCTGTCATTTATATGAGTGTGCTTCCCCACAATTGACAGAATTTTCCATCATTTATGAGACAATGCTTCCAAGCCGTTGATGGAATTTTTAGTCATTTTTGAGACAATGCTTCCCCACAATTGACAAAATTTTCCATAATTTATGAGACAATGCTTCCCCACCATTGACAGAATTTCCCATCATTTATGAGACAATGCTTCCAAGCCGTTGATGGAATTTTTAGTCATTTTTGAGACAATGCTTCCCAACAATTGACAGAATTTTCCATAATTTATGAGACAATGCTTCCCTGCAATTGACAGAATTTTCTGTCATTTATATGAGAGTGCTTCCCCACAATTGACAGAATTTTCCATCATTTATGAGACAATGCTTCCAAGCCGTTGATGGAATTTTTAGTCATTTTTGAGACAATGCT
Organism: Garra rufa; assembly: GCF_049309525.1. Classification (NCBI taxonomy): domain Eukaryota; kingdom Metazoa; phylum Chordata; class Actinopteri; order Cypriniformes; family Cyprinidae; genus Garra; species Garra rufa. The sequence goes on along the minus strand of NC_133377.1, from coordinate 2,976,264 downwards.
TCCCCGCAATTGACAGAATTTTCCATAATTCATGAGACAATGCTTCCCTGCCATTGACAGAATTTTCTGTCATTTATGAGACAATGCTTGCCCACAATTGACAGAATTTTCCGTCATTTATGAGACAATGCTTCCCTGCAATTGACAGAATTTTCCATAATTCATGAGACAATGCTTCCCTGCCATTGACAGAATTTTCCATCATTCATGAGACAATGCTTCCAAGCCATTAATGGAATTTTTAATCATTTGTGAGACAATACTTCCAAGCCATTGACAGAATTTTCTGTCATTTATATGAGAGTGCTTGCCCACAATTAACAGAATTTTCCAGTAATTTATTAGATGGCCCTTCCATCAAGCCATTGATGGATTTTTCAATAATTTATGAGACAATGCCTCCAAGCCATTGACAGAATTTTCCATCATTTATGAGACAATGCTTCCAAGCCATTGACAGAATTTTCCGTCATTTATATGAAAATGCTTCCCCGCAATTGACAGAATTTTCCGTAATTTATAAGAAGGCGCTTCCCCCACCATTAATGGATTTTTTTGTCATTTATGAGACATTTTATGATGCCTTTCTGACCTTATTGGATCTACTAAGTTTTTGTTACCTGGCTACCTCTCATGTTTTGAAGTCTTACGGGTTTAGTATGACATGATGGTTATTAAATGATGACAGAAATTTCATTTTTGGGTGAACTATCCCTTTAAAGGCATGCTTTCAATGACATACAACTTTCCATTGCATTTGTCTACCTATTCCTGAGGTGTATGATCCTTGTACTTAGTGTGTTAGAGAGTAAAAGGTCTGGCGGCTAACAGGCGATGTGGCTGAGTGGACTTTGCCGTCACACCGATGGAATCATGGCCGCTGACTCTCTGGAGAACTCTTGGCAGGGAGATTAGCGCAGATTGATTGGTGCTAGGAAAGGGCCCATTAACTTTCCCATCACTCTAGGGTGTTTAGACGAGCTTCTTCTTCCTCCTCTCCTCCGTCCTCTACTGTATATGTAGTTTATTTCAGGCCATAAGCATTTCTCAGAGATCAAACGGTTGAGAATGGTTGTATTTGGGCTCAAAGCAAGCCATTTAAGTGGCGTTCACAGGGATAGCAATTCTTAGCAAAGAAGAGTTTAAAAGTAATTTATTTTCAGTTAAAGTTAGCCGTCTGATGACAATATTTAACGATGACTGTTGGGCACTGTGATTTGTAGCCTGATATTGTTGAGTTGAGTAGGCACAACTGTTAGTAAACCAGCAGTAAAGCAATTTGGTGACCGTAAACGGTTAAATCTGTCAGTGTCAACACAACTTTAAAGCTAATGTGATTTTGAAGAATCGCTGCATAACTTTTGGCTCTGGAATAAACCATTGTTCACTGCTGTAGGACACTAAGTATGTGTTTATTTAAAATTAAGTAATGTCTGTGAGGCTGGAGACAATTACAGTGGACAGTCTGTCAGGAACTTGAAACAGAAGAACGCAAACAGATCTGAGCGCAGCGGACAGCATTGATGTTAGCGGCAAACGTCTGTGTTTGTAGATTCACAAACTGCTCTGCTGAAAACAGGCTCCATTTCAGCTTCCTCTGATCTGATTGTAGAAAGTAAAAAAAAACTGGGCCATTTGCCATTTTGACAAAGAAGAACTTTTAAAGTTTTATACCTGTTCTTTATTAAAGTGTATGAGGGAGGTTGACATGTACTGTATAGCAGTGCCCTGCAGTGTGACATGCTTTATTTCTTCCAGGAACTGTATTAAACATCTTTTTCAAAATCATGTAGAATTTTAGAGTAGTATCCAGGACCTCATATTAATGAAAAGACTGCATGTAATATTTGAACTTTTAAAAGCTTTCTCACATCACATTCCTCAAAACTATTTATGTGAACAGACAAAAAAAAACCTTTTAAAAAAGGAAAGACATTCATTTCTATTACAAATAAATGGACTTCCTTTGAACCTTCTATTCATCAAAGAATGTTCAAAAATTATGCAGCACAGCTGTTTTCATCATTAATAATAATGACTGTTTCTTGAGCAGCAAATCAGCATATTACAATGATTTCTGAAGGATCATGTGACATTGAATACTTCAGTAACAATGCTGAAAATTCAGCTTTACCTTCACAGGAATAAATTACATTTTAAAATATATTTCAAAAATTCAAAAAGAAAAAACTAATTGACATGTTATTTGTCAACCACCCACAAGCGGAAGAATCAGAGCATAAATATGGCAGAGCTTGCCAAACAAAATGTTTTTCCTTGTGGATGTTGGTCTGTGTTCCAGAATATAGAGAGATTGAGCGTGCAAGTATAATGTAGATCCTGAGTGTTCCTCTGGTCTGATGAAGGACAAACTGTGGAGGGGCTGATTAGCATTCAGCAGGTTTCTCCTGCAACATTCACCGTTCTCGCTCCTGTTCTCGTGTCGATGCTGCAGCAAGCGCAGTCTGCCTGCACACACAGTATTGCAGTGTGGCATTGCCATGGCAACAGCCAAGGTTTCTGACACCCATAAACCAGCGCTGTCACTGCTGATCCCCAAGACAAAAATACAGGGAAAGGCTTTGGACAGGCGCTGTAATGACGGGTACCTAGAAATACACACACATGATGGCATGTAAAGTATGTAGAATGTTGTATGTATGAAGATATTCAGTGTATCTTGAACAAACTTAGAGTAGATTAATATGCTCCTATTTTATCCACAGAATAAAATACTTTTACTCTAAGGGTGAATTCACAAAATATTCCAGTGCAAAATCCCACTTCTTATTCAATTACCACCCACAATACAGTAAAATCAGCTGCAAAGTGTGCTGAAATAATGCTATACTGTGAATATTTAAATTAAGTCATTATCATATTTCTTTTTAGCACAAACATACCTGCTTTCTATGTAAATTAGGTTCATTATAGCATCTTATTCACAAAAGTCAGCTCTATTTACCTGCCGTAATTAATGGTGAGCCATTCCTGCCGGTAGAAAGCAGACAGTAAACTATTTAAAAAAGACATTTGTGTACATTTTAAATCAATCATGGCAACAGTAATCCATCAAAATATGATGATGAATGAAATGATGAAATTTCTTCACAAAAGAACACCACAGGAACGCATTTATACAAATATATAAGGCACTCTCTTGTATTACTGCTCACTTGCTGCTTAGTCTTCCTGAGTGAAAGTGAGCCGTCTGGTCTGTCAAATTGTCTGAAGTGTTCAAATCCCAGTTTTCTCACTCTCTGTGTCAGACTGTGGACAGGCAGACAGCCATGAGTCACCAGGTCTTTTCATGTGCAAATGCTTATTTTAAAAAGGAACCTTTAATACAGGAAATAATTGGTCTAAACATGTGCGCTTCCATTATGGAGTGACTTAGACACAGGTCTGGAGCATGCTGGGCTCTGCTGTGACTGGCAGGAGATCTAATGAATACCCTTTTGAAAAAGAAATGCACTTAAATATACTTTTATAAAGTGTGCTTATTGTGAAAATAATATACTTTGAAAGAACACACATAAGTGCAAATTAAATGTAATGTTTTCGCCACTTAAGTGCATTCTATTTGTAATTAGTTTCAAATGTATCACATTTTAAAGGTATTTTAAATGCAATTAGTTGAACTTTTTAGTTATTTTTCTAAACCACTTAAGTGGGACTTTAGTACATCTTTGCTTGTAGTGTCTTTAAAATATGATTAAAGTGCACTGCTTATTGTACTGACAAGCAATTAGTGTGAAGTAAAAAAATCATATCATTACAGACTAAATACATTTAAAATACAATAATCAAATGTCATTTTGGACACTTACGTTGAAATTAAAATCAATTATTCTACATGTGCTTTAGCATGTTGGTAAATATATCAAATTAAGTGTATTTAAAACACTACAAAATCATAATTATGAAAATTGTATGTTTAAGTAATATTTAATTAGACATTATAATAAAGTGCATTTTTAAAAAGTGCACTTATGTATATTGTCATTAAAGTGTACTCTCTTTAAGTACACTTAAGTGGCCTTTTATTCATATTATATTATCTGCAAGTGCACTTTTTAAAAAGTATACTTTTAGAATTTGAAGTACACTTTCAAAACAAATAAGCACACTTCTTTTTCTCAAAGGTAGGCACACGTATTTTGGGGACATTTGTTCGACTTCTGTTCATCTTATGCTGAGATAATGTAGTATCTGTAAAGTTATCAGCCTTGTAGGTGAGCCACTATATGTTTTACATACCCTTGAACAACATCCTATTATTAACTTTTGTTAAAGGGCACCTGTTATGCCCCTTTTTACAAGATGTAATATAAGTCTCAGGTGTCCCCAGAAGGTGTCTATGAAGTTTCAATTCAAAATACCCCACAAATCATTTATTACATAATTTTAAAAACATTTTGATTAAACGCAGAAACACTGTATTCGTGCATGCCTCTTTAAATGCAAATGAGCTGCTGCTCCCCGCCCCCTTTTCCAGAATAGGGCTGTGCCTTTAAAGGTCGTACCTTGGATACTCTGCCAAAAAACATCTGTTTGGTTTTAATTATCATACCTATTGCACTGAAATCATGCGTTTTAAAGCCATATTAGTTTGAACTTCTGATATGCGGTTTTCTAAGCGCACACATCCGAGGCACGTGCACAGAAAGTGTCTGTCACATGGCATGTGAGTACTAAACTAAATTCTCTTTCATGTCTTATTGCGCTTAAACTGTCAAATACACACAAGTTTGTGTTAAAAACGCACATGAATTAAAAAAGCAGTCGGTTATGTCAGTGAAGGTAAACAGCTGGGAAAGAAATTGCATGTTTATATCAGCTAAATAGTGTTTTGTGCTCGTCTGTGCAGCCAACGACAGAACAGTTACCATGCTTTGCTCGAACTTTTGCCAGTGGCGTTAGAACTAGTACACCACTGTTGCTTGCAAAAACGAAATGGCGGCACTGTGGGTGGAAACATTTGAACGTGAAACATTTTTTAAACAAACTAAATAGCCTTATGTTATTTATCTTATTTACACGACGGCATGTCATTTCTGTCTCTACATGGTCGTGCATGTACAATTTCTCCTCCGCGAAAACACAGATGGATTGCAGAGTCCATTCATAAAAACGGCATTTACTATAGCGCTGAATGCCACAGAATTCCTCAAATTTTTGGATGAATAAATCAAAAGTTTGTCTGTCGCTTATTTCAAATTGCGATATGGACTAGTGACTGTGAATGCAAAAAGACAGTTTAAATATGAATCCTGCATGTTCTGTTTACCTCTGTATGTATGAATAGCGGAGACGCGGTTTTGTTTACTACACAAATACTGAAGCACATGTAACGCTCTCGATAATTTTCGGCCTTTGCGTCTCACATGAACAGATAAACTCAATCTCCAGAGCTGCTGTGAGTGTCACTTCATATCAATTTTACCGTTTTATTAAGGAAAACTAGCATCGTATCATACTGTATACACACAGAAACTTCACGGCAACCTGTCAAAATAAAAGTCTGCTTTAACATATAAACTAAATTTATCTTGTATTACTTTTTTTACAGTATAATGTAGGTGTTTATATATTCATATTTCTGGCAAATTTAAATAAAACAATTAAATGATTCAAATGGTTAAACTTTTTAAACTGAATATTTGAATATTCAGTTTTTTTCCATGTAGCGATTCATTTTAACAGTAAACCTCTGTTTGTTTGCCAAAAAATAAAAGGGTTTCATTTTCATTTGATTAAAAATAAATAAATGTTTAATGCCTTCATCTGATTATCACACAAAATTAAAAATAATTTAAGAATTTCTGAAAAAAGCAAAAGATTGTAGGGCTGTTGTTTCAAATGTTGAAATTGAGAGTTTTCACTAAAATAAATGTTTTCGTTACTACACAGAAAGTAGGCTAAAGTACCGAAAAAAGTATCATTGACCTATCGCAGGAGTTCTCAACTCTGGCCCTCGAGGTCCATTTTCCTGCAGAGTTTAGCTCCAACCCTAATCAAACACACCTGAACAAGCTAATCAAGCTCTTCATCATTACTAGAAAGTTACAGGCAGCTGAGTTTGATCAAGGTTGGAGGTAAACTCTGCAGGAAAATGGACCTCGAGGGCCAGAGTTGAGAACCACTGACCTATCGGCTACCTGCACCCCCCACCACCGCAAAGCTGTAAACCTAGTGGAAACACTGCATTATAATAAGATCCCCTTACTACGTCACGGGGGAGTGATATCTGAAATCAGCTCGTTTTTTCACATGCTTGCAGAAAAAGTTACTGTGTTGTCCTTTTTCATGTTTTCTGGGTTGGTAGATGCACCGGGGACCCGTTTATAGCACTTTACACATGGAGAAAGTCAGATTATTATAATATGTCACCTTTAAGAATGTCTTAATAGAGCTTGTAATGCAGGGATAAAAAGCCATCTGTCCATTTGTGTCCTCCTCAGCCCGTTTTGTATATGATGTGTTTGGACATTTGCAAAAGTGTGTGTGTGAGTGTGTTCTGTCATATGAAAGGCCTTGCAGGACTCTTTATGTGAAACGGCTGTGGTTTGTGCAGGAATCAATGGCTCAACAAAACAAACTGGGTCATTTAGGGCTGAAAAGCCACCCATCTCACTCCTCCATTGATCATGTGTAAGGAGCAGCAGGGAAAACCTCACTTTCAGGAGCAACGGGATCATATGGACATGGTTATTGTCTGCCGTATCCATCAGTCATTTCAGCAGGAGCTGGTTGAGGCTCTGCTTGGTGCCAGAGATGTATACAGTAGCTGTAGTAGACAGGAAATGATTGATGGCGGTTTATTGAGTGCATATGTAACATAATCCTGAATGTGTCTTTGTTGAATGTTTAATGCGACAGGTCCTATTGAATGCATGTGTTTTGGGCCTTCCCGCTAAGCTTTATGAAATCCAGTTTGCTCCCTGTGATCCAAGAAAGTGTCTCTCCCTCTCCATCTCTCTTAAATCATCCTTTCTTCCCATTGTCTCTTGCATTCATGTGGTCTGGATAAGCAGACACTCTCGGCTCACTGTTGCTATGCGACTGCTGATTGAGCATGAGGGGGATGCAATTTACCAATTAGAGGCCTTCTAAATTAAAGACGGTGTCAAGGGTTCCTGTACTTAGAAAGGAGCGCTGTCCATCAGGGCCATCTGATGTACAGATTGTTAAGGGCCTGAGATCTCTGCCATTGAATATCACTTTGTTTACACAGCTGTTTCAAGAGATTTGGAGCTCTCTGAAGCCCATTTATTACACACTGACATGCCGACGGGGTGAATTCAGATCAGTTTGACCACTCTTGATGTTTCAATGGCAAAACAGAGTCACGAGAGTCTTCTTAGTTCACCCTAGAAGTTTTGGTATAATTTACTGGATAACTGCATTCTTTATTATGCTCACAAAGGCTGCATTTAATTGATCAAAAATGCAGTAAAAACTTAAAATTACTACAATTTCAAATAACTGTTTTCTATTTAAATATGTATTTTAAAGTTGAATTTATTCCTGTGATGGCAAAGCTGAATTTTCAGTGTCTTCAGTGTCACACGATCCTTCAGAAATCATTGTGGTACACAGGAAATATGTACATTTATCCAACTAAATTGCAGAGAATTTATTTTTTCTTACTCAAATGGCAATTTTTTTCTTTGTCAAGCACAACTCTTTTTATGCTTAAAACAAGAAACACAAGAAATTCTGTGAATATCTAACGTAATTTTGTTTCTTGTTTTCTTGTTTTATGAATGTAGAAAATAATATGATCATTCGGACTGAGAAAGTGTTTTTTTACAAGACACAATACAGACGTCTCAAGTACACAGATAGGTACTTATTACTACCATACTAAAAATGTAAAATAAATTTTAAAAATCAGCAGTCTTAAAGAATATGGTGAACTCCTTTCTCTGTCTCTCCTTCTCTCACTCTCTTCTGGTCCTGAACAGACACTCTCAATCACGGCCCCAGACAGATCCATTACACTCAGCTCTACAGCTCCTCACAAAGAAGAAAATCCATTAGTGTGTGTGTGTGTGTGTGTGTGTGTGTGTGGTGTTTGAGAGTGAGAGAGCGAACATGAGGGCATGTAATAGAAAGAAAGATGGAGAGAGAAACGCACAGCTGCAATATCTCTGTGTCCTCCATGTGCCTCCACTACAGCTGTTTTTAAGCATTGTCATCACGCCGATGCATGTTTATGTGTGTGTGTGTGTGTGTGTGTGTGTGTGTGTGTGTGTGTGTGTGTGTGTGTGTGTGTGTGTGTGTGTGTGTGTGTGTGTGTGTGTGTGTGTGTGTGTGTGTGTGTGTGTACCTGGTATTCATCACGTTGTGGGGACCAAATGTCCCCACAAGGATAGGAATACCAGTAGATTTTGACCTTGTGGGGACATTTCTCAGGTCCCCATGAGGAAACAGGCTTATAAATCATGCACAATGAGTTTTTTTGAGTAAGTAAAAGTATGCACAATCTCCTGTGAGGGCTAGGTTTAGGTGTAGGGTAGGTGTAGGGTGATAGAAAGTACGGTTTGTACAGTATAAAAACCATTACGCCTATGTCCCCATAAAACATGTAAACCCAACATGTGTGTGTGTGTGTGTGTGTGTGTGTGTGTGTGTGTGTGTGTGTGTGTGTGTGTGTGTGTGTGTGGGCATGCACGCTGTTTAGCAGTTCTTAGCAGGCAGTATTTACCATAGTGCTACTATAGTGACCATAGTTTCACACTGGTATGTGAATTAAAACCATAGTACCAACAGTTAAATTACAAAAAGTAGATTCCTTCATTCACTTAATAGTTTAATATAGCTTCTGGCCAAATTCATCCCAATCCCCCAACTAATTGCACTAAGTCATAAAAATACAATTTTAGTAAGTTAAAACATTAAAGAATTAAATTGTAGTTTATTGTTTATTTAAATATGTTTTTAAATAATTATGGAAAAACTACACACCATGTTAACAATTTTGTAATTATAATGATTTTGAATACTTATTTTCTGATAATGACACTGTTTCACAGAGTTTAAATGAACAAAACCGCTTCATTTCAAGTCAGACATGGCTGAAACACTTGCGGTTCAGTAAGTGAGTCAGATGGTAATTCAATAACTGTTCTGATGGATTCAGTCAGTTCATTCATTGAAGGATTTGTTAGACTGCTTCAAACCAATAACTTATGAGTTGCTTTGTCTTTTCTTTGGTTTTTTTAGTAACTCTTCTAAATTTAATTCAGTCAGTCAGTTCATTCAGTAAAGGGTTCATCAGACTGACTCAAACCAATGAGTTTGTGTGTTTTTTCTGTGGTTATTTAGTAACTCTTTTATTGGATTCAGTCAGTTCATTTAGATTGTCTCAAACCAATGACTTTGTGAGTTTGTGAGTCTTTTTTATGGTTATCCAGTAAATATTGGGATAGATTCAGTTAGTTCATTCAGTAAAGAGTTCATCAGACTTATTCTAACCAATGACTTTTTGAGTTTATGAGTCTTTTCTATGGTTATTAAGTAACTTTTCTGATGGATTTATTTCAGTCAGTAAAGGGTTCATCAGACTGACTCATACCAATAAATTTCTCTATGGTTATTCAGTAACTATTCTGATGGATTCAGCCAGTTCATTCAGTAAAGGGTCCATCAGACTGATTCAAACCAAGGACTTTTTTTGTTTGTGAGGAGTTTGTGAGTCTTTTCTATGGTTTTCAGTAACTATTCTGATGGAGTCAGTTCATTCAGTAAAGGTTTCATTAGACTGACTCAAACCAATGAGTTTGAGAGTATTTTCTATGGTTTTTCAGTAACTCTTCTGAAGGATTCAGTCAGTTGATAGGTAAAGGGTTCATCAGATTGATTCAAACCAATGAGTTTGTAAGTACTTTTCTGTGTTTTTTCTTACCTATTCTGATTGGATTCAGTTAGTTCATTCAGTAATAGGTTCATCAAACTTACTAAAACCAATGAGTTTATGAGTCTTTTATATGGTTTTTCAGTAACTATTCTGATGGATTTAGTTAATTCAGCAAAGGGTTCATCAGATTGATTCAAACATATGACTCAAGTAATATATTAGAGGAACTGACTCATCTATTCATTAATAATGTTTCAATGCATGTTTTGTGCACCCAGCACATTAGAAAAGTCTGTCTTTACATGATATCATCGCGTTCAGACTGCAATCTCACAACTTTGGGAAAATACAGTTTATTTTGCTGTGGTGTAGAATGATAAAAAGTTATGAAAATTTGCCTAGGGGCATGTTTGTCACAGGTGGGGCTTTCAGCACTACTGTTAAGGAAGTGTTAAGTAAATGTTTGTTTATAATTTTAAAAAAAAATGTAAAAATGATGAAATTGGGTTTAGATAACATGTATGTTGGACGGATGAGCTGGCAGATGCTGTTCATTAGTGTGTGGCAAAGCAAGGGCAGCAGTGTGAGCTGCATTCTGCTCCCTTGTGTGCACATCTTCCTTGCTGCATCAGCAGTGTGTTGGCAGGGTGCATACAGATGCCGGGTATACAGCAGCATTGACTCGAGTCCTTGAGGAGATGCTTTTCTGTCCTTGTCCCGTGGGGAAAATGCGACGCTTGAGGCAGAACTCATCCGTTAACTCACCTGCTACGAATATACACTCTATTGAGCAAGATGGAACGGAGCGACGGTGTCATGGCTGGTCAACGTCACGCCGTCGCGTGTGACACAGATCACCCTCCCTTGTCCCCTGAGGCATCCGGGACTCCGCAGCCTTGAGGCTCAGCTAATTAAACCCTCGGCGGTGGCAGGGGAGCTGGCTGGGTGCCAACCCACCTGGGCATAATGATGCACACAGCTGGTGACACAAACTAGAGAGCAGCACTCATATGATCTGCCCTCTCTGAGTCACAGTGGCTCTAATGAAGAAGTGTTTGCTCACGGTCGCCTTAGTCACTGGCGGCCACCATCCCTTGAGGCCAATGCTGCAACGAGACACTTATGTATTCATCCATACATCATGTGATTGTAAATAACAGTGGTAGTGTTGAAGTGTGGGTGTTGGTTTATTTGGCTACTATCAGGGTGATGAATGGGATGTCAGGTTGATTTGTGATCCTGTCTGCTGCATCGCCTGATTATATTTGCTTTGGATTTGGAAACAGTCCTTACTTCTTTGGAAATGGCAGTCTGGGTAAGAGGTTTTGTACAGTGGTTGGACGCAGACCTTGAAGTTTTATTGCTCTGATTTGTGGCTGTAATCTGAGCTTCATAATTGGTAGCCTTGAAATGACGTTATATTCCTTGAAATGCCATTATTAGTGGTGCTTGCTATGGCACGCTGTACGCTAACCCTAAGTATTAAACTTTGGCATGTAACTCATCCTGGCTCATGTTTGTGCAACAGACATCAATGGTGTTTCACCTTACGATGTTCACCTTAACAGATCATTAAACAGGCTGGACAGTGGCCTTCTAGGACCAAAGTTGAACAGTCTTGTTATAAAGACTTTGGGCTAGCTAGCAACCACCCACATTAATCTCGCAACCACCTAGCAAGCATTCAAAACAGCCTAGCAACACCTTAGTTACCATCTAGTTATCCACCCTATCAACTGCATAGCAACACCCTACCAACAGCCAGAACATTATAGAAACCACCTAGCTATGTAACTCCATAACTTTGCTCTAGCAACCTTTAGCAGCACCCCAGAAACCATTATAAGTACCCTAACAACTGCATAGCAACACCTTGGGAACCATCTAGAACACCCCATCAACTGCATAACACCCTGCCAACATCCAGAACATTATAGAAATTACCTAGAAATGTAACTCCATAACATTGCTCTAGCCAACTTTGGCAACACCACAGAAACCATTCTGACTACCCTAGCAACTGCATAGCAACACCCTCCCAACATCCAGAATATTACATAAATCACCTAGAAAAGTAACTGCATAACATTGCTCTAGCAACTTTTAGCAACACCCCAGAAACCATTCTGAGTACCCTAGCAACTGCATAGCAACTCCCTAGCAACCATCTGGAACACCCTAGCGACACCTTAGTTACATCTGGAACACCCTATCAACTGTGTAGCAACATCCTACCAACATCCAGAACATTACAGATACCACCCAGCAATGTAACTACATAACATTGCTCTAGCAACTTTTAGCAACACCCCAGAAACCATTCTGAATACCCTGGCAACTGCATAGCAACACCCTAGTAACACTTTAGCAACCATCTAGAACACCCCATCAACTGCATAACAACACTCTACCAACATCCAGAACATTATAGAAACCACCTAGAAATTTAACTCCATAACATTAATCTAGCAAACCTTTAGCAACACCCCAGAAACCATTCAGTCTACCCTAGCAACCTTCTAGAACAACCTAGCAACACCTTAGTTACCATCTAGAACACCCTATCAACTACATAGCAACATCCAGAACATTATAGAAACCACCTAGCAATGTAGCAATCATCATAGCAATCATACATACATAGCAGTCATCCGGCGCACCCTAGCATCCATTTGGAACACCCTAGCAATGCCCTAGCAACCACAAGAACACCAAAACAACTATTCCAAACACCTAAGTAGCTGAATAGCAACACCCTAGCAACCATCTAGAACATCCTCACATCCAATTCCATAACAGCACCAGAGCAAACATTTAGCAACACCCTCTAGAGACCCCTAACATCTGCATAGCAACACCCTAGCAACCACAGTGGCTTGGCAACTGCATTGCAAAACCATAGCAGCTATCCATAATGCCCTAGCAACCATTCATAACAGCCTAGCATCATGGTGGTGGGTTTTGCACCACTCACATTTTTTACAGGAAGTACTAAAATGTAGTTTAATTATACAATGCACAGTCCAAGAAACAGAAAATGTAAATTTGCTGCTCAGACACACTCATAATCTGTCAGCAGCTGTGAGGGGAACGTGTGTTTCTTTGTGCCCCACAGTTCATTACATTTAAGAGGCCTTAAGACTCAGATGTGTGCATTGGCGGCTGGTGCTTATCCAGAGTGGAGAAGCACAGATGTCGCTTATCAGTTGAATTTAGTTGCTCCCAAAAGCCGCTTCGCAAACTGCTACTAAACAGTTCTTATTGAAAATTATTGACCAGGCTCAGAACAGCAATATTTATGAATGCTGGCAGGCAAGAGACAAGATTACAAAAGGCAGGCTAAATCTTATGTTGCTAAAGGTGCTGTATGATTTTTTTTTTTTTTTTGACTGTACTGAAGCATAAAAATACCATAATATGTTTGCAGACAGTTAGAAAGTATGCTAAGTTCACATACTTGTTTCTCAAAAAAACAATGCTACAGCCAGTTGCTCTACTTTGAATTGGCACACTGCCAATTTATCCAATAGCGTTCAGACACCCCAGGTTGCCAGTTTCCAGAAAACACAGCATATTGCAGCCATGACAACTGCGTTTGTTCCTGTTGCGTGTCCTTAATCTGGCAACCTGAATGAGTGTCGAGTCTGAGAAAAAGTGTCATTTTTGTCAATTAATGTACTGCATGCTAAGTTCACATACTTGTTTCTCCGAAAAACAATGCTACAGCCAGTTATTCTACTTTCAAACGTGTTTCATGTCGGACTGTCTATTTTTGTTTTAGTCAGTGTAATTCTGCCCACTGTCAATTTATCCAATAGTATTTTAACACCCCGGGTTGCCAGTTCCTAGAGAAAACAGCGTATTGCAGCCATGACTAAGCTTGTTCCTGATGAATGTCCTTAATCTGGCAAACATAATGAGTGTTGGGTCTGAAGAGCAGGGTTTCATTTCTGTCATTTATTGTACTGAAGCATAAAAATACAATATGTTTGCAGATATAGGAGGGGGGTGTCGTTCTGTTATTGTACTGAAGCATAATAACACCATAATATGTTTGTGTGTTGTACATTTTGCTCTTTTGTTGTGTGCGTGTTATGTTTGTGTGTTCCGTGTCAGAATGTCTGTTTTTGTTTTGGTCAGTATGATTATGCCCACTGCTGATATATCTAATAGCATTTCGACCCCAGACGCCAGTTCCCGGAAAACAAAGTGTATTGCAGCTATGGTAACTGCACTTGTTCGTGTTGCCTGCCCTCAATCTGGCAACCTAAATGAGCATCGAGTCTGAGGAGGAGGTTTTCATTTATGTCATTTATTGTTGGAATGTCTGTTTTTGTTTTGGTCAGTGTGATTATACCCACTGCTGATATATCTAATAGTATTTCGACACCCTGGGTTGCCAGTTCCCAGAAAACACAGCGTATTGCAGTTATGACAACTGCTCTCATTCTTGTTGCCTGTCCTCAATCTGGCAACCTGTTATTTAATGTATTGAAGCATAAAAATTCCATAATATGTTTGCAGATATTTAGAAAACGTGATAATTTCACATACATGTTTCTCTAAAAAACAATTCTACAGCCAGTAACTCTACTGTGTGTTCCATGTCGGAATGTCAGTTTTTGTTTTAGTCAGTGTGACTTCGCCCACCGCAGATATATTCAATAGTATTTCGACACCCGGGTTGCCAGTTCCTCGAAAACAGAGAGTATTGAAGCCATGACAGCTGTGCTCATTCCTGTTGCATGTCCTCAATCTGGCAACCTGAATTGTTATGAGTGTGACAAGGAGGGTGTAATTTCTGTCGTATATTCTACTGAAGCATAAAAATACTATAATATATTTGCAGATATTTAGGCAACATGCTAAGTTCAAATACTTGTTTTTCCGAAAAACAATTCTCCAGTCAGTTACTCTACTTTGAAATTGTGTTCCATGTCAGAATGTCTGTTTTTGTTTTGGTCAATGTGATTCCGTCCACTGCTCATTTATCCAATAGTATTTCGACACCCTGGGTTGCCAGTTCCTGGTAAACAGAGCCTGTTGTAGCCATGAGAACTGCGCTCAATCCTGTTGCATGTCCTCAATCTGGCAACCTAAATGAGTTTAAAGTCTGAGGAGGAGGATTTCATTTCTGTCATTTATTGTACTGAGGCATAAAAATACCATAATTTATTTGCAGATATTAAGGAAACTTGCTAAGTTCACATACTTGTTTCTTCGAAAAACAATGCTATAGCCAGTTACTCTACTTTGAAATGTGTGTTCAGTGTCCAATAGTATATTCAATAATATTTCGACACCCTGGGTTGCCAGTTCCCAGAAAACACAGGATATTCCAGCCACAACAATTTCACGTTCCTGTTTTGTGTCCTCAATCTGGCAACCTGAATGAGCGTCGAGTCCAAAGAGGAGGGTGCAGGAGAAACAACACTCTCTAGTAATTTTCTATTGTATTTAATCTGTAGTGCCCTTTTCAATCACTGTCAATATTACGTACTGCACCTTTAAATATTTCTACAGATGAATTTTGAATGAATCTGTGCTACCCGTATAGTCTTAAAGCAATCACTGCATGCGATAAGCCTGGTTATTATCTAAAAACAGTCTAGTGGACTCAGCGCTCATCACAGATGGATATCTCAGTGCGGTGGGAAAGTCGTCTACTGCTTCTGCCAAGAGCGCTCTGCATCCTGCTCTTATCGGCATCAGTCTGCCGCGGAGGCCTCCATCCTCTCTGCGGTCCGGAAACCGAGAGATTTGAGAGCAAGACCGAAGAGGAGGGGAAAGAAAGAACCCTCAGGATCAATACGCACATGAGCACTGGAGGAAAGACATGGTGTGAGCGGAGATGTAAACCATATGGCACTATTAAACCCTACACCAGTCACTTAGTGCAGCGGGCCGTGGGAGTCCGTATACGAGTCTGCTCTCTCCCCCGCGTCCTCCTCGACACACTCATGCATGGCTGCCTTCCTAATCACCGCTCCTCGCCCCGCCCTCCTGCCCTGTCCCGCACAGAGCCTCTGTCCTTCAGGACATGTTTAGCCTGAGATTTCATGCTTCCGCGATCCACACCGCAGGTGCCCGCCGAACATATTTAACCCCGCCTTTGTCCCCAGTTACGGCTCTCCCCTGCATGAGGAGGCAGTAATAAGGCTATTGTGATCGCTCTGCCAAATTCCTTGTTAGGAAAGCTGTGAAATCAAACGTGCTTTCTGCTCACAGGATGCTCACACACTCACATGTGAAACGGCGGTACGCAGCAGGTGATCGCAGAGTGAGCTGCGAAGCTGCACGGGGTGGGAATAAAGTAGATAAATGAGATGTTAAAGGAAGGAGAGACGTGAAGAATGAGAGAAGAGGGGAGATGGAGAGGAGGGAGGCGCAGCCCCCCTCCTGACCACCATCTGCACATTCATTAACCTGCATGCCACAACACACTGCTGCGATGGGACGGGCCAATCAGGAGCCTGCGTGTGTGTGAAAGAGAGAAAGTGTTTGTCTCTGTTCATCTTCCAAATCTGTAATTAAGATTGTATCTCTAAATATTTCAGAACAACAAAGAAACACTGTGTTTTTAGGATTTTACATGATGTAAGAGGTGTTTGAAACTATTGTAATGCTTTGTTAAAGTACCAAATTATTATTTCTTACATATTTTTTTTGTGTGTTGGTGGAGATGTTGGTGTTAAGCAAGTGGGCAGGGCAAAGGAGACATCAGAGAGGTCTGTGGCCCCTGATGCCCTTCACATGCACAGCTCCACAGGGCCAGAACAAGGCCACATCAAAGGGCTTC
This sequence comes from Garra rufa, assembly GCF_049309525.1. Lineage (NCBI taxonomy): Eukaryota > Metazoa > Chordata > Actinopteri > Cypriniformes > Cyprinidae > Garra > Garra rufa. The sequence continues at coordinate 2,959,600 of NC_133377.1, read as the reverse complement.
AAAGGGCTTCTGAAGCAAACACCTATTAATAGCATATTATAACCCAGGCAACAGTTTTTTTATGAGACAGTCATTTGCATTTTTATATGCATCATGTATGTGATTTCGTATTTATAAAATATTTGTCTTGTCAGTTTAATTCACAGCCTTTCTAAAAAAATAATAATGCGGGAAGTTTCCTGTGAATGTGCAAAACTGAATACTATGTAGGAAGTAAATAACTACAAGACTAAAGAAGTGGATTAAACAGTAAAACATTTACCCCTGGTTTCACAGACAAGGCTTAAGCCTAGTCCTAGACTAAAATGTAAGTCTGAGCTGTTTCAACTAAACGAAAACTTGCACTGACTGATCTTAAAATATATCAGTGCCTTTGTTTTGTCTCAAGATGCACACCAGTAATGTTTTTTCTAAGCACACTTATAAAAAACTGCATAAAATGTCCTAATTGAACTATGGGCTAATCCTGGCTTAGTCTAAGCCCTGTCTGTGAAACCAGGCCTTAGTGTAACAAACCAGTGTGTTTATAATGATGATGATAATAAATTAAAATAATATGTTAACAAAACCCAGTTTGCAACCTCAAGAAGCATGACAGACGGTTTTTGTACAGTTAAAGTAACTGAAAGTGGCTCACTTCAGAAGTCTTGCAAGGTCAAAAAAGGTTTCGTCTGACAATCCTTTAAATCTTAAAATTTTAAAGGATAAAATGATCTCTATTAAAGGGATCGTTCACCCAAAAATTAAAATTCTGTCATTAATGACTTACCCTCATAGGCCCATAAGACCTGAAATAGACAGCAGTGTTAATTTTGACAGCAAATTTTGATTTATTTTTAGTCATAGTCTTCTGACTAAAATGCTATGCAGTTTTAGTCACATTTTAGTCTTCTGAATTGTTTTAGTTTTAGTCGGCTAAATATCATTAGGTTGTAGTCGACTAAATCTACAGTTGATTTAGTTGGCTAAAATCGAATGGGTTTAGCTACAGTGTAATGCTTTTATCAAGCATTACTCTAAAATTTCCAAACTCATGATATTTGATATTAAGGTTTTTTTTTCATGATAGACACAGATTTAACTGCTGTGACACGCTGCATGCCTTTATATTAAAATTAAATGAAACCACGTCTCGTAAAGAAACAATGAAATATCATTCTTTATAACAACATTATTTCAAGCTGACATATTTATTTATTTATATAATAATATAATTATCTTTAGATTGTCTAAATGTAGATTAAAGACTTCTAAAGTGATTTAGTCAAGAGCAGTGAGTCTTTCTTTTGTTGCTTGATTAACATCAATGCCACAGACAATAGCAACTAAATTAGGCTGCTGTCCCTTTAAAACCGAATACACGGATACAATGTACTGATACACGTCCGATATTCACCCAACTGTTTACATCCACCTATATATAAACTAACCGAGTGTGTTTATATAAATACTCGTTAAAGCGGACAATTTTGTGTGTATTTCTCCGTTTATGCGATGTGAACTAGTACTTGTGTGCTGTGTGAGAGCTGCTGCTTCGGTGTCTGCATTTAGAAAACTGGACTGAAGTGAGTTCTCTTTTGCGTCGTTAAATTTATCCATATGTCTGCTCTTCTCTTACGCCCTAATATTGACATTTTTGAACGTTCTATGAAACGTGTACCAAATGTATAATAGCTTATGTCCCGCCGGATAGCTCAGTAGGCTGTGATACGGTTCAAATGTACGCATCTAACCTCCCAACCACACAGCTGATTCATTCTGAATGAATATTGTTATTAAATCGTCCCTCCCTAACATTTTAATCTTGTTTTTATTCATTGATGAAAATGTAAATAGATTAGCGTCAGTGAAAACAAATGTCGTTGATCAAAATTCTGACGGAAGTTATTTTTCAGTGAAATTACCACTGATAGACCGCAATGCAAATGACACGTTCTAGGCCCAGAAAGGTAACAAAGACATCGTTAAAATAGTCCATGTGACATCAGTGGTTCAATCGTTGTTATGAAGCTACGAGAATATTTTTTGTGCGCAAATAAAACAAAAATAACTTTATTCAACAATTTCTTCACTTCCATGTCAGTCTTCGACTTTTTTCTGTGTTATTGACCAGCTGCATATTTTAAAGGGGTCATATGATGCTGCTAAAAAGAACATTATTTTGTGTTTGTTGTAATGCAATGTGTTTATGCAGTTTGAGGTTCAAAAACACTATTGTTGCTCCTCTCTGCCCCGCCTTTCTGAAATGCTTCAATTTTTACAAAACCCATCGTTGATGGAAACCAAGTGTTCTCTGATTGGACAGCTATCCGGTGCGTTGTGATTGGTCAAATACCTCATTCACGTGACAGAAATGTTACGCCCCTTACCATGTCATTTGTCGGCGCGGCGAGACAGAAACAATGAAACCCATTATAAACGAGGCATTTGTTGCATCCAGTGGGGACATAACTACTGATTATAATGACTGCATTGCGTCACACCACATTAACATAAGACCATGTGTGCATTTGTGATCGTAGAACGAGAAACACCAAGCACTACTCTACACTACTCAAAACTTGAGTTTGAATAGTCAGTACTGAATTCTTTAAACATAAAATCGTACTTACAGGCCATCAGTCAGAAGCACAGACTGTCCTTGCAACATTGGTATTGCCCCACTTTATAGCCTTAACCCTTTGTGTACAGCTGGCATTGTAAGCTGCTCTCCCAGGTTCAGGAAACAGTCCTCTGTGAAATATGCATCACCCACTCACATATTTGCGTTGTACTGTTCCGGAACAGTGTTGTAAATATAACTTAAAAACTTCTAGTTGTGTCCTCATTTGGAAGGCCAAACAAAGTACTTTCGCAAAATAAAACACACTGCTTCTCAACAACATGGCGGCTGCAACACTACTACAGCTGGTAAAAGTTATGCCTTCTTTCTTTCCATATACATATGGGCGGTGTTATGCCAATCTACTCACCCCGTGACGTGGACAAGTTTGAACGAGAAATATCTCTTTGGTTTTGAGACTTTAAAGGAACACTTCACTTTTTTTTGGAAATAGGCTCATTCTCCCCCCGAGTTAATAAGTTGAGATTTACTGTTTTGAAATCCATTCAGCCGTTCTCCTGTTCTGGCGATATCACTTTTAGCATAGCTTAGCATAGATCCTTGAATCCTATGAGACCAATATAGCATCGCGTTCAAAAATGACCAACGAGTTTCGGTATTTAAAACTGGACTCTTCTGCAGTTATATCGTGTACTAAGACCGGTGGAAAATGTAAAGCTGCGATTTTCTAGGCCGATAAGATTAGGAACTACACCCTCATTTCTGTGTAATAGTCAAGGAAGTTTGCTGCCGTAATATGGACGCAGCAGGCACAGTAATATCACGCAGCACCTGAAATTAGTTCCCGGCTAGGTAACTTCCAACGAGGAACGCTCCATGTGCATGTAGTTGGTCACGTTGTGCTGCGATGTGCTGCGTGATATTACTGCGCCTGCTTCAGCCATGTTACGGCAGCAAACTTCCTTGACTATTACGCCGGAGTGGTAGTGTAGTTCTAATCTTATCGGCCTAGAAAATTGCAG